>NW_003852506.1:554957-829862 GCF_000181295.1 Otolemur garnettii
AGTAGCTGGGACCACAGGCGCCCGCCACAACGCCTGGCTAATTTTTGGTTGCAGCCGTCATTGTTGTTTGGCGGGTCCAGGCTGGATTCGAACACACCACCTTAGGTGTACGTGGCTGGCGCCTTAGCTGGTTGAGCTACAGGCACCGAGCCTTGTTCATTCATTTCCCAGGACATCCAGCCTTCTGTGTGTCTGGCCCATAGCTAGGGGAGAAAAGTGCAGGAAGGAATAAAAGGACTTCAGGAATTCCTGTTGCAAGCACATTTCCAGTCATTTAATTTACCAGAGTAATAGAATTTCTCAATTCTGTTCTTTGGGGGAACCATAGGAAATAAAATGAAAATGCTTACACTAGGAAGTTAGACGATTATACTTCTGTTTTAGAAGAAAGAGAGAGAGGAGGAAAGGACAGAAGGGCAGAGAGGGACTCAGAGAGACAAAGAAAGATAAAGAATGGGAGAAAAAGAATAGGAGAATAAGGACAGGACAATCAGAGAGGGAGGCAGGCTGAGAGAAGAACGGATCTTGTTTCATTTTAGGGACAGAAATTGCTTTCAAAATTGTAGCCAAATATACATAGTTAATTAATTGACTTAGGTTTGAAAAGTACTCAGATAATAAGGTCTTAGTTCAGAGACTGCATGCATGTTCATGCTTTAGGGAAAAAAAGGGAGATGGATGTCACTTCATGTGGCCAGTGGACTGTTGAGATTAACAAGTGGCGATAACAGTTTCTTATTTAATGAGATGCAGAAAGACAGGAACTATTATGATTGCCCTTGGGATTGGGAGGGTACGATACTCAGGGAACATTCTCGTCCGCGGTTGATGAGAGCTAAGGTTTACTGAGCACCCGGTGTATACCGGGAAATATACCTATCAGTTGGTCATCTCACTCTCATAGTCCCGAGCTATGTACATACTGGAATTTTCTTTGATTTAAAGACAAGGAAACAGAGACACAGAGAGGATCATTAAAGAGAGTGTTGTATCTCTCTTATCCACGGGGAGTCAGCAAGTGGAGGCTGGGCTAGGACTCTAACCCGAGCCATCAAGCTGCGGAGCTGAGTCGGGTCCGCTAGCTGTGCTGCCTTGAAGTCTGATTGCTTACCTCAATTTTGCTATTTGTAGGAAGCTATGACTTTTATTATTCTTGACAATAGTTTTTTATTCACATCAAAACACAGGCTTTTATGTCTGAGAAGAAGTTGTTTTACGAGGACTCCAGGTAATTGTGCCAAGACACCACTGCCATTTAAGATAAAAGCAGCTCATGTCTCCAGGGAGTAACAAATGGAAGATTGGACTGGCTGTTTTAGGTGAAAAGAGAGGTAGAAAAAGCCTTGGTCATGGAAGGTGTCTGAGATAGAAAGATCGTGTTCTAATGCAAGGGGGGACTTTGTGGCATTCAGCGTCATGCCCACTCTAGAGCGGGATGCTTGGTGCTGTAGGACCAGGGTGCAGGGACCAGGCAGGACAAGCATGACCCCACAGGTCCTGCCGCAGTGCACATCTTCCTTGGCCCCAAAGAAGTAGAAAAGGCTGCACTTACATTGAAGGCCGACCTGACCTCTGCCCCTTCAGTAACAAGCTCAGGAACCAGGAAAAATGTGAAAGAACTCTGGAAAGCCTGCTGTACCTAAGGCGTCCGGCCTTCTGATGGTTAAGCTGTAGTTTCCCTTTTCTCTTTAACCCTGAGTCAGAATTCTTCGGAGATCTTCAATCTAGAAGCCTGCCTTATAGTTTTGCCAGCATCTTCATGGATCTGGGAGCAGAAGGGACATCATTCCCCAAGGTGTGTTCAAAAAACTCCTGGCTCTTGGGTCGGAGGGGGTTGTGGTTAAAGTGCGGGGCCCTGGGCCCTTCCCCCAACCTGCTGAGTCAGTGCTGCAGGGTCCGCTCCCAATTCCACACTTCTAGGACGGGCTGGTTCTTTGTACAAGAAAGTTTGCAATACTTTGACACATTTGCTGGTTTGTAGAGACGCAGCATTGTACAACAATAATCAGGAATAATCAAATGTGTATCTGCCCAGGAACTGCTGTGATGGGTCCTAGTCATAGATCACTGACTGCGCCCGCTGTGGGTAGGACCCAAGCTTGTCAAGGGATCTTCACATAGGGGCAGAGCAGAGAGGTGAAAAGAGACTCAGCAGAGCCTCTCCTTGGCTTTCTCTAGTTGTGTCTCAAAAATGTTGGAGATGGAATCTTTGAAATAGAATGTCCTCATTCAGATAAATTGCCTTGTCCCCTTCCACAGAGAATTTGACTCATAGACATTTATTTAGAAACCTTTCAAAACGTTAATAGTTGTTCATATAAATCTGGGTTTTCCAAACTTTTAAAGAACTCACAGTGCTTACAAAAACCTTAAATATTTATGATTCCGTGTAGGCCATAGGGTAACTTTTGATAGTACAAAGAGAAACAGCACTGACTTTGTGGGAAATGTCAACCACGATTAATAATTATCTCATATGGGGATGGAGTGATTACAAACAGAAATTGAAGTGTTGTTTATTTTATTCATCTAGAAGAAAGAATTATAACCTCTGTAAATGTCTGGTATTTTAATGGGAAAAATATGCATTTTGAAAATGTAAAGAAAACTAACAATTTATATTTGAAAGACATTTCACATGTGCAGAATGAGAGGTTCTCCTTTCCACCACAGAATAAACGCAGAACAGCCATAGCAATGGTGCTTTGGGGTAGTGGTTAAAATGTAGGATTTAGGCTGGGCTTGGTGGCATTTGTGTAATTCTAGCACATTGGGAGACCAAGGCAGGAGGATTGCTGGAGCCCAAACGTTTGAGACCAGTCTGAGCAACATAGTGAGACTCTCTAAAAAAATAAAAATAAAAATAAATTAGCTGGGTATAATTCTGTAGTCCTAGCTACTCAGCAGGCTAAGGTAGAAGGATCACTTGAACCCAAGGTTTGAGGTTGCTGTGAGCTAGGACAATGCCACTGCACTCTAGCCCAGGTGACAGAGCAAGACTCGGTCTCAAAAAAGAAAAAAGCCTTCATGGTTTTCTTCAATTTGGTGTTGTAAGAACCATCCCTCGTCACTCATTCCTGTGATTCTGGGAACCAGTGGTTTCAAACAAAGTCACATTTGGGATGATGAAACTGGGAACAGGATACATTGAAATCAGTACTGCTTATAGCTAGAGTTACCAAATACTGCATGGGACATACTTACTATAAAAGTATCTTCATTATCTGAAGTTCAAATATAACTGAATATACTGTATTGTTTGTGCTAAGTCTGACAACTGTACTTATTAGAAAAAGGTGACATTTTAAGAGAACCAGGGTTTTGAGAACTCTTATTTCCCACTATTAATACCTCCATCCCACATGGAGGATGGCATGGGCTTGTCACTGTCTCTTGAAGTGCTCTGGGTCCCTGCCCCCTGCTCCTAGCTGTTCCAGGAGGCGTGGTGAGCTTAGGTGTTCCAGCTTGTCACTGTCTGGGAAAGATTCCCTTTTAGTTGGGCCCATATCTCCAGGGATGGGTCAGCTCAGGGCTCTGACCTTGTTATGCCTTAAGAGGTTCTCCAGAGACTCCTGGGCTAGACACCAGGGCTTTCAAATACCTGCCCTGCAGAAACCCCCTCTGGCTACTTTCACGGATAATGTGTTTTCATATCACCTGTCAATCTTAGACATGGGAAAATATACTTCTATATTATTTCATTATTCATATAGCAGCCTTATGAGGATAATATTATTATGTTTTCTTTCCTTTTTGGGGGGGAGGGAACAGAGTTTCATCCTGTCACCCTGGGTAGAGTACCATGGTATCATTATAGCTTACAAGAACCTCAAACTCTTGGGCTCAAGTTATCCTCTTGCCTCAGCCTCCCAAGTAGCTGGAACTACTTGGTGCCCATGATTACACCAATTTTTTTTTCTATTTTTAGTAGAGATGGGATCTCACTCTTGCTCAGGCTGGTCTAAAATTTCCGAGCTCAAGTAATCCACCTGCCTCAGCCTCCCAGAATGCTAGGATTATGGGCATGAGCCATAGTGCCCGGCCTATGAGGACAATATTATTCTCTCTCTACTTTTTGAAAAAGAGAATCACAAGGCTTATAATGGTTATGTGACTTGCTCATAGTTTATAAAGTTTCAAATGAAAAATCTACTCCAAAACCCAAGCTCTTACCTCTTCTGTATTGTCTGTCCATCTGTCTCCCTCTCTGTGTCACCACTCTCCCTGGGCGGTGTCCTCAGCCTTTATTTCATGTAGGTGGAATCAGGATTATAGTGACTCACAAAGAAACAGAGAGATGAACTGGATTGTGAGGGTCACACATTCATTGTGAGCTGGATTATCAGGGGGAGAGTTATTTAATCTTCATGAGACTCAGTTTCCTTAACCGTCAGAACTGGGACACCGATATTGACAGCACACATCGAGTAGGACGATTGAATGAGTTAACTCTGTGACATGTAAAACACCTAGCAGATGGTTGGTAAATCCAGGGTGCTCACTGTGTACACAACCAAAAACATAACAGTAGACAGTATCATGAGTGTCGTAAAAGAATTAGGTACAAGGAATAATTGGAACAGAAATAAAGATTCAGGAAAGAATTAAAAAAAAAAATCGGAGAATGTGGGGACCGAGGAGGAAGGAGTTTACCTGTCACAGGGCCATGAAGTAAGGAATATTAAAGCCAAGCCTGATTCCTCAGTGTGGGTTTTTTGGAAGCTGAGTCAGGGAAGCTCGGCTTAAGTGGCCGTGATACCTGCGGGGGAACGGGGTTCTGGGATTTTCATCTGTAGAAGCTGCCTGTGCCGCAGACTCTGTGGCTCTAGTCTGCCATGGGAAGAGGGAGGTCAGGGCCCAGAATTCCTTGAGAATTCCTGAGAATTACTTGAAAATCTCTAGCTTATGACTAAGAAATATTTATGATCTTCATAGAATACACAGTTGCTTTTCTGGGCTTCCCTTGGGGAACAACAGTCTCCATCAGTTACTTTTAATATTTTTTTCTTTCTGAAAACAAAACAAAATGAAATAAAACAAAGCAAAGGAAATCTGAGCCAATGCTTGAAGGCAAGGGATTCTGGAGTCAAATAAAATGTTCGGTGATTTCTGCCCTCTGATTAACCGTGGGGGGTGGGGGGTCATGCCACCTGTCTGTGTAAAAAACAGATTAGCTAAGGACTTCTGTGAACCTCTGTCTAGCATGTGCCTTGGGCCTGGCCCTGTGCTGTGGGAATCTTGTGCACAGGAAAGCTCAGTCCCTGCTCTCCCCACCATGGAGCCTCCCAGGGAATGGGGGTGCTGGGAGAAGGCTTGGGACAGGTGGCCATGTGGAGAAGGGGCTTCTGGGCAGTGAAGAGACTATGGCTGGGGCCACATGGCCTGGGGACAGGCAGACACTCAGTAGAGTAGCCAGGTGGGGCTTCAGGAGGAGGTAGCAGTTGAGGAAATGTTCCCGTCTAGTGGAGGAACCAGTCATGAGAGCTGGCAGGAATCATGTTCCAATGACAGTCACCTCGACAGAAGGCTAGGAAAGGAGGTCAAGCGAGGAAGGGCTTTGGACTTACCATATTTGCCAAATATAATGCACACTTTTTAGCCCATATTTTTGGTAGAAAAATAAGGATGCACATTGTACATCGGTGGTGCTATTTGTTACCAGCACATAAAATTTCTTGTACCTTGTTTTGTGTGTTTCGTAATTATTTATTACACATAACTCCTTGTACTATAACATATTAAAAAATAAATGCTAAAATTCCTTCATAACACCAAAAACAAGTACCTAAACAAATTCAAATTTGAATTAAAAATGAAAATGAAAGATTTTTTTTATTTCTTGGAAGTGTGGGCCCCAAATGCAAGTGCATGTTATACACAGGAGCACTTGATACTTGGTAAGATATAGGAACTGTGAAATGCGGAAGCCACAAGAAGTTTCTGCTGGTTCCTTTTCTTCAGCTTACAAACTCCTCTGGGCTTCACATTCGATCACAAACATTGTGATTCAATCTACATCTACAACCTTCGTTAATTTTAGTTCAGGTACCTAGATCAGTCACACACGAGTTTTCCCCGTCATTGAAAGGTCCCTCATGACTAGTTTTGGGGCACTGAACAGATGCCACCCACCTCTACCACCACAATCCTTGCCTACACGGATGCTAACACCACCAATCATGGCCGCCTCCTGAGCAGCCCTCTGGACACTGTGTGAAGCAGACGTACCAGTAGACGGCATTAGCAAGGGAACTGGAGCTATGGGCTACTGTGGGCCAGACCTCAAAGGTTCTGCTCCAATAGTCTCACAACTGGTGTTTTGTGAGATAGACAAGAAAGTTAAAATGGGCCTTGCAAACGAGAAGAGAGCAGGAATGTAGGACAGCGGTTTTACGTGGTCAGAGGAGTGATTAGAGAAGCAGAGAGGGCTGACACGGGGGTGGCTGTGCAGGCTGTGCTGACAGGTGGCTGCCCTCTGACCCCAGCTACAGTCAGACCATACAGCAAGGGCAGGTATTCAAGTATGGAGACTTGAGGGGTAAAAGACTGAGTGCTGAGAATTACAGAGCACTCCAATCTGGTAAAAGATCGCCCCACAGTAAAATAAAATCCTCAGATCAGAGCGAGGGCAAGAGGAAAAGAACTCACTGACCCAGTGAGAATGGAATTGAGGAGCGAGAGTTATACATAGGATTGCAAATAATTGATTCCCCCTCAATGAATAGTGAGAATTGATTTGTCCCGTCACAGCACCCCTGGGTTTTGGCATCGTACGTATATGCAGTGACAGCACGTGAGCCACGTCTGATGGGAATGGGACTTTTCCTGAGATGGTTCCGATCACTCCTGGGCTCGCCTTCCCTGCTGCCCGGGAGCTGCTGCGGCGTCCTGTACGCGAGGTGTGCTCTGGGGCCTGGGTACACGGAACAGCCCTCTGCAGCTACACAAGGGCTTTCAAAGGGGGCTTACCCAGAGTGTGTCACGGCTCTCTGTCTTTGCAAAAGTCTATACAAAATACCTGAGGACTAAGAGCATAGGACAGGTGACAGTAAGCACCATTTCTTTTCTTTCTTTTTTTTTTTGTAGAGACAGAGTCTCACTTTATTGCCCTCAATAGAGTGCTATGGTATCACAGCTCACAGCAACCTCCAACTCCTGGGCTTAGGTGATTCTCCTGCCTCAGTCTCCCCAGTAGCTGGGATCACAGGTGCCCACCACAATGCCCAGCTACTTTTTGTTGCAGTTTGGCCAGGGGGCCGGGTTTGAACCCGCCATCCTTGGTATATGGGGCCGGCGTCCTCGCCACTGAGCTACAGGCGCTGCCCAGCACCATTTCTTAATTCAGAAATGGCATTGACTCGGTGTGGCTCATTTGTGGCATCGTGCAGAATATTTTGTGTGTTTGCTAGCGAGATATGTGCATAAGTTAAAACGGTAACCAAGGGAAGAGAACAGCTAAACCAGCCAGAGTCGAATCCATATCCAGACGGCGCGAGTGACCTGTCGTATGTTTCATGCTCTGCTGTTTTAAATCACATTCCCTATACTATGATATGAATGGTGGAATAGGGTGAGGTTAATTCAGATTAATTGGGACAGACCAGATTAGTTCTGAGAATCCAAGCCATATTGTATAAAGACTTGCCAAAGGCCAGGCTACCTAAGTTACCATGTCCTTGGCCTCAATGGTCTTCGAGTTGGGTTAATTTTGTTTCACCTGTGCAAAGTGCAGTTTTCAAGGATTTTTTTTTTTTTTTTTATTGAATGGTAACTATATACATTAATGCACTTCTGGGGTACAGTGTGGGGTTTTTACATGCAATCTGAAATACTTCCGTCAAACTGGTCAACACAGCCTTCATGTCATTTTCTCAGTTATTGCTTTAAAACGTTCACATTCTACTCTTAGAAAGATTCACCTGTACCCTTATAAGGTAAACCTCAGAAGTAATCCCTCCAAACCCCCTCCCTCCACCCATTCCCCCATCTCTTCTCCCTCCCCCCTCCCCATATTCTTAGGCTATTTGGTTATAGCTTTCATATAAAAAGGTTTAAATTAGTTTCATAATAGGGATGTGTACATTGGATACTTTTTCCTCCATTCTTGTGATAGCACAGTGCAGTTTTAGTGATATTTTAAACTTATGCCTTTACTTTGTTGCATCTAAGGAATAAGAACATCTGTGATGAAGATGATTTCAAATGATTTGATCCGCTGAGCTTAGCCTGGGCAACTCCATCCTCTCTCTCCTCTTCCCACTAGCATCTCAGCCCGGCTCTCTGCCCCCAGTGCTCCCTAGTTGAGCTGCATGGACAACCCACTCTGTGCTTCCATGTGTTTTCTATACTTAATTTGATTATACAATAATCTCCACATCCTATAGGGTGCCTCAACATCAGTTCTCCTGACACTTTGGACCAGACAGGTCTTTTCTGGGGGGGCGGGGGCTGTCCTGAGCATTGTGGAATGGCTAGCAGCAGCCCTGCCCACCACCTACCGCATGCCAGAAGCATCCTGCCTCCAGTTTAGAGAAAATATTACTGTTGTTGGAAACCACTGGTATGAAGGCTTAGTTTTACAATTTATTTTTTTACAAAAAGGAGTCATTCTGTGCCCTTTTCTACATATTGCTTTTCTAAATAAAAGATCATTGGTAAAATTCTTTCACATCTACTATAATGCTATTTAATTACTTTTAATGACTGCTTCATATTCTGTGAGATGGATGCAGCACTGATCATAGATTTACTCCACCTCCCTTCATCCATGAGCATTAACACAGTTTCTAGCTCCTGATCTCCAAAAAGCCGAGCTGCAGTGAGCACTGGGGTGCGTGTGCTTCTGCCAGTCCCTAGAGATGAAGTGTGGCACAGGCAGCTTTCGTTTCCATAGAGATTGCTTGATTGCACAATGATGGCATTTACAAGAAACTTTAAAAATTATAAAAGGTATAGACTGATACTATTCTGAGACCTTCATGGAAGAGTCTATAGAAGTGACTATGGAAGTGATTTTTTAACATAAAAAAATACAAATAATTCAAAGGTTTTGTTTTGTTTTGCTTTTAGTCCTAAAACGATAACAACTCTTTTTGAGGACACAGTTTGGATTAACAGTTTAATTATAATAGATCTTTCAAATTTCATGTTTGTTAAGGTTTTTGAGTGGAGACATCAATTAAAACTGAATACAGTGAAATCAAACTTCTGCACCTGCAGCGTTACTTTTTCCCAGAGTTAATATAACCCATGTGAAGTATTTTAAGAAATAAAAAATGGAGTGTGTGTTGGGAATGAGGCTGAAGTTGTATTAAGTGATGGAGTAATAAGTATATGCCTTTAAGTTTCCTTAGCATTAATGGGTACCTGAAACTCTACAACCTAACTTCATTCCTCAAATTGGCACAGTCTGATCAATTCCATTATGTGGATAATTGATGACCTAGTACATGGTGGGGGGTGGAGGAATGGGGGAACATCGAGAGGGAAGGAAGGAGCAGGTGGTGGGTCACAGTGTGTGACACACCTCTTGAGGGAGGGACACAATAGTAAGAGGGAATTTATCAAACAAATGCAATCCGTGTAACCTGGTTCTTTGTACCCTCAATGAATCCCCAACAATACAAAATAAATAAAATAAAATGAAAAAAACATTGGCACAGTCTGAGTAATGTGTCACTATCAAATGATTGATGAAAATACCTCTGCTTGATACCCTGGATTATTTTATATATATTTTATATATTTAATCTCTATTTGATACCCTGGGATTGTGTCCCAGTCTATAGCTCAGGACAGCTTGTAAGCAACATGATTTCATTTGTTACGCTTCCCCCTCTTCCTTGTAGAATTCTTCAGTTGAAAGAAAAAAGCTTAATCTGACTTCTGAATTCCAAGATCACTCTGCACAAAGGTAAGACGATTAAGAATTTCTTTTGGTCTTGAGTGATTCCACAAGTGTGATATTGGGCGATGTTATTTCTGACGAATGTTGTGTTGTATTCATAGCTGCTTTCTGGAAGCAGAGGCTGCTGGGATGTTCCCTGTAGCAGGAGGAAAGGCATGGCTAATTTTAAATTAAGCAAAATGTTTCTCTACTCTTTATTAGCTTCACTTAGGGGAAAAAGACAAGTAATACATGTGTTGCAAAGTTTGAATTTTGTGATGATCTTCCCAGTTACAGAGTGTTGCCCTCCATGCTATTGGGAACAGATGTGTTAGCTCCAAGTCTCCCGGAGCTCTGGAGCTTTGCTGGGAGCCTTTTGTCAGTGTGGGAAGGGCTTCTTGTGTCGGTTTCACTCACATGATGTACTTGGACTTCTTCGGTTCTTCTTTCCTCCTAGGTTATTTCTCCTAATAAGGTTCTCTTCATGCGAGAACTTGTGATGAAATAATTCCACCTGTTGCATTTTGGTTTGACATCTTGCCTGGAATTTGTAAATAATTCTTATTTAAATTTACAAGTTATTTCCCTAGTCTTCTAATAATTGAGCCTGGCAACTGTTCCACTAACAACTTCATATGCATGTTTTCGTATACATACGACTTGAAATTCTGACTTTAAATAATTTACTCTTAAATATGTAATGCATGGGTATCCGGTGAAGTTTTTAAAACTCCAAAAATGGTTACATGGAATGCAGGCATCTCCGTCCCCCTTTTTCGCCTACGACAACTAGTTGCTTTTCCAGGAAACATCTCATGTTTTGGGTTTTCTAAATTTACTGGGCCTTTTAGATCATTTACATTGTTTGTAATATGTTGCTATGTTCAACAGTTCAAACCCAGCCCTGGTCAAAAAACGGCAAAAAAAAAGAATGTTTTTATACGTATATTGGGTCTCATTGTGTGAACTTTCTGACTATTGGCTTACAAAACAGGGGACTGCAGTGCTTGCCCGACACAGTTCTGTCAAAACCTGTGCAAAAGCAAAAACAAAAGCTGATCTTACACTTAAACTGCACATGAACTTTACAGACCCCTGTGTAGGGTTTCTGGAAGCATTGAGGTCAGGAGTTGAGGCGCTGTGAGAAGAGTGTTTAGAACTTTGTTGACCTTTAGCCCTGGAAGTTTGGCAATCGGAGTGTGCCCGTGGCTGACAGCTGGCTTTCAGCAGTGCGGGGCTGGAACCCGTGGCCTGGCTTTGGAAATGCGTTACCATAATACGTTTTTACTGAGAGATTTCGATGACTTTCAAACAGGTCCTGGTGGTGAGTTATTTATACCTTCAAATTACGGCCAAAGAACAACTATACTTTTCTTTTCTTGAAACTAATTGAGTGTAGGAACTTCAAATTCCCCACTGCATATGAAGTTCATGGGAAACGGAAGGGCTGGATGAAACAGGATGTGCATTTCATCTTGTGATTTGCTTCCACAGAGATTTTACCAATTTGCACTCCCGCCAGCAGGGAATGACAAGGCTCATTTCCCAGGAGATAATGTGTCACCAAGTCTGTGGTCTTTGTTAACCTGATAGGTGAAGTATAGTATCTTCTTGAAGTCCTAAGTTATCCATTTCTTAGAATGAATACAGCCGAGAAACTTTGTATGTGATTAAAAGTGATTATGTGTTATTTTCTGTTACGTTTTTGCTGTTATCTCCTTTTCAATTGAATTTTTAACATACTGCCTTTTAAAAATTCATACTTTAATAGATGGATGGGTTTTTCCTTACACAGATGAATTGTAGAGGGGTGATGTTGGGTTTTTAGTGTGCCCAGGACTCTATATACTGATTTACTGTTTCTATTAAGAGCTATAAATATTTCCCCTGGTATGTTCTTTGTCTTTTGATTTTGTTTATGGCATTTATTTGGGGGAGAGGTCATATAAAAAATCCTTTGACACATGATGGATTGATTTTTTATTGTCTTGTAGGTGTTGATTTATAGTTGAAAAGACTTTCTCATTTGCGATTATAATTTCTTATGCTTTCTCTTAGTGCTTGCCGTGGATAGTTTCATTTTCTTCTGGAATGTACACCAGTATCAGTGTGACAGAGGAATACAATGTTTTTAGGTAGTTACCTGGTTCTTAATTGTCCCAACACTATTTCTTGGGTAATACATAGTTTTCCCACTGATATGAATTATCTTTGGTCAAAACTAAACTTTCATGTACACCTTGATTTATTTCTGACTTTCCTTCTTTGATCCATTGATTATTATATTGGTTTTTTATCTATCTGGCATTTGTCTGTTTAATCGGGCTTCTTAATACCACTAATCACTGTGGTATTTATCTTAGGCAGGTATTCTATAATTTACTTAGGAATTCTCTTTTTTGCTACTCTTCCTTTGACATTGGGGGATCTGGGCTACAAGTCAACAAATTGCTTTCTAGTGCTTTCTTTATACCATAAACCACTCATAGTTTCGGGGGTGCAGTTTGGTAATCTCGAGGGTATTCTGCCATCCCCTGCTCTTTGGGGTTGCTTCTGATGGCACACAGATAATATATAACATGGTAGTGATAAGTGGTTAATTTTCAGGTGAAGTCTTGAATTTTACCAGGTTCACACATTATATAGACTTGTACATATGAAGGCTGGCAATTAAGTTTGAGAACTTATCCGACAAAAAGTGCTACATACCTCATTGCTGAATATCATTATAGTGAAGTTTGACGTACTCCCCTTGGGAAGCTATGCACCGACGCCAGCACTTAGTCCATCGTTCAAAGTCATTTTGGAACTTTCATTCTGGAATGAGCATCAGAGCTGTCACCTGACAATTAAGTTCATGAACTTACACCACACACTTACAGCACCGTATGCTTACATTGGTAACACTGTGCAAACAGCCCAGTCAAGTGTCATGACCTTGGTGTTTCGCTGTCTCCTAGGTGTGTTTGTGTCAACATGTGGTGTCTGGCTGAGTGGCATGCATGATTTTTGTTGTGTGTTTTGTGCGTCATATGACAACAGCTCTGACGGTCATTCCAGAAAGAGTTCCAAAAATGTTTTTGAAGGGTGGACTAGATGCTGGCATTGGAGCCTAGCTTCCTGGGGGAAATACGTCAAAGGTGACTGTAGTGACACTCAGCAGTGAGGTAAGCAGCACTTTATCGAGGGTGAGTTCACAGAGTTCACTGTCAGACCTTGTAGATTGACCTCCACGTGTATATAAATGCATGTAAGCACATTACAAAGGAATGCTGCTGTGAAGGGGAGAATTTATTTGGTACGGAATTTTTAGAAAATATTGTCGAGATTTGATGAAGAGGCCATTTAAAAGTCCTAGTTTTCAGAGAGAAATTGAAGAAGGCTACTGAATGGTCCACCTTAAGACCGAAAAGGGCAGAAGTACAGAAGGAAGGCCAAACGATGATTTCATTATACAGATGAAAGGAGAAAACGCGGTGAAATTCCACCCCTCCCTGAGGACGGACTCCATTTAGAGGTTAGAAGAGCAGCCTGGAGAGATCTCCTGCCTGTGGGCCCTCTACCCGTCACTCTGCAGGGAAGGCTCCTGACGGAGGATGAAAGGATCAGCACATGAAGTTTTTAGCTTTGACAACCCTTCTGTTGGGTCCATGAGAAATGAAATAGATAATTGATCCAGATGGCCTGTCCTCTGGTGAACAGTGAACCTGGGGCGTCTAACTAGTGAGTGAAATCCACGGCCAACGCCAAGTGAGCGTGAGCGTCAGGGGAGCAGTTCAGTTTACGAGGCAGCCTGCTAAGTTCATTAGATGATGTCATAGAACATTTGTGATAAGAAGATACTGGAAGGAACTGGCGTAGGAACGTTCTTAAAAAAGAATAAGTCCTTCCATTCTCATGGTCCACTGCAGTTACAGAGATTATTCCCATAATAATAAAACAGATGCCGTAACATCCAGATTACTGATGAGGAAACTGAGGCACATTGAGGTGAAATCACACTTGGCTAATCACTGTCAGAACTTCTCATCACTCACTCAACTTCTCATTCACCCACTGCAACTCTTCTCACCTTAAGTGTCAAAGTGTCAGCAGAATTTGGCACATGAATTACCTCTGACAGTAAGCAGTGTGCAGTTTGCTGGGGTCAGACTGGGTGACGGAGCTTTATGACTGTTTAATGTGCCTTAACTGCCCTGTAGCAACAGGAAGGCGGTATAAAGACTTGGAAATTAACTTAAAATTGTAGTCATTACTATTAAGTCACGGACCTAAATTAGACAGATACCGTGAAAGCTAAGGTATGTTAAAGCTAGGATCTCTCCATTGCGTTGATTTACGTTACAGGATGGCCACACAGAACTGATGTAAAAGCCAACAAACAACACCGGATCCACAGCATTTGCTAATTACTCATGGAAACAGACTTTCTGAACACGAGTGGTATATTTAAATTGCCTCTTAGTAAGATTCTTTGTCTTCCCACACCTTAGTCCCATTGGCATTTCCCCCAGTTCTGGCAGAGCTGTGATAGATTCATAATAGACACATTTATGTATTAATAATAATAACAATGATAAATTATGTTAGCAAGGGCTTTCCCTTACATTTTCTCTCTATAACAACTCTGGGGGATTTTCAGGGGAGGTATTATCATCTCTACTTTATTGATGATGAAACCAAGGCATGCAATAGTCCGGAGGTTTTCCTGCATTCTGTGGGTGAATGAAGACTCTAACTCAGGTTTTGTTTATTGGACAACATCCTGTTCTGTGTATGATAAACCATGCTTGCTATAACACAAAACTCACGAGCTAAGGCAGGAGGACACAGCCATGCCTGAGGATTCTGTCTGTACCAGAGAGGTGTGTTCTTACCCTTTCTGAGACACAGTTTAGTCATTCTTAAGTTGGCAAAAACAGTAGCTACTCCTGGCTATAAAGTTTTGGTGGGCATGTGTTGAGATAATGCATAAGGAATTGTTTGAACTTGAAATTCAGACACAGACTGTCTCTCATCAGGAGTCCTTAAATGGGCTTCAGTGGATCTGTAAGTTCTATAACTTCATGCATAATTTGGTGCTCATTTGTATATGATGTGTTTTCCTAGTGAATGTGCTAAATGCTTTTATAAGATTTTCAAAATTTTCTGTGTTATGAAAATACATGAGAATCGTATAAAACATTATGCAAGGTAACTGTACTGGTGTTATTCATATACAATCCCTTTTCTGATATTATAGCATATTCCTTTTAGAAAATGTGGGAATATAAAAAAGCACCAGAAGAAAATAAAAGTTATCCAAAACATGTCATTTAGAGAGAACATATATACCAATATTACGATTTTGGCTGACATCACATCACAGCTTTTTAAAATAAATAATAAAAAATGTTTTAGAGACACTGAAAATACAAACTAGATGTTACATCTATGGTTATGTGCATGCTTATTTAAGAACTGGGATCCTTCTAACTATGAGAATATTGGTCTAGCAGTATGATATTTTTCTAGCTGATGTTTAACTCCTCCCTTAAAACATCCTGGCTCTTCCATCATTTCTATAGCTGATAGTCTGTTGTATCTTCAGATTATTCCATTTTGGTCATTTTTTACAAAAACCACAATGCATATGCTTCTACATAGAACTCTACTAGACATTCAGATTTTATGTATTAGCTAAAATCAATGTGTCTCTCTCTTATTTTTTGACTGGGTGACCGATTATTAAGTACCTGTATTTTATTCTTCCAGATGGACGTTAGCTTTTTATTGCCATGTTTTCAAAAATCTTGCTAGGATATAAGAAAAATTACTTATGCCTCTTAATTAGGAGAAGCATTTTAATCTTCCTGTTTCTCTCCTTTTATCCAGGTCTTCTACTTTTATCCCTCAGTTAAGTTTTGTAATTTTCTTTGTTACTTCTAATAACTTACTTCTTTCTTAACAATACTTACAGCTCGTCCTTTGCCTTTGAAACACTTTTCATATTGCTAGAACTTTTGCTTTTTTATTATTTATTTATATATTTTGAGAGACAGAGTCTTGCCCTGTCACTGAGGTTGAAGTGTACTGATGTGATCATAGCTCACCATCACCTCAGCCTCCTGGGCTCCAGTGTTCCTCTTGACCTGGCCTCCCAGGTGTCTGGGACTACAGGTGCACTGCTGTGACTGTAGCAGACTTCTTGTCTTTTTCAGACATTGATGTGGCTATTTCTTGTGTTTTAGTATTAAAAATGGTTGGCCAAAAGTGAGTCATAGTGGCCTTTATTATCTTAAGAATCCACAGAGAACTCAAACTCATTAATAAGAAAAGAACAAGTAATCCCATTTCATTCTGGGCAAGGGACTTGAACAGAAGTTTCTCTGAAGAAGACAGGCACATGGCCTACGGACACATGTAAAAATTCTCATCATCCTTAATAATCAGAGAAATGCAAATCAAACCACTTTGAGATATCATCTAACCCCAGTAAAAGTAGCCCACGTAACAAAATCCCCAAACTAAAGATGTTGGTGTGGATACGGAGGAAAGGAAATACTTCTGCACTGCTGGTGGGAATGCAAGCTAATATGTTCCTTTTGGAAAGAAGTTTGGAGAATACTCAGGGATCTAAAAGTAGACCTGCTGTTCAATCCTGCAATTCTTCTACTAGGTATATATCCAAAAGACCAAAATCACTTTATAACAAAGATACGTGCCCCAGACTGTTCATTGCAGCTCAATCCATAATAGCCAAGTCATGGAAGAAGCCCAAGTGCCCATTGACCCATGAATGGATTAACAAATTATGGTATATGTATACTATGGAATATTATGCAGCCTTAAAAAATATGGAGACTTTACCTTTTTTGTGTTTACATGGATGGAGCTGGAACATATCCTACTTAGTAAAGTATCTCAAGAATAGAAGAAAAAGTATCTAATGTACTCAGTACTATTACGAAACCAATTTACAATCACTCACTTTCATATGAAGATAGATCACAACTATGGCCCAGGATGAAGGAGGGAGGAGGTGGGATAGGAGGGGAGGGGGGGAGGTCAGATGGAGGGAGGGTAAATGGTGGGACCACACCTACGGTGCAGTACATGTGGATCTATTAAGTATAGAGTATAAATGTCTTAACACAATAATTAAGTAAATGAGGTGAGGAATATGTTAACTAGTGTGATATACGTATTCCAAATTATATATGAAATCACCACATTGTACCCCATAAATGCATTGATGTATACATGATCTATGTGTTTATGATTTAATAAAAAAATTTAAAAAGAATAAAACAGTGTGGAGAAAAACAAAAAAACAAAAAGAGAAATACTGACATCTGCCCTTCCCTTATTAAGACTTTTAGAAAATCAGTATGTGATGCTAAATACATATCAAATACATTTTACCTCTAACTTATCCTAATGCCTCTTCTTTTTTGCCCTAATGTGGTGAATTATTTTAGGATTTCCATAGTACATATAAATAATTTTTACATTCTTATAGTAAGTTCTTGGTCATGCCATAATATTTATAGACTATATTTCTGAATTAAATTGTCAATATTTTATTTAGAATTTTTTATCTATAATCATGAATTACATTGTTTTGTAGTTGTGTTGTTCTGGACTTTTTGACCTTTTCAAATATCAATATAAGGGTTGGCATAAAAAATTGAAAAGTATTTCATCTCTCTTGACAGGACATTTTAGACAACTGTAAAAATTTATTTTTAGTTATTTCTTCATTCAGCTTATTGACCCCTTTTTTATTTTCTTTATTTAATTTTTTAAATCTATCAGAATAGGATTTTGCACAATTTTTACTTACATATTTAGTCATGTTCTGTTTTTATTATCAATTTTACATATTTATGATTTCTTTCTTTTGCATTTGATTAGAACTGCTAAATGTTTTATCAGTAATTTTTTGTACAAAGGGCCATCTCTTTGATTTATTTTTTATCTCTACTATAATTTGTTGTCATACCCATTAATTGCTACTGTTATTTTTCCCCCTTCTTTTGGTATTAAGTTTTCTTTGTTCTTATTTTTCCATTCTTAAAAAATTAAATGCTTAGTTTAGTAATTTTCATTCTTTCTGATGGCCTAGTAAAAGTTTTATGGATTATAGATTTGCTTTTATGTATAAGCATTCTAGATATTTTTACAGATTACTATTTCAGTCTCACTAATTTCTAAATAATCCTTAATGATGCTGATCCTCAGTGCAATCCCATTTTCCCAAGAATCATTTATGGTATAAGAATTTTGACATATATATATATATATATTTTTTTTTTAAAGTTTTTGTGAGCATATAGCATGCTGTAAAATTGCTATTTGCTAGTATGCTTTGTGAGAAATGTATTCTCCTATAGTCCATAAGACACAATATTAGCTATAACTTAAATCTTATTTTTACAGTTTTTTTGTTTTTTGTTTTTTTTTTGGCTGGGGCTGGGTTTGAACCCACCACCTCCGGCATATGGGGCCAGTGTCCTACTCCTTTGGGCCACAGGCATCACCCTTAATCTTATCTTTAACTGAGCACTTCTTTCTCTACACCATATCCATGTATATATGTTTTTGCATCTTTCCACTGTAAAAGACAGAGGAAAGTATAGTCAAGTCTTCTACTACCCCAGCATTTATGTTAACTTATCTTTATGTCTCTAGTAATTGGCGATTACTGTATTTTGAAAAATATTATTTGTAGCATAAAGTTTTATGGCTTTTATGCTTTCTTTCTAAATCTTATGTATTATCAAAATATAACTGTCTTTATTCCAGAAAATGACTTTTTCCTTTAATTCTCCATTGCCTGATGAAAATATGACAACCTCTATTTCCTTCCATTACATTGATTTTATTTCTTCTTGCCTTTAGCTGTCCTATCTTTGCCTAATCATTTAATAATATTTATGTATCAGTTTCTTTTAAGTGTTATGGGTGTTAAATAATAACAGGTTGAATCTGATTACTTTATTGGTTGACCTGACCAAATTGAGCCATTTAGTGTCTTTTACTACGGCTGCTTAGGTGAGGGGTGCATATTTATTTATTTATTTATTTTTTAGACATTAAAGTCTGAGTATGTTACTCTCCGTAGAGTTCTACAGTGTCACAGCTCACAGCTACCTCAGACTCTTGGGCTCAAGTGATTCTTTTGCCTCAGCCTCCTAAGTAGCTGGGACTATAGAGGCCTGCCACAATGCCTGGCTATTCGTAGAGACGGGGTCTCTCTCTTGCTCAGGTTGGTCTCGAACTTCAGAGCTCAAGTGATCCACCTCCCTTCAGGTGCAGATATTATTATTACTGATGTAACTGTACTTTCTCCCTTTATCTTGTTTTATGTTTTTATTTAAATCTTATTGTTACTTCCCTAGAAAGTTTAAAAACTATATATGGATTATAGTTTTCTTTGCTATTTTCCCCAATGATTCTGTTTTAAATTCTCCTAGTCATTTATCTTAAATTGTTAAAATGTTTATGTTAATATTTATGAAAATATCAGCATAAAAACAAAAGACTAAATGCTGACTGGTTTCTGTGTAATCTTTTGTTCCCACATTATATCCAGATCCATTTCCCAGTTTTTGTTGGTGTCATCTCTATTTTCAAATTCACTGAAAATAATTTTATTATTTTCAATGTATTTTATCAAATTATATGATATTGTTTTTCTCTTAAAAAACTGAAATATATCCTAAACAAAAATGCTCAGGGATGTTGTGTGCTTTGGAAAGCATCTTTTGTGTCCCTTCGGATGTAAATGTTAACTTTTTGGGCCACAGGATTCTTGGATGACATCTTTTCCTTTCAAAATGTGATGGATGTGGCTTTGATGATACAAAGGATGAAATAGTTTGTGTATCATCTGTTAAATGGCAATAGAAAGTGAGTGAATCCCAATGTCTTGTCTGTTGTAAAAACATCAATAAATTCCTGATATGGCAGTAAGCAACGGTGGATAGTACACTTCCGGCTGGTAAAGCAGCACAACAACTGAAGTTGGCACATTCACGAAGCACTGACTCTGTGCTGGTTGACGGAGTGCTCACGACCACACTGCGATTTTAGAATAGTGTCTCCATTACACAGATGAGCTCAGTCTTCATCCAGTTGCATAACTAGGCTCTGGTTTCAAACTATGGTCCTCAGGGAACCTGAGTCAACATGTTCGGTCACTCTGTTTTGCTGCCCTGGTCTTGGGTGCCCCTCTGAGGCGTATGAATGATCAGGGTGGAGGGTACCAGTAACCAGGCCCTGTGAGTGAGAACGTTCCCCAGCAGACCAGGAAGCTGGGGTGAGGCCTGACAGAGGAAGGCGCGGAACTGCAGGGTGCAGTACATCAGAACTAAAGGCCGATGCAGGGTGGGTGGGACGGGGGTGAGGCTGGAGTCAGGAGCCCAGCTGGTTCTGTGACAGTTTGTCCCTTGGCATGCCACTCAGCCATGGGCTGCTCCTGCTCTGGTGTATGCCTGGTCTTTAGATTTACTTGGGTTATAAGAGTATAATACAGGGGTCCTCAAACTTTTTAAACAGGGGGCCAGTTCATTGTCCCACAGACCATTGGAGGGCTGGACTGCAGGCCCCAGGAGTGAGTGGCATGAGCTGCTAAGCAGGACAGGCAGCGGTGGCAAAAACACCCGGCGGGCCGGATAAATGTCCTGGGTGGGCTGCATGTGGCCCGCCGGCCGTAGTTTGAGGACACATGGAGAATAATACAATTCAGTGTTTTCTTACAAATTTCATAATAATCATACTCTATAGAGAAAGTTGTGAGAAACAAAAGTGATAGGGATTTAGTACTTTTTATGAGTCTCTAATAGTAGAGAATAGTCACATGGATCCCCCTTCATCTCATCCCCTGCCAAAGGTAACAAGAATATTACAATGAAGATTAGGAGGATCAGAATTACCTTTGTAGTCTCAAGGGACTTTCAGTTCTTCTTCTCCAAGCAAACTTAAATGATACGTCAAAGTCTTTATTCAGGGAAACATTCACCACAAATCCAGGAGAGGGAAAACATCTTACTTTACAAGAGCAAGTTTCCTTTTTCAACCTTCCTTCCTTGGTGCCTTCACAAAAGGAAGGCTTTGGCTGTTCTTTAGTTTTCTCTTACAAAAAGTTCTTGCTTCTCAGATCTGAGACTCTCTTTATTGGGACATGAAATTGTTAAATTGGGAAACTTTCACATACACTCTTTACTTTTGAATAAAATAATAAGATCGAGTACAATCTAGTCTGGCTTCAAATAGATCCCTGAATTGGGATGATCAAGTGAGGGAAACTCTCACCTTTAGTTACTGTATTTTAGAAACACAAATCTCCAGGTGGGGATCTGGAGTGGCAGAATGCTCGTTCCCCAAAGGGAAATCTCATGCGACTTACTTGGTCCATGGTTCCAAGATTTGCAAATTTATTTGATACTTACATGTTCTCTAAAGTTTTGACATTGATACTGGAATGATATTTAAATCATGGAGGGAATTAGTAAAAAAGGTATTTTTTCCACACTTAAGATTGTAAGCATGGGAAGGCAATTAAAGAGAGAAACAATTTTGATATTCATGAGATAGGAGCTACAACCTGATAAACCGTGACAGATTTTACATAACGTTGCCACAGTTGACACAAGACTTGATTTTATGTGTCGCAACACATGAGGTGATAATGAACAATTTTATCCCTGGTGTGAAAGATAGAGTACTGCGTTAGTGTAGGTGAGTCAAAGCTAGTCAGGTTCCAGCTTCAGCTTATGGTGAATTTCAGGGGAAGGACAGTCACTATCACAATGTGAACGCTTGTTCTAGGACCTAGACACTTCTGTTTTAAAAAGGCTGAGGCAAGACTATACTTTGAGGGATCATTTCTATAGTTTGTTAAATAGGCTGAGACCTCTTGATTCTGTGCCCCGGAGGGTTATTTCTCTGTCTTGACAAACAAACAAACAGTGGGCACTTACACCTCAATGTAGGGTAACAGGTGAGTGATGGACACATGGGTGTGAAAACAGATGGTGTTATTATGGATGGAACTGTGTCCCTGAAAAGATACCACAGTCCTAACCCCCAGTGCCCGTGAAAGTGACTTTTTTTGGAAATAGGGTCTATCCTAAAATAGATGACTCATTTAAGATGACATCATTAGAGCAAGTCCTTATCCAAAATGATTGGTATTTTTATGAAAAGGGAATATTTGGTCACAGAATCAGACACAAATGGAAGATGAGGAGAAAATAAGGGAGCCAAAGAATGTCTGAGGCCACCAGCAGCCAGAGGGAGGTGGGGAACAGATGCTCCTCACAGTCCCCGGAGGAAGCCAACCCCACCAACGCCTGGGTCTTAGACTTCTGGGCTCCAAAACTGTGAAACAATACAACTTTTGTTGGTTATGTCATCCAGTTGGTGGTATTTGTTAGGACAGCCCTAGCAAGTCAACGTAGCTGTTTAATCCCCAGTTTAGCCATTTGGGGTTGAAAATTGGAACAATAGTAGTTATCAGTAAGTTTCCAGGTCAAGCAGTTGAGTCATTTGTCTGAACAGACCCTCTAAGGAAATTGCGGGGACTCAACTGCTGAGTTTTTCTTAATCCCAAAATTCGTACTAAGAACTCTATAGACAAGTTCATACAGAGGGAGCATCTACATGGTTGCTTCACGCTAAGGCTGACAGGGGTGGGTTCACCATGTTCCGTTTCTTTCTTTTCATCATTATGGACCGTGGTTTCCCCCGTGGTTTCATAATGAAATTGAACAGAACCCCACCACCTCACAAATACATGACACGATCTTGACCTTACCTTCTTTAATTCTCTCATAGTATTATGTATCATGTATAATAGCCAACAAAGATCTTGCCTTGTGACCTACAAGAACAAAATGCTATCTTTAATTATGCTCCATCCAGATAGGTTTCACTACTCGAATAGTTTCACAAAAGCTTATGAAGATGTCTGCTTTGTGAGCCCATGAGTTCTAATCAGCCTTTCTCCTTGATGAGAGCATTTCCAAGCCTGGGTTCCACATGTGTGCTCAAGGGAACTTAAAAAAATCATCCTGGATTGTTTTTGTTTTGTTCTTTTGGTGGTTTGCTGAAGTTCTGCTGATTTGCCATAGAACTCACACCTGAAACTAAAGGGAAGAAAGAAAGAATAAAGGTGGGAGGGGAAGATGAAAGGATGGAGAGAATAAAGAGAGAGAAGAGACAAGAACGTTTGAAAGGAAGAAGAGAAAGGGAAAAAGGGGAAAGGAAAAGATAGCGTGAGACGGCAGAGGGCACGCAGTGTTTTTGAGCGACTGTCGTGGGCATGTGTCTGTCTCAGAGCACACTACGCCCATTCTCTGTACAGTGAGACTAAGATTATACACCACTGTGGATATTTCAGTTTCAAAAGTGCAATGAGACCCGATAGCGATACCACATTAAACACATCTCCTATTGATTCTTTCTAACCTTGCAAAATGAGCTGTGTGCGCTAAGTACCTTTTACTCCAGCCTGGCTGATGGGACCACAGATGTTAACTGCAGGGCTGAATTTCCTCGGAGGTCAGCAGACAGGGCAAGTGGGAGGTGACCGAGGGAGTGTCATCTGGCCAAGGGACTATTTACCCTCGCTGCTGCCCTCAAACACAGCTTGAGGACAAATGTCTGGACAAGTCTGAATCATGAAGAAATTAAATTAAGCCTATTAGCTTCTCACCCAGTGCTCGACTAATTGCACAGGTCGGTCGTTACACAGGAACCTGACTCATGGTTTGTACGCAGCGGAAGTTCTCTCTTTTATAAAGCCTGTTTACTGCAAATTAAGGTTTTGTTTCAGATGATAAAGACAAATAGCAATTACTTCCTCTGCTTATCTCCAATGTCTTCTTTAATGCCTTCATTATCACATAGCTTTCCTTGTGTGGCCGGTACCAGATGCAGAGCAGGTGGGGACAGACACGTCTGCCATTTCTGTGAATGGCATCAATGCTGCCCTCAGATCTCACAGTCAAGGGAGTTTGCTCTCCTCTGCAGGAGGGGCTCCAGGTGCTGAAGAGGAACGCAAGTAGCTGCTGATGTCAATCGCCTGAAACCTCATTCATCAAACCCTCTGCCAAGGGTTTCGGACCCTCTGTTTTCTCATCTTGAAAATGGGTTAATAATATCTGGGGTGAAAATTACCAGTTAAAATATGCAGCACAAGAGTATGTCCTTGCAAAAAGGTGGCTATTTTTTATCTATTATTACTGCTAATATTATAAGAATTTTAATTTTCTTGTGTTAATTTGGATGCTTTCCTCACATGTGGAGAACAATCTTGAGTTGCAGTTGGGGCCACTGTACACCTCAGAGGAGGCAGGAGGACCTGCTGCCCACTCCTGGGATTTGGAGAATCTGGGAAGAAGTTCCTCAAGTGCCTACTACACCTGCTGGCCCTTGCTCAACAGTACCTGGCAGAGTCCTTGAATGAATGAATGTCAAGGTCACCTTGTTCATCCCAATGTACTTAGTTGAAGACTTGGCATAGAAAAAGATCTGTATGTGCTGTATTTATTTAAGTTGAATGGAAAATGTTTGCACAGAAATTCAAAATAGAATTTCTGAAGAACTTGGTTCACAAAGAGTTGCTAAGTCAAATGGGAGTGGGAGAGAATAGAGAGCTGTCTAGGGTGTGAGGGACCTCTTGGATGGGCACTTTGGGAAAGGGGATCCAGCCAACCAGGAGGAAAACCAGGATGTGGACAAAGGGCAAGGGAGAGAGGAAGAGGATGGGGAAGTGTCTCAAGGCAAGGTGGTAGGATCCAGGAACTCGGAATGAGCAGAAGGGTGAGGGTGTGGGTTTGGGTCACATGTGTGGTGCAGATGGACAGTGCACAAGATACAGGTGTGTGTGTGTGTGTGTGTGTGTGTGTGCACCTGGGTGGAGCAGGTGTGAGGAACACGGGGTGTGGTGTGTATGTGGGTGCCTGTCTGCATGCCGAGTAGACATGCGTCATATGAGTTACAGATGTGCAGGTGTGTGTGTGCGCGTGTGAGTATGCAGTGTAGGCATGTGGTGTCTGTGTGCCTGGTGCCAGTGTGTATTACCCAAGAGTGGTACAGGTGTTTAGTGGGTTTCTGGGTACAGGGGTGCTGGGTTTGTGTCTGTGTGTATGTGTGGTAGGTGTGGTTGTGGTCCTGTGTGAGGTGCAGTCATGCCCTGTGTCTGTGTGATGCAAATGATCATGGTATAGATGTGCACAGATGACCCTGCCTGCCATTGTGTGGCGTATGTGGTGCCTTGTGCACCAGTGTCATGATAAGGTTGTTTCTATCATTCCCATACCAGAAGCATCAGTGTCACCAGGGAATGTACTAGAAATGCCAAATTACAGGCCCCACCCCCAGACCCACTGAGTGAGAGATTATCTATAGGATTCCCATGCCAAGGCTGAGCACCATTGCCATATGTCCCCGTCTGACCTGCTTTGAACTCTCACCTTTGTAGATGGTAGGCTTCTTTCTCCCCTCTCCCAGCACGACGGGGGAGGCCTGCAATTGGAGAGACTGGAGGTGGATGCTGTATACTAGTGGCATGGTTGACTATATCATCCTTCTTTTCAATGAAACATTCATCACTTTTGAACTACAGAATGCTAAATATTTATTAATTGGACAATAGTGAAAGATTTTCCCAGATAACTTTTGGACTTAGAAGCTAGCTAGTTACTTTACTTATGACAATTTTTCATCATAAAAAAATTGTTTCTGAGAATTAATTTCAAGTGTAATGAAGGGAATGTGTTCTTCATTTCAGGATACGTGAGGTTGTGCGTGATCAGTGAAGTACAAAGCATCTTTGTAAACAGAATTCCTGCTGGGCTCTGGAGCCTCCCAGCTGGGTTGATTCTGCCCAGGCATCACGGGGCCAGTTTCCATCTTTCTGTCCTTGCCTTTTCTGGATATCAGCAAAAGAAACTAGTACCGTCCTTATAAAGTCATCATGAGGATCAGTCAAAATAGTGTGTGCATGGGACATGGACTGCTTTCCAGTTGGAGATTCAGGAATATAGGTTAACATAATACTGAACAAAAGTACTTGTAATTTACTATGGCGGCCTATTTGGTATTTTTATTGAGCAAATTTTAGTGAAGCAAAAATTAAAATAAATATGGGAAAATGGAGACGTAGTGTGATGCAAAGGTGTTGCCGACAGCCTTGCTTCCCGGCCCCAGGCACGGCTTCTGTGTGTTTCTCTACCCAATTGCGCACAGAGACAGCTTTTGCAAAAGTCTCCCTCTCCAGGTTCATAGTCAATTGCCCTCAGAGGTGCTGGTTTGAATTGGGAGCCCTGTTGTTGGACTTCTGTTTGAACCTCAGGACTCTTGGGGCCCTTCCCACCTCCATCCTGTTTCTCCATCACCCATCCCCGTACTGGATCATGTGATTTCTGTGAATATCATTAAATGGTCTTCTATAAAAATTGCAATAAGATACATCCACAAAGTGAAATATCATTCAGCTTTCCAAAGGAGTAACATTCTGACGCATGTTGTAACACGAATGAAGCTTGAAAACAGTACTGTGAGTCAAATCACCCAGTCATCAGAGGACAACTAGTGTGGGGCACCACTAATGTGAGGGGGCTGGAAAAGTCAAATTCATAGAGACAGAAAGTAGAATGGTGGCTGGAGGCTCGGGGATAGAGTTTCAGTTAAGGATGGTGAAAAAAAGTTCTGGAGATGGATGGTGGTGATGGTTGCACACAACGTGAATCTAATTATTACCAGTGAATCGTGCACTTAAAAATAGTTAACTTGGCTTCATTCATCAGTGCTTTGTTGTTCTCACTGTGGAGGTCTTTCACCTTCTAGGCTAAGTATATTCCCAGGTTTTTATTTTCTTTGCAGTTATGGGAAATGAGATTGATTTTTAAACTTGATTCTCAGCGTCACTGTTATTACTATATAAAAATTCCACTTATTTGTGTGCATTAATTTTGTGACTTTACCGGATTTATTTACCAATTCTAGGAGTCTTTTGAAGGCATCTTTAGGATTTTGTAGACATGAGATCATATCATCGGCAAATAGAGGTAGTTCAATCTCCTCTTTTCCAATTTGGTTGCCTGTTACTTCTTTCTCTTGCCTGATGGCTCTGCCCAGGACTTCCAGAAGTATGTTGAAAAGAAATGGTGTTGGAGGAAATTTTTGCCTATTCCAGTTCTTAGGGAAAATGCTTTCAACTTTGCCCCATCCAGTATGTTGTTGGCTGTGGGTCTGTAATACAGGTTTTCAGGGTATTGAGGTCTGTTCCTTCTAAGTCTAGTTTGTTAAAGGTTGTTATCCTGGGAGGGTGCTGAGTTTTACTGAAGGCTTTTCCTGCATCTTTTGAGATGATCACATGGCTTAATTCTGTCTCTGTGGTCAATCACATTTATTGATTTGCATATGTTGAGCCATCTTTGCGTCCCTAGGATGAACCACACTTGATCGTGATTAGTTACTTTTTTTGATGTACTATTGGATTCAGTTTGCTAGTATTTTCTTGAGAACTTTTTGTGCCTATGTTCATGAGGGATATTGATCTGTAGTTTCCTTTTTTGTGCCTTCCTTTCCTGACTTTGGTAAATATGGCAAATAAAAAAATTACTTTAAGAGTAACTAATGCTTTTTTTAGAACAAGTAAGGAGAATTGGACACCCTGGAGTACACTGCAGAACAGCGAGGGACACCACTCGATCTGACGGTCTGGGCTGCCTTCTCTGTGGAAGAGGGCTAAACCCATCCTGGAAGGACAGACGGGAGTTACGGTGATGGACTGGGGGAGAGTGGCAGGGTTCCAGCAGAAGGAAAACTGTTCCCAAAGGGCCCAAGGAGGGGTTGAGGAGATGATGTGGTGCTTTGAAGGAACTCAGGGAGTTCTAGTTTCATACAAAGATTAGCTAATAGTGTTCAATCCAGGACCCCTGTCTTGTGTAAGATGGATGAGTCTCTGTAGCGCTGTGGTTGGTGGGAGTGATCTCTATTGGGTGGGAGGGATGAAGTCACCTTGGGCATGGCAGCCAGGCCAAGAATGTGGACTTCACCTAGAAGGGAATAAGAAGATGTTGAAAGGGTTTAGAGAGCTTACTTCTGCACAACCATTTTGTAGATGATTAGACTGAAGTCCAAAGTTCTTAAGTGATGTGTACAAGAGACACAGTGGGTTAGTGAGAAGCTGAGACCTGTTCTGTCCTGGATGCACTCTGGATTCCTTCCGTCCTGTTACACTGGCTTAATGCAATTTGGGGAAATAAAGTTCTTTGGAATCCCAAAGAACCATGCTAAAATCGTGGTCCTATTACTACTAGAAAGAGAACTTGTAAAATTTATTTTATGTTTCTGAGCCTCAGTTGCTTCATCTGTAAAATGAGAAGACTAATCATATTTTACAAGAAGCTACGAACATTTAATTAGATAGCATATACGAATCAGCCAACACAACACTTGTGTACTGTTTCTAATCAATTATCAATTTTCCCTTTGAGCACTGTTTTGCTTGGCCAGAAACTTGGTAACAAATGAACTTACTCTAGCTTTAGTGAGTAGATTGCTGGATTATTCCTGTGGTTTTCTAATCCCTTGTCAGGCAGTGAGTCATTTGACAGCTTTCCTGGGCAGCAATTCAGAGACAACTGGAAGTTCTCTCTCACATCTAGAAAGTTCCAGTTTCATGCAAAGTTTAGCTAATAGTGTTAGATACATGACCCCTATCTTGTGTTAGATTAATAATCTCTGTACTATCTTCTGCAGTAATATGAAGCTCAGGGATACACAGCAGTGACAAGACTACCATCCAAGCTCTGATTTGGGACAAACCATTTAATCTCTCTGAGATTCCTTTTTTTCTTTTTGGCACTAGCAAAACAGGTTTCCAGTGATGACAGCAAGTCAGGATGAACACAGAGCGCCCACAGAATGCCCAGCAACAATAGGAACTGGCAAATGTTGAAGTCTCCTCCCTTCTGGCCAACTTGGTACCAGGTCCCAGGAGCAAACACCTCCCAGCTTGGGAGTGCCCTGGGTTCTGATCTGGGTTTGGCTTACTGTGGGAGCAGGGCTTCCCCCAGTTTTTCCCACCCTGGTTTGGCAGCCCCAGTGCAGCCTCATGCATGCAGATGAGAGGGCTGGAAGGCACCCGGCAGCAGGGTTAGGTAAGAGCCCTAACCCCCTGATTCTGCATCCGAGGGAACCGAAACCTAGAGACTCCTGTAATTGATTGTAGATCACACTCAGCTCACAGAGGGTGAAATAAGGATCCACTTCCCAACTCTTCAAGCCAATGACTCTCTACTTTTCTACTCTTCTGCTGGGTCTCACTGAAGTACCAAGAAAGAACATTATCCTGAGTAAGAATTAGCTGAGTGGCCCTGGGCAAGCTTTGGGCAACTTTGCTTCTCTGTACATTTAATTCCTTATCTAAAACATGGGGATGCAACCTGTCCAGGTGTAGCTGAAATTATAGAAAGTTGAGGCCTAGTAATAATGGCCCCAACTGTCAGTTCTGATGATCAGAAAGCCAAACACATTCTCCTCTGTCTAGCTCTGGTTCCAGCTAGGTTCCACATCAAATTCTAGGTCTACAGGCCTTGCAAAACACTTCCCAAAAGCTTTAAAAAGTTGTTAGCCTCATTTCAAGTATTGATTGTTTTATTTTGACTCCCCTAATAAGATCTGTCTTGTTCTCCAAACATCTATGTGTGCTATTGTTGGCTTTGAAGTTTAAAAATATTCTCTGTTGAAGGCACTTTGGGGAAAGATGGATTTTTACACATTATTGGTAGAAGTGCATAATGGTACAACTTCTACAGAGAAATTTCAGCAGTATTATGTCTATATCTACCTTTTTAACCAAACAGTCCCACTTCTGGGAATCTATTCCAGGAAACCATGCTACATCTATACAATGAAATATTACGTAGTTACTAAACGAGGTAAAAGACTAAACACTGGAAAGGAGTATTATTAAGTGAAAAAGCAAAGTGAAGATTAGAATGTATCATGTGCTACCTTCTATCGGAGGAAAGTGGCTGTGCATTTACTATTTAACACATTAAACAAGAAGAGACTAGTTAACAAAAACTAACAAAAGTGCTTCATTAGAGGCGAGAAAAAAATAGTGGAACCAAGTTTCCAAAACTAGGTTTCGCTTAACGTACTTTGTTTTGTACATTTGAAAATATGCACAGATTTTACAAAATTATAAAATAAAAATGTAAAGCAATCAATCCCTTAATTCACAAGTAAAATTAAATAAATCAACTTTATCTGAGTACTAACTGCGAAAGAAGGAATCATGGGAGGAGATTTTAGCCCTCATTCATTTGGTTGCATATCTGCAGTGTGATATATTCTAAGGACAAAAATAACTGCCACAAAATATTAAATTGATTTAATAATTGTGAATAATGCACTTATAAGGATATTTTGAGATTTTTTCTTAACTAAGCAAGGATAAAGCACCTAATATTTATGTTATTGCCTTAAGGAACCAAGTTTTATGGCAGAATAAAACTGTAATCTTCACTTGAATTAGAAATATTGCTATAAAATCCTGATTTTTCAAGTATTTCCTGGCTCCATCCACTGAAAGGCCCAAGAGCAAGGAGCCCCGCCAAGCAGCCATATTGTGGTCTACAAATACCTTTGTTACTAAGAGGAACCAGGGCTCCTTGGAAATAAAAAAAGTGGTTGACTCCAGACTGGGCCAAGAAATTTTCACGATGAGCTTGTAATATCATGCCATGCCAGAAAGCAAGGGAGCTATCTAGGACAACTTAGCCTGTTGCAAAAGATTTGAAACTCACAGGAGCCAACACGTAAAGCCTCCTACTGGCCAAAGATGAAGCAATCACACCCAAAGATGGATACAAAGAGTAATACCTACAACTGATTGCAAGGTAAAATACATCAAAATCCTCACATTTGTAGCAGTATTTAAATGGCTGCTGTGCTCCCTATGTAGGATGCAAGGAAGGAAGCCAACTTACATATTATTCTGAAAACTGATGAATGAAGGTGAAGAACCATTCTTCCTTTCCAGGTAGAGTTGGATAACCAGATAGTTGAGAGGGAAAAAGTTCTATTTTGAAAGAATGAATACATGAAGAAGGCTTTAGAAGGAGATAGATACCATCACTTCCCAACCATTAAAGAAATAATGGGTTATCGTGACTGCTAAAACCACCAGACACAAAGCTCAAGGGAAACTTTGTAATGAATGGATGAAGCTGGTGTTATCTACATCCAGCAGTCAATGCCAATGCCATAAAAAGAGAGAGACCAGACATTATGTACCCCTCGATATGATGCACAGGGAAGGACACAGCACTTCTGATGTATCATCACCTGAACTTGACCTGAGTCTAAGCTCCCCTGTAGAGGTGAATATCAAGATACAGAAAACACAGAGGACAAATAAATCTATTAGGAATGATCATGGTATCTCTTCTCGGCCTTTTGGCTAAGATCAAGTGTAAAGAATTATCATGGAGATGCAATCAATAACATCCAGAATACAGGAAACATGATCTAGGTTTTTCAAAAAACAAACTACAAGAAAATATAATGGAGATAGAAAAGATAGACATCATTATTTCTATGGAAAATATAATAGAGCAATGTAGAGGCCTTGCCTGGTTTCTAAGTCAAGCACACCAGTGGCATATATCTGAATTTTCCTTAATAAAAAGGCTTTGACTGATTGTATGATTGATTGATTGATTGATTGATTTAGAGACAGAGTCTCACTCTGTTGCCCCAGCTACCATGGTGTGGCATCAACCTAGCTCACAGCAACCTCAAACTCCTGGGTTTAAGTGATCCTCCTGCCTCAGCCTCCCAAGCAGCTGGAACTACAGCCACCATGCCTAGCTAGATTATACTATGTGATTATATTATATTATATATAAATATAATATTATGTTATAATATATAAATATAATATAATATTATGTTATAATATATAAATATAATATAATATTATGTTATAATATATATTAATATAATATATGTTATGTTATAGTATGTTATATTATGTGTTTATATCTGGACATTACTGTGGGCTCTTTAGTAGCTGGTTAGGAGGAGGGATATCTCTTTGGCAATGCATTTTTGGAATACATGCTGAAATGTATTATATTATATATTATTATATGTATTACATATAACACAATACATACTAATATACAATATATATAGACATAATATAATATTATATTACATGTTACGTTATGTTGTGTGTTTAAATCTAGACATTACTGCGGGCCCTTTAGTAGCTGGTCAGGAAGAGGGATGCCTTTTTGCTACTGCATTTTTGGAATACGTGCTGAAATGTATCTGCGTCTAAGCTTCAGACCCTAAAGGAATATAAATTGCTAGGATACATTTACAATTCTCCTCTATGCAATCATGCAGTTTTCTTTACATCCTCCTCTGATTTAAAAGCTCTTTGAGACCAACAGCTAAATTAATTGCTCGCTTTCTGTTAAAATAACGCTTGGAAAGTGTTGTGCTGAGTCACTACTCTAGGTTGATGGATAGAAGCCTAGCAGTGGTAACCTTCTGCCAAGTTCAGAAGCAGGTGAAATTTAACCCCATCATGTCTAGACCCCAGTGTTGTGTGTTCCTCTTCCATCTGTTATATCCTTTCCAGTCTTATCAAAATCTTCTACTGGAAAAGATCTCCCATAACCCATTTAAAAGTGAGTGTGGGATTGTTAGTGTAACCTTTCTCACAGGTATTTGTTTTGTGATTGTTATCAATAATTGTGAAAGGAAAAGCTGTTGTCTTCTATTATGGAAATTACAGAACAAGAGGAGGCAGAAGATTTGGCGATGGGAGATTAACCCAGCATGTCATTGCATCAACTTACCTCCTACAACTACTTGGGAAGCTGAGGCCCACGCCAAGTCAGAGGTGCAGAAATCCTGAGATGCGCCCCTGGCTTTTGAGAATGCAACACTTGTGGGTGGTTGTTTATCTGTTCTACTAAGGGCAAGGCTAATTCCTGGACATTTTCTCAGGTGTGTCATAGCTGCATCCAGGCGAGTGAGAGGAAAGAGTTCCAAGGCTCATTGACCTAAAATAAAATCATTCTTATTAATCTTAAAACAGATTAAGGTAACTTGAACCTATTTTACAAACCTGTGCCACTTGTTGGGGAGGGGAAAAGAAAAGAAACTTTTCCTCTGCCTTCCTACGTTTAGTAGATGGGACCTAGAAGTTTAACTGACAAAAGGCAGATGAACAAGAGAAGGGGCTTAGACATTTTATTTTATTTTATTTTATTTTATTTTATTTTATTTTATTTTATTTTTTTATTAAATGATAGCTGTGTACATTAATGCAATCATGGGGTACAGTGTGGTGTTTTCATATACAATTTGAAATACTTTCATCAAACTAGTTAACATAGCCTTTATGTCATTTTCTTACTTGTTGTGTTAAGATGTTTATATTCTACTCTTAGAAAGATTCACTTTTACCCTTGTAAGATAAACCACAGAAGTGATCCCTCCAATCGCCCTCCCTCCACCCATACTCCCCTCATCCTCACCCCTCCCCATATTCTTAGGCTATAATTAGGTTATAGTTTTCATATTAAAGCTATCAATTAGTTTCATAATAGGGCTGTGTACATTGGATACTTTTTCTTTGTAAATGTTTACATTGGTAAACAGTTTATTGACGTTAATGTTTTCACATTCACAGGAGTTTCATGGAAAAAAGAAAAATTGCAAATAAGGGGTTAGATTTGGAGCTTATATACTGTTTTAACAAAGAGTAACAAATTATGGAGAAGTGACTAAACAAAGGCAAGAGGGTTGTGCTTTTAGGATCAATGAATTGTAGACAAGTGACTAGGAAATATATAGGGAAATAATAAAAGGGAAGGATATTTTGGTATGGTATCACCCCAATGGTTGCACATTCTGTCCAGTAATTAATCCTGGTACAGGAGGGTATTAGGGAATTCACTTTCACAAGAAAAATTTATGCCCTTCTTTGACACAGATAAGGAGACAAAGTTCTCTGTCTACCGATTCACAATTATCTTAAGCTCAAAATACTTGTTATGCCAAGGCAGCATATTTTAGGGTAGAGATTCTGGACCCCTTCACCCTCATCTGGTGATCAGAAATAAAAAAATTCCTCTTACATTATGGGAAAAAATTATTTTCGCTCTCAATTTCTTTGATGGTACGATTGGTCAAACTAAGACAGCATTTCGGTTTCAGTGCTAGGCCATGCCATGTGTCTTCCCCCTGTATCTCCCACTCTTAAAAATTAAAACTTCTTCCTAACCACTATCTTAAGAGTGTGGAGCACTCTTAAGCACATAAGGGAAATCTGGACTGCTGCTGGCTCAGGACAGCTGGTTCCAAAAAACGTGAACCCAACTGTCACCACCAACTCAGCTGCTCTGTACTCGGCCCTTCGCACGAGCCTTTAAAATGAATCAGTGGAAATATGTTATTATAATCATCTTGCTTTCTTTCAAGACTTTGGGAACAAATTGGGTACATGGTTTTCCCACCCACAGTCCTCAGTAATCATCCTTTTCTGCCTATTTTTATTTTTCAGAGACTTATGGGATACTTAAAAGGGTGACTTGTTAAATTTGATATGAATAGCAGCTGGGAAAAGTAGATGAGTAGATGGTTGTGGGTGTGCTAAGCATTTTGTTCTCTGCCAGATTTTATGTCCGTCGTTGTAACCGAGAAGAAAATTAGCAGCCCACTTGTTCTAGAGAGTTTAGGAGGTTGCATGGGAACTAAAGGCTGGATCTTCCATGATTTCTTTTTTATTGACTGTAAAATATTCTGAAGATCATGGTGAATTGATGGCATTAACATTATGTTATTTAATACAAAAATAAGCATCCAAAGAAAAATTTTTGTGGTGTAATAGGCTTTTATATTTTTTCTCATTTTTATTGCCCTTTTAGCACATGCCTGAATTCTTCCCTTTTCTGTGAGTGTAATGTGCCTTTTACTGAAGTGATCCCCCTGCTCAGGATTATCTGTGTTTCCCATTTGAGTGAAATCATGGGGCCTTAGAGTTTCCATTATTTTTAGGTTGTTTTTAGCAGACAAATAGTTGCTTTGGAACTGTATAATACTTTCTAATTAGTTTGCTTACTTAAAAAATCTCACTTTACATTTGTAAGAAAACATACTTTAAAATATTGGACGATAGCTATTTGGATGTTACAGTGTTCTAGCTTTCATTATTAGTAATGAGGGGGGTGTTCATAAATTTAGTCAAGACACCGCCTCCCCCACTCCAAGTAGTTAAACTTTGTTTTCTAGTTGTGAGCAGCTTTCATGATTCATGAAGTAGGACTGTTTCAAATTAGCACATAACTGCCTGGATTCTGGTGAGAGGATAAAATACGTTGGCTACAGTCTCAGGCACAGGCAAGAAGTAAGGTGGACTTTAGGTACAAAGAAAGGATGGAAAGAAGGGGAAATAAGGGAGGGAGGGAAGGAGAGAAGGAAGGAGAGGGAGGGACGGAGGGAGTGAGGGAGGGAAAGAAGGAAGGAAGTGAGGGAAGGGAGGGAGGGAGGGAGGGAGGAAGGAAAGAAGGAAGGAAGGAAGGAAGTGAGGGAGGAAGGAAGGGAGGGAGGAAGGGAGGGAGGAAGGAAGGGAGGGAGGAAGGAAGGACAGACAGACGGATGGATGGACGGACAGATGGACAAAAGAAGGAAAAACTGAAATAACCAAGGGGAAAAAAAGACTATTTTTCTTTGAGTGATGTTCATCAATGTCTAATAGGGAAACGTTCATTCTGAAGGACATATTTGTTTTAGAAAATTGTTTTCAGGAAATATAGGCAAAAGGGAGTGGCCCTGCTCCCCTTCACTGGCTTTCTTCAGCGATTTCCTCTTATTTACAGTTGATGTGGAGTGTTAACTCTGAATGGAAGGCAGAAGGAAACACTTAATGACAATTTAGCATGAACTTTGTTTCTGGTAAGCAGTAGTTTTAGAGTCAACCAGACAGGTATAATTGATGGTTTATCTCTTGTAAAATTTTGAGGCTGCCGAAACATAAACTGATAGTTCCAGAAACAGAACCCACAGTTGTGAACAAGGAAACCAACTTTAAACCATTCCAGGTAAAGAAAAATGCCAACCCTTGAGGTGGTCTTGGTGGCCGTCTTTGAAGCCTAAAGAGGATGCGATATTGGCAAGACTTGAGTAGCAGATTGGATTAGATGATTGTCTTTGAGTCTGATGGAAATGACAAATTCAAATGTAACACTTAGCTTAATTTTGATGGTCTTTAAGAAAACTATTATTTATTGGGATTTTAGGCTATTCCTTTTTTTTTTAAGTTTTGATTATATTTATGTAATTAAAAATCCTTCTAAGAATTTTGGAAATTGCCAGTGCATGCTGACATATCTTTTTTCAGAACATGATTAGCTCCCGCCACGCCTACAGATAAGCCATATGGAAGCATTACACAATAGAGTATCTGTGATAGGATTATCAGATAAAATATAGGATGTCCAGTTAAAATTTAATTTTTGATAAATTACAAATAATTTTTTTAGAGTGTGTCCCAATATTGCTTGAGACATACCACAAAATTATCCATTCATGCTCTTATATGTAACCGGGTGCCCTGTATTATTATTTAGTAAATCTATAACTGTATTCGGGAAAGGTGGGATATGGAGTATTTAATTTAGTCCTTTGGAAAATACTTGCTTTCCTTGAATTTACCATGGCTCCCCATCTTCTATTAACGCTTGTTTCTGTGACTTTTAATCACTCTGTGAAAACTTCTTTTAGCCTACTTACTGCTCTTGACTGGATGGTGCACCTGTTTGTAATATGTCTTCTCAAACTTTAAAGTGTGTACAGGCCACTCAGAAATCTTGTTAAAATCCAGTACTGAGGCAGTGTCCCGAGAGTGGGGCCTCAGAGTCACATTTTAGCAACTGCCAGGCAATGAGGATGCTATTGGAGCAATTTGGACCGTGGTTGGAGTAAAGTGTCTAGACTTAAGTTTTCATTTTCAACTAAGCTTAAATAAAATGATACAACTATCATAAAGTGTATTTTTATACTTTTTTCATTTTTGTGAACTTTTTTTGCTCTATTTTTTTTTTTTTTTTTTTTTTAGCCAGAGAAAATGCTAAATGTTATGCCTTTTGTTAGTGGAAGAAAACTGTATTAGGTTGTGAGAAAGTTCTGGAAAAGCACATGTGGTTTATTCCAGGAACTGGTCATTAGATTGTTCATTCTTTCATATTTCTGGAAGGACCAGAAGCATCATTAGAAAAATCACATGATTAGACTTGGTTAGCAGGCCATCCCAGGAGCCAAGTCCTGAACCGGCTCTGCTATTGAGCATGAAAACCCTGCTCATGGTAATTTTTTTTTCTTAAACACTGAACCCTGTTAGGGAAGAGCATGTTGAAATGATTTCGGCATCTGCCTAAAAGGGCTCAAACAGTCTTTTTAAAATGAAAATCCCAGATTAATTGCTGAGGACTTTTGTTGTCGGGTATTTTGAGCCTTAGAACGACAAAGCCCCAGAGGAGAAGGGGCTGAGGTTCCTCCGTCAGGGCAGAGCTGCTTCCCACCAGGGTCCTGCCTAATTCTCACCACCTGGCCAGCGCCTGCAGTGATGAAAACACCCAGGGATTAGATCCTCCCGTGTGGGAAGCAGCCTGTCTGCTGGTGACCCCCCGCGACTGCTGTGCTAAGACGCAGGCAGCAAAGATGTGTTGACAGAGGGTGCGTCTGCGTCTTCTCCCAGTGTCTGATGTGGCTTCGGTGTCAGACACGGGGCAGACAGGGAGGGGGAGGAAGCTGGCACGGAGGGATACGGGGCCGGGAAAAACTGCTAGACAACTTTTCTGGCAAAAGCTTAACTGTTAAAACTTTTGCTGTTGGAGGGAGTTTTAAGGAATGGAGTCGGCTTGATGATGACTTGAAAATGTGTTTCCTTTGAGAGAGCTGAATGCCATCTCCTTAGAGACTCTTGAGACTGGGATTCAAATGGCTTCAGGTTCCCCTTTTCCCCTGTGTCCTAAGACCTGACTAAGAAGTGAGGGTTTCTGTTAACTGCTGTGAACACACAGAAGCCCACGTGCGAAAGGGACAGTTGAACGGTCCTCTCCAAGGTTGGATGATAGCACGGTATCAGTGATTGCTTCCTGACCATGATAAGCGTACTGAGAGACACCCCTCTTAGGAAAGGCAGACTGAGATGTTTAAAGAAGCATCTTGTCTGCAATTTACTCTCCTAACATAGAAAATGACGAAACAAAAGTGATACAATGTTAGTACTTGGGAAATCTGATCAAAGACACAAAGGAGTTCTTAGTAGTAATTTTAGAACTTTTTTCACAAATTTGAAATTATTTCTAAATAGAAAGTTTTCTTTAAAAGTCATCAGCCTTCCATACCCTGGAATTACCAGCAAATTTATTCATCCTTTTTTCCTTTAAGTGCTAAGAAGCTTTAAGGATTTTTAAGTCCATGAAATTAACAACTTCGGGTGTTATTTGGAATGATTTCGTTGCAGGGAAATAATTCCTCATACACATTAACTCGAACTTCTCTCAGAGTCTTTTCCCCTTCTCCCCCAAATGGAAGTGATCAAAATCAATCATTTGGGGGGGCATTTTAATCTCAGAGATCTCTGGAAGTACAGGGTGTCCATAAAGTTTGTGTGCGATTTCTAATAGTTCAAGACAGCAAATTGCACATGAACTTCATGGACAACCTGCATTTTAGCTCTCCCAGATCAGCGTCTGTTTTTTCTCTGGGGGAGAAAAATTGAATTTGGCTTAGAGTTGATTGTTTTCTTTCAGGTGCTAGAGTGTTCAGAGAATTTACTTTTTCCTTTAGAATGTATTATTATTAATATTTTGAAAAATAAATAGTTCATAATTCTGCCTTAGAGCTTGCTAACTTGCTGTTACTTGTGCCTGTGCTGAATTGGTGGTCCTCGTTTTTTAAGGGACTCTGTTTTATAATTCTGAGATTTAACATGAACCCTTAGTCCCTCTTGTTTCTTAAGAAAGAGCCAGATTTGCTCTGACTTCCATGTGCAGGGGGAGGCAGGGCTGCCTGGATGCTCTGAATTTTCTTATTAGGAGAGAAGATAGAGGTTGGAAGGAGGGAGAGGAGTGGGGAGGGGCTGGAGGATCTGGGAGCATTAAATAGCTCTCTGAGTGAGAACAATTAGTGATGTAAGTGTATTCTTGAAAATGAACTGCTTTGGGGTGAGATTACTTACAAGTACCATCATCCCAGCTAAAATCTCCATAAAGAGTTCCGCAGTTCTGAGAAGTCATCTTTAGAGACAATACTTATTGGAATTCATAGATAGTGTTTCATTTTGTACTCTCTGAAATTAGCTAATGTTCTGGTCACTCTAGAGCCTTTAAAAATGGCCCAAATCCCAAGGGTCTTACAGAGAGGCTGGGAGTGCATGTGCTACAAATGCGTGGCTATTTGTGATTATTTATTTTAAGTCGGCATCACCATCAGAATCTTTTTTTTTTCTTTTTTTCCCTCTGAACTGGACATAACATTTACCTTCCCTTCATTACCAAAAAATCAGCAACACTTTCAAAACTAAAGTGCAATATGATTTTTGACTCCGTATTTTAAAAAGTAAAATTTCACTTTTTAAAAAGGTCATTTTTCTTCATCTGATTTATTTAGCTTACCAAGTTTAATGTTCAAAAGCCCAGGAGCATAGGAAGAGAGCTGGTAGTTTCTGATGACACTTGGACACAGAAGCCCCAGCTTCTGGTACTGCTGGTATTTGATTACGTACACGAAACCCCTGAAGTTTGAAGAAAAGATATCATATTTTGCTGAAATACTGACACTTGCAATTTTAATATAGATTTGACTCCTTATTTTAATTACATTTAAATGTTGTATTTTGTAAAATAAGACAAAGCTTAACACAATTTTCAAAATATTTCAGTGATCTGTATTGAAAGCATTTCTAAAATACTTCTTCAGACATTCCTAAGACATCAAGATATTTTTGAGTATTAATTTCACTTCTAATGTCATTACATTAACAATACTTTACTAGTAGTTCAATACCTTCTTATAAACTGACCCACAGAGGAAGAAAACCTGTGAATACCTGTCATCTAGAGTTGCAGCTTTCAGAAAGTCCTGGCTGCATTTGGGCATGGTTATACCCCTTCCTGAACCCATCGCTGTGGCCTGAGGCATGGACTGTTTCTATCGTCCAGGCTGCTGTCAGAACCTACAGAAAAGCAAGAATTAGTGGAATTGGTTCCAGGCAACATGCTTGGTCTGAGAGAGGGTGAGAAGTGGTTCCCATCCACATGGTCAGGAAAAGCTTTGTCACATTTTACCTAATACTTGCTGACCATAAGATACATGCAGGTTTTGAAATTTTTGTGCATCTCTCAGCCATGGACATTGGAGTATCAACGACATTTTCCTTTTACCAAACCAGAAACCAAAAGGTGAAAGGAGTTGCCTGAGCCAGACAAAGAAGAAATATATTTATAAAGAGATACAAATATGTCACTGGGAAGTTTACAAGGTAGGTAAGAATAAAGGCCAAGCCAAGGGGATTTACAGTGTTCTAGGAAAAGTGAAGAGTAGGACTTTCTCCCTGGTTGTGAAAAAAAGTCTGTCCCCAGAGGAAAAACCCAGGTCAACGGGAAAGACCAAACTCTTCAAAACTGGATTATATCACTGCGCCTAAAGGGACAATGGAACCTTCTCACTCTGGGGAAATCAGGAAACTCTCCTGCCTTCCTCCTGCTGTCATTTCTTGGCCGACTATATCATCATCAGAGCCAGGTGGTGAGTGTAGGGAGCACTGATCTTCAAGGGGGACCTGAAGACATCAGCCAGCCCGTGTCACCCTGGCCTGTGGGTATAAACACAGCCACGTTACTAGCTGTGTTAGTGTCCTAGGGAGGCTGTAGTAAGATCCTACATGCTGGGTGACATTAACCTACAGACATGTATTGTGTCTCTGTTCTGGAGGAAGGGAGACTGAGGTGCAGGCGTGAGTAGGGCTGCTCCTTCTGAGTCTAGGCAGAATCAGATCCATACCTCTCTCCTGCATGCTGGGGGTTTTCTGGCAATCTTGGATGTTTCTTTGGCTAATAGAATCATCCTCTACATCTCTGCCTCATCCCCACATGGGTTTCTCCCTCTACACACAGATGTGTGTGTGTGTGTCTGCCTCCAACCTTCCTCTTTTTATAACGTTGGATTAGATCTACCTAAGCTTAGTAATCATAGCTGCAGAGATCCTGCTTCCAGTGAGGTCACATTCTGAGGGTTTGGTTTGCCCTCCCCCCCCAATCCATATGTGTGTGTCTCGGGGGGGGGGCACAATTTACCCATAGCAACAGTAAAAACCCACATTTTGCTATCAGCCTATTCTAGTCTCCTTATCCTAGTCCTCTGCTAAGTGTCTGCCAAGTATTTGGGGGCAGAGACATTCATTTCCAGGTGAATGGTGGTGTTTTCAAGTGCATGCTGCCTTCTCTCTGTTGCCACCAGCCTGCCTTCAAAGGAACTCTGCCCTTTCCCCGGGCTCTCTGGGACACCTTCACTGAGCCCGGGGCCTCCAGTCCATGGCCCCTGGCATACTGAGATGTAACAGTAGCTCTGAGTCTTGGGGAGTTGAAGCTGCTCTGTTTGTTCTAGAACTTTCTGTACCCAGGGGGTCTTCTGAAATGCAGAGAAACTTCTCTCTCCACTGGTTGTTGAATGCCACAAGAGGGTCCTCAAAGCGGGCCAGCTGCATGTCAGTGTTTTCCAGTGAAACACAGGCACTGAGCTACACTCAGACAGTCCTTGGTCAAATCAGGAGTGTGTGCTTCTTGTTGTATCCCACCAGCATATGCTTTTTTCCAGAATCTTCTTAGGTCCTGCGTGCAAATCACTTTTAGGCAGCCCCACCTCACCGTTCTGCCAGGTGTCCTCAAACAAGAGCAAGCTCTGTAGAAAATGGAGAAACGTAACTGTGGACCTGCCTTTAGCCTCCCAGCTCCCTCTCAGCAATATCTCCAGTGCCTTCTTGCCCCTGTTTCTGGCAAATTAGACAACCGGGTTTGAATCTTATCTTCTACTTCACAAAGACCAAATTAACTGATCATGGTTTTGATCTGACATGGTGGATGTTTGAATTTTAAAAGAAGAAAAGGCAGGTAAGAGTAGACATGAATCTCTCGTACTAGACATTCGTGTGGGGCACGTGTGTGTGTGTACATGGCGTGTTATCTTGCGGACTTTCCTCGAGTTCCCAGTGTAAGGGCGTCCCTTCTGCCCCACTAAGAGCACCAGTTTTCTCAGATCTCTGGCTTCCATGCCCTCCCATCACACAAATCTTACATCATCTCAATTTGGATTCTGTCTCCTCCATTTCTCAATACCTAAGTTCCCTGTGCCTTGGTTTCCTCACCCCTAAAATGGGGGAAACCTTGTTCTTAACTCACAGTGTCATGACCAGAACCACAGGTCAGTGCTCGCGGCTGTTCTGAACACTGACTGCCACATGGATCATCTGGCCACAGTGTAGGATCCCAGCCACCCAGGCAGCTTCCCTTCCTCTTCCAGAAGTGTCCTTGAAAGACCATTTTGAACAAGACCCTTCTGGTGTGTCTGCTTTGTCATTACTGCTGAAGGATGAGGCAGGGACATCTGGAATCCCATGAGAGAAACCCGTACCATTTCCTGAATGGCATGCTGCCTACCTTTCATGCTCCTTGTTTTCAAGACCAGTGCTTTGGCAAATCCCAGCATTCCTGGGGGGCAGCAGGCTTGTAGTATGGGTGAGTCAATACTGCAGGGCACTGGGGCTCACCTGCTCCAGCCTCCCTGGCTCTTGCTCTTGTCCCCATTCCTTCCCCAAGTACCTCATGGGAAGTGCACCGGCCAAGTCTGTGATGCTTGGCAAACCCCGGTGTCTGAGAGCGTGTCAGGCAACCAGCTCTCTCGTGTACCGTCGTGGAATGAAGATTTGTGGAAGGCAATTTGATGATGACAATTAAATTCTGAAATGAACACACCCTCTGAGCAGCATATTCCCTTTGAGGAGTGTATACTACAGAAATATTCTTATTGTCATGTCAAAATACACATGTGAAATTATGTTTCTGTGTGTAACATTCATGTTAATGAAAAAGGAAGGGAAAATGTCAGAGGATGTGGATGAAAAATACTGTTTGCTCCAACTGTGGAACACAGGATACTGAGGTGCTTAACTTTAGGGGTCAACTTGGCTAGGCCTGGTTGTTCAGTCAAACACCAGTCTAGATGTGAACTGAAGGTGTAAGATGGGTGGGCCTCACCTAATCAGATGAAGGCATCAGGAGAACAAGACTGAGATCCCCTGGGGGGAAATCTGCCTTCAGACTTGGGTTATAACGTCACCTCTTCCCAAGGACCCAGCGTGCCAACTTACCCTGCAGAATCGGGACTTACCAAGATATACAATCATGTGGACCAATTTCTTAAAATAAATTTCTCTCTCTCTCTTTCTTCCCCTCTCCCCAGTCCATCTATCTACCCTATCAGGCTGTTTCTCTGAAGAACACTAACTGCCACAAATACCGTGACGTAGCCTAAAATAAAAGGAAGCAGTGCCATATTTTCTAAGGCAAGATTTTTCTCCCAGTGGGCTGCTGAGTAAAGAATGCTGGTTGAAGACTATATATGCATGCAAAGTCGTCATTGATGACCAGGCTGTTGGCATTTTATATAAGTCACATTCCTAATACTTTGGGGACTCTATCTTCCAGCTGTAAGCCCACTTCCGCCTTTGGTCTTTACACCGTGTTGCCTGGTTGGAAGGAGAGTGGGAGTTTCCTCTCCCCTTCTGATTCTGTGAGCTTGACCTGGACTTCTTCCCTGTCTTAATCCCTGTCCCCTGTCATGGCGTTTGGTAAATAGTTACGTCCATCGCTCCTACCTGTTTCTGTTCTCCATGTCTACCCAGAGCTCTGCTTTGAGTGATTGTTCCCGCCTGCCCCATGTTTCTGAAACATTCCCAGGTTTGTGCTCTGCTCAGATAGTCTCCAACCCTTCTCTGCTCCCAAGATATGCTACCATCTCTCTGACCATGGCCTTGGCATTAACATTCAGGAGAGAGGTGATTGTATCTGAGGCAGAACTGAGAGACTCTTCCTCTAACGTTACCACAATTTATTAACAATCGTGTGAGGCTGCTATTACCAGCAAGGCCAGGATTTGAGTGAGGCTAGTGAGGTTAGTCATGCAAGTTCAGGGCTGATCCAATCTTTATTTAAATTTTTGGTGTTTTATTTATCACATTTTTTTTTTGCATTCATTTTGATTCCTGAAAATATTGCACTAATATTTATTTTGATTCATGACTTTTGAACCTTTAAATTCTGTACTTCAGGCAAGCACTCTAATCTCAGCTTTGGTTACTATAAACCTTTCCAGCCAAACAAATATTTTCCATAATAATCTATTTCAGAAATAGAAAAAAAAATTGAAATATTCAGCTTCCATTGGATAGTTAAATACACTGTATAGATATAAGAAAACTATAGAAAATATTTATGTAATCTCTTGCTCTATTGAATTTCATTTTGGCCAAAGGATTTCTTTTTTTTATTATTTTGTTTTTTAGAGCCAGAGTCTGACTTTGTCACCCTTATAGAGTGCTTTGGCATCACAGCTCACAGAAACCTCCAGCTCTTGGGCTTAGGCGATTCTCTTGCCTCAGCCTCCTGAGTAGGTGGGACTATAGGTGCCCGCCACAATGCCTGGCTATTTTGTTGTTGTTGTTGCAGTTTGACTGGGGCTGGGTTTGAACCCTCCACCCTTGGTATATGGGGCCGGCGTTCTACTCACTGAGCCACAGGCACCACCCAGGCCAAAGGATTTCTAAAACAATCATCACCTCTCACTGTCCAGCATTTGGCAGACTATGTGGCCACCCAGAGTGTGTTAAAGCACTGGGTATTGGGCCCCATCATAGTCACAAATCAGTGTGTCTGTGGTGGGGTGAATAATGCCCTTCTAATAGGCTCCCAGGTGACAAGCACACGGCAGAACGCTGCTAGATCCATACACAGAGCTGTCCTTTTCGAGTCACCCTAGTGCCCAGGATAAAGGAGCAAGTAGGTGAAGGTCAGGCCTGTTCACTCATGAAACAGGAGCATCTTGAGTTTTTAAGAACGTGGGTAACAAGTAAACATTTTATTTTTTAAACAAGCACTTAGATAACACGTCTATACACAGATCACAAAATGTCCTTTTAGTTTACGTTCTCCTGGGGCAGCCTGTTGACCTTTCTTTGGCTAGTTTTAGTTGAAAACTTGTTCACTACAACACAGAAAATCCAGTGCCTGTGGGTCAAGCAGTGCAACCCTCTGTGTGAGAGGCCTCAGAGCCAAGAACCTGCGTGATGCCATTTGAATTTGAATTGTCACCTTACTCACTGGGTGCTTCTATGTTTATTTAAGGATTAAGCTTGAACAGAGATATTGACATTAAAATCAGATAAGCCTATGATCATAGACTGATGAAGGATTCAAATAAAGAAACTATATCATCAATGTTAGTGGGAGAGTGGCTGGGAGCTATTTGGTGGGGAGGAAAAACACACCAACGTTATTTTACATTGCAGAGCAACCATGTTTATCTGGGCAGGCCGAGGCCATTGAGAGGTCGGATTGCTAGATTGGGTGATAATCCTCATTGTGAAACCAGCTTTATCTCATCCTTGACAGATGTTCCAGATAGATGTGATAAGATGGAAAAATTGCTAAGATGAAACCAAGGTAATATTGCTGTTCAACACATAAAGATGTTTTGATAGAAAAAGAAAGAACAAACAGGACAAGTGGCCAGGAGAGCTCAGAATCCCAGAGACTTCTGGAAGGATAACAGGGGCTTCTGTCTGAGGCTCATTCATTCTTAGTAGAATTTGGAGGTTGTGATCATAGCTCAGATTTGACCAAGATGAGGGTCAGAGGCGGCAGAGAAATGGTACCTGTGGCAGCCGATGGCAGAGGTGGAGCAGGAGGGCTGGAGGGGCGTAGATGGTAGGATCCCTTGGACCAAAGTCTTACCTGGCCCAGTTGGACACTCAGTGGGTGAGGTGTGGGCAACCCATGGGGAGGTGATGGTCTAGTTGAAGGAACAAAGGGAGACTGAGCACAGAGAACAAGTGGGAAGGAAGGAACCGTACAGCATATTTCTGAGTGCCACTTTGAAACCATAACAACATGCATGGATGTGTTCTTTACAGAGTTTGTTTGAAAAATAGAAATTCCTAAGCCCACCTCAGACCTTCTAGATCAGGTCTGGATTCCTGGAATTTGCATTATTTCAAAGCATCCCAGGGGACTCAGACATAACCCATTAAAGGGCAAGGTTTGGAAATCAAAGCTCTAGTGGACAATTAGAATGTGATCTAAAACATCAGAAATGACACATTAATATATACGTATTGATTAATAAGTGCCTCTCAGCAGCGCTTGCTGAGCTGTTTGTGATAGCCATTTATAGATACACTCAATTTGCACAAGCATGATTCTCAAACTTTTTATTTGAAAACAATTTTAAAGACAAGCTGCAAAAATAAAAATTGATACACATGTTGTTTACTGCACACATTTGTAGCATTTGCTTTGACTTTTGTGCCTCTTTCTCCAGGCCTTCGGCACACACACAGCAGACACAGGGACACATACACACACACACACACACATGCATCTTTTTTAATGAACTATTTGGGGGTTAATTACAAATATCATGGGCCTTTATACCTAAATTGTTCACAGGATATTTCCTAAGAATAAGAATATTCTCTTACGTAACCATTGTAAAGTTATCAACCTCCGTAATTCAAACATGATAAAATGTTTTATCTAATCTCCCATTTGGGTTCCAGCTTTGTCCGGTGACCCAATAGCATTTTTTACAGCAGCAGTCCCCAACCTTTTTGGCACTAGGGACGGTTTCATGGAAGACAATTTTTCCACAGATGGGAGGTGGGGGGATAGTTTTGAGATAATTCAAGTGCACTACATTTATTGTGTATTTATTTCTATTATTATCACATTGTAATATATAATGAAATAATTCTGTAACTCACCATAATGCAGAACCAGTGGGAGCAGTGAGCTTATTTTCCTGCAGTTAGACGGTCCCAGCACTAGTGTCACCACCTCAGCTCCACCTCAGGTCCTCAGGCATTAGGGTCTCAGAAGGACCCACAACCCAGATCCCTCCTGTGCAGTTCACAGGAGGGCGCACGCTCCTATGAGAATCTAATGTCATTGCTGATGGAACAAAAGGCAGAGCCCAGGAGGTGACAAGAGTGGTGGGGAGCAGCCATCAATACAGGACGAGCTTTGCTCACCAGCCAGACCAGCACAGTCTGCAGCCCAGGCCTCGCTGGAACCATCTAGTGCAGGTGTCCTCAAACTATGGCCCGCAGGCCACATGCAGCCCACCTAGGACATTTATCTGGCTCACCGGGTGTTTTTGCTGCTTCTGCTGCCTGTCCTGCTTAGCAGCCAACTTGTCCTGGGGCCTGCAGTCCAGCCCCCGCCATGGTCTGAGGGACAGTGAACTGGCCCCCTGTTTAAAAAGTTTGAGGACCCCTGCTTAGTGTCAGGTAGTATGTTTAATGGCCTTGGGCTGGAAGTCTGTCTCTTAGTCTGGAATGTTTCCACAGTCTCTCTCTGTGTTTTAGGATGTTAGCATTTTAAAGAATACAGTTGTCCCTCAGCCCACTCCTTCTGATAGGACACTTGTCTTCTGAGGCCCCTCCAGTCTTTCCTCATTACTACAGTCAGGTCATGTATTCCATGCACAGGGATGACGGTGTGCTGCTCAGAGTACCACATCTGGGGACACTCGAGGGCCACCTAACCCTCTTTGGGGCTGTTAATATTAAAGTCGCACTGATTATCTTCAGTGTTTAATTACTATTTCTCTCTCCTTTATAATGAATAAGCGGTCAATGGGATGACATTTTCAGACCTTGCATGTGAGAAATCCCCTCTACATTCAGCATCCATGGAAAATTCCTGCTGATTCGGTCCTCGCTACAATTATTGCAAAGAGTTGGTCTTCCAACCGCACACTCCCTCCACGCCTACCAGCAGACCCTGGCGTGCCACGGGAGGCCCACCCTCGCACCCCATTGGTTACTGACATGCATTCCCAACCTTGTATTTATCAGTGGCTCATTGCTTCATTATTTTGGCACTCAAATTGTCCCAACTTTGGCCAGTGGGAGCTCCGTGGGGTGGCTCTTGGGTCCTGTGACACACTGCCCTGGTTTGGAGCGCTGTCTTACTTTCTGGTTCGTCTGGCCCCTGCCCTGCCCCAGCGCTGGGATCAGCTATTTCTCTGAACCCTCTGGGCTCCTCTCAGTGGGGAAGGGTGTTTGAAATCAAGATCTGAGTTTCAGGCATGCTTGTTGCTACCGGAGCGTCTTTGTCTGTTGGCCTTGCTGACGTGCAGAGAGAAATCAGATACATGCTTGTACACACACCTGGCCGTCCGTGTGCAGGCAGATATACACACAGATGTGTCTCTACCGGAGCAGGGGCCTTAGAAACCCCACCTCCCCGCCAGCGCTCTTTCCTGCCTTCCTCCACTACGTGTTTGCCCATTTTGTTCCCCTGGCTTCACACTCTCACTTGTTTGCTAGATTTTTTGGTCCATCTGCAGGCGTCCTCAAACTATGACCCACGGGCCACATGCAGCCCACCTAGGACATTTATCCGGCCCGCCAGTGTTTTGGCCGCCACCGCCTGTCCTGCTTAGCAGCCGATTCATCCTGGGGCCCACAGTCCGGCCCTCCAATGGTCTGAGGGACAGTGACCTGGCCCCCTGTTTAAAAAGTTTGAGGACCCCTGAAAGGTGTCAGAGAACTTCTGTGCCCTAACACTGCAATAAATTAACCTACTAAAGCATGGTCAGCTGTGTTTGTGATTGTCCCAGCCTCATTGCACCCTACCCCTAACTGAGGTGAGATGGGGCAGCGCCGTGCTCCCAAGCTTCCCGGCCTGCCCTCTCCTCACGGGAACTGGGTTTCCTTTCTCCTCCTCTCTCCTTCCCGCCCTCTTTCTCTCCTTTCCACTTTCTTTCTTCTATATTCCCCCTCATCACTTGAAATACAACTATCTTCATTCCTTCACTCTGCTTTTGGCTTTAATCTCTTACCCTCCTCATTTTTACCATTTTTTAAAATATGTGGACTGCTAACATGTCTACAGGAGACTTATTCATGTGAGCATCACAGCCCCCAGGCTCCTCACTCTTCCCTGACAGGCAAGGCTGGGTTTTCTGGGGCTGCTGCTCCCTCTGTGTGGGGGGTTTTCTTTTGGACAGACATATGTTCCCCTGTGTTCCCTCTTTCTAGACAGGAGGAATTTATTGTGTTTTATTTGCATAGAAAAACTACCCGGAGCGTTTGCTGGGATTCACCGACGTGTGTCTTCACCTGCGTCCCCTGCTGGCAGGTTCAAGCCCAGCCCAGGCCAGCTAAACAGCAATGACAACTGTAACCAAAAATAGCCGGATGTTGTGGCAGATGTCTGTAGTCCCAGCTACTTGGGAGGCTGAGGCAAGAGAATCACTTAAGCCCAAGAGTTTGAGGTTGCTGTGAGCTGTGATGCCATGGCACTCTACCAAGGGTGACATAGTGAGACTCTGTTTCAAAAAAAAAAGAAAGAAAAGAAAAAGATTAATGCATTTCTCTGTAAATATTTGCTGTGAAAGGAGAATAAAGTGTTTTCGTTTCCATTTGTGTCAGCTTCTCTACATGCCGGGATAAATCTATCTGCCACTTGCTAGTGTACTGGTTGAAGCAAAAGAGGATGCCCCTGTCTTCTTGGAGATCTGAGTGTTGCTGCAGTTGTACAATTAGAACTTGTTGTGGGAAGACTAGAGTGTTGACCGAAGCCAATTAAAAGATCAATTAGGGTGGTGCAAGTGCTCAGAGGAATTGTCTCCATCAGGGTCGGGGCTGCAGGAGCGTGGGGGAGGGGCACGGTGGGGAGCACGGTGACGGGGAGGAGCGCACATTCTTTCTCCTTGACTCTTTTTCTTTTAATGTACCAGGTACATTGTGGAACATCCAGCGAAAGCGATTAGTCAGCGGGCTAATATGACAGAAATGGCTTTTATTGCAATAAGACTGCCATTTATAATAATTAAATGATCATAACAAGTAAAAATAATAAAATAACTCTGAATGTATGCACATATTTTACTTTTGGTTCTGATCTAGTTCATTAAGAAAGGTATAATATTTTCCCATTACATATGGCTTGGACATCTTATCATTGTAAGTCAAAAATAAATAAATAAAACACACCTCAGTTCACTTTTAGTTTTTCCTTCTGTGTTGGAATCTCAGTACATGTGGAGCACGTTGAATTTCCAGATTTCTAAAGGCCTGACTCCAGCAGGGTCTTCTTCTCACCAATGAGGAATAAAAATGGGCCACATGTGAAGTTTTCAAGCTGTGAAGTGTTCAATTCATTTGTCCCATGAACGTTCATATTACAGCTGGCAGACAGCGGGATGTGCGTCCTGTCCTCCCATGACTTATATGCAGTTGCAGAGGGTGGTTGGATGAGTTAGTCACAGCTGTGTGTGGTCGGGAGCAGACCTTCAAATCCATGGCTCCCTTCTGCTTCCTGCAGCCCTTCAAGGCTCAAGGTCCAGGAATAGAGAGAGAGCGAGAGAAAGAGCAAGAGAAATCATTGATTAGTGGGTGTACTAGTATGTTTAGGGGCTTTGGTTTTAAACCTTTCCAAGGATGTGCTGTCCTTGGTGACTTTAATCAGCCTGGAGGTGACCCAGGAGAACCTCTTTTGTTTGGACAGAGGCAGGTCCCATGGCCTCTCTTGGGTGGCCTCTCACCTGGGTTCTGCCCCATTTCCTTCTTGGCTCTTTCTTTACTCTGTAGGCCTCTTCCAAATGGAAGCCACCTCCATGCCCTTCTTAATACCCAGCCACATACTTTGCCAAGGGAGACAATTTGGGAAAAAAAATTCAAGGGAGAAACTAAAAAGCAGATTCCTGGGAGTGTACTCCAGGGTCATGTTCTGCCAAGACTGTGCTCAGTCACCTGGGCCAATGGCTCCATTGGCACAAGATGATTCCAATGTTCCTCCCTGGTTGCAGAAGGTGGGACATGCCTCTCCTGGTGGTGGGAGCCTCTGGCCAATAAAAGATTTGAGGGAGTGGTCATAATATCAGCCAAATTAGTGGCAACATTGAAGCAGATGACTCCACTCTTAGTGGTGGCTAACAGAATTCAGTCTGGCTTGTTTAAGCTATGTGAGCGACATGGTACTGGGGAGTTTGGGAAAATACTAAGAAGTTCTAAGAGTTCTGAACTAAGAATTCTCATCTGCAGTGGGACAAGCGCCCACCCCCTCCATGGGATTGTTGCAGCAGACACCTCATGGCTGCCACCCCACTGCAACCGCTGGCCAAGAAGATCAGCTATGGGGGCCTCTGGGGAGCTCACTTGCAAGTCACCCCGGGTGCATCTGCCTGGCAGCGTGTAGCTCACAAGGGGAAGGGATCTGAGCTGCGGGGAGTCTGGAAAACAGTTTCACTCGCTTTGCGGATAGACAGGAGTGGACAAGGAGTGAGCCTGTTTGCATCTACAAAACTGTGGCAGGACTTGGTGAGGGTGGTGACAGATGGGGTCTGGAGTGGTAGGTAAGACTTTGAGAGAGGGCAGAGCTTGAGCTGAAATGAAAAATTGGTCAGCAGGGATCCAGGGACTGTCCAGGATAAAGGAAAGCAAAGAGTGACATTTGAGGACAAACGCCTCTTCTAAAGGGCATGTGGCAGGAGAGGCACAGTGGGACAGTTGGATACCAGAGGGGATTTGGGATTTCATCCCATGTGTGATGAGGAGTGCCAAGGGTTCTCATTAAGAGGGGACACGAAGAGATTTGTGTTTCATAAGGTGTCTTATGGTTCTAGAATGGGACAGCCTCAAGGCAGAGAAACCAGCAATAGCCCAACTAATCTCAGAGGCAGGTGGCTGTGAGAACACACACATATACAGAGAGAGAGGAGAGAGAGAGAGAGAAAGAGAGAGAGAGAAAAGACATATCAGAGTCTTTTAAACAGAACAGTGGGGGGAAGAGTACCCAAGTTCAAGAGCCAGAATTTGCCACTTGCAACTGATGTCAACTTGACCTGTTTGGGCAGTCAGGATGGTTTTTGCATCTGTAAAATAGGGTAATTCTCATTTACTGTGGCTGAACTGGGTAACCAGGAAGATCTGATAATGAGCGTTTACAAGAGCACTTTGTAAACCCAGGCAACATCACAAAAACTAAGTTAATGTTCCTATGAGGAAGAGTCAGCATGATTTGGTGATGAAGGATGAGAGAAGAAAAGTAACTGCCTAAAATGGCTCTTGGCTTTCTACTGAGAGCAGTGGGAAAACAGGGATCTCGGGAGTTTAGGAGACATGAATAGGCTGAATTTGAATGTGGCCTTGGCACACACAAGTAGAGACCTGTGAAAGGGGGCTGCTGAATCAGGACTGAGGCTCTAGCATGATGAGAGGATGAAACTAGAGCATTACTGATGTTCTTGAAAAATTGTGAGAAAGGGGTAAGTAATTTTCTGTGTCGTTCACTTTTTTGTTTGTTTTAAGGATGCTATCTTTTAAATTCTTCTTAGCTACAAGCTAAGAATATTTAGGCTATTTGTTGATTAAAATATATCATAAAGAGGGGAAATTAACAGTAAGGGCACCATCCAGGCCTGCCTGACTGAGGGGTTCCCAGAATAGGGAACCCCAGGGCTAATAGTGGGTAAGTCCAAGGCATGCCAGGAAGCAATAGAGGTCACCCCAACAGGCAGAGGGGAAACTGGAGGAGGTGAGACGTGATTTCTAACAGGGACTTGTGCAGCTTGTACATATTCTAGTTCAGTAAGAGAAACTCTGGAGGGTTCCAGGGTCTTGGCATGTTTAGGTAAGAGCCAAAAATGTCTCTCTAGGGGAGAGAGGACACTGGCATGCTTGAAACCCTTCCACAGTAGGGTTTATGCTATCAAGACAGGAGGGTACCTGGGCAGCGCCTGTGGCTCAGTGAGTAGGGCGCCAGCCCATATACTGAGAGTGGCAGGTTCAAACCTGGCCCTGGCCAAACTGCAGCAAAAAAATAGCTGGACATTGTGGTGGGCACCTGTAGTCCCAGCTACTCGGGAAGCTGAGGCAAGAGAATCACCTGAGCCCAAGAGCTAAAGGTTTCTGTGAGCTGTGATGCCACAGCACTCTACTGAGGGCAACAAAGACTCTGTCTCAAAAAAAAAAAAAAAAAGAGATAAGAGGGTACCTCCAAAAAATGACATGGAGATGATGGAAGTTATGCTGATTAATAAGGACACTTGCCTGCTTTAGGGATTACAAACTGTATTAAGTTATTCTACAGAAATAGTTTTCCCTCCGTATATCTGAGGTGACTTTGCATTCACCTGGTTCAAGGCAGAACCATCTTTTTTCTTTTTAATACAGATTATAGATAAAAAGATAAAGATTGGTATGAGGCAGGATGCCTCAGAGGGCTCCCATGCTGCTTCTCAGGAGAACGTGCTGGCTGGGCTCAGCACGGGTCAGGGCAGGCTCAGCGAGTGAGCTGACCGCTCCATTGAGACGGCAGGTCCAGGAACTGCCATGATACGGTGTCCTGCACTGTCAGCGAGGGGAGACTTCTGTGGCTGCAGGTCCTTGCCTGGCCCTCAGCTTTCATGAGTGACCCAGAACTAAATGGGCCTCTCAGAACTGAAAGAAGCAAGAGTCACAGGGAAGCCATCAGCTAGTTATTTTTAAAAATTAGGCAATCCTTTAAAAATAGTTATCTCATGATTATGAATGTTGTTCAGGGATTGTTCCCTCCCACCAATTCATATTGGAGTCTAAAGCCTCAGAATGTGGCTGTATTACCTTTACAGAGATAATTAAGATGAGGTCATTGGGGTGGGTTCTAATCTAACCGGGCTGGTGTCCTCATAAAAAGGGGAAATTTGGGTGTGCACATGCACACACACATGCACACAGAAGCCAGGTGAAGAAAGCAGAGTGTGGGTGATGCTCTTACAAGCTGCGCACCTGAGACTACCAGCAACCACCAGCAGGGCGGCGAGAAGTCTGCAACGCACGCTCCTTTGTAGCCTCGGAAAGAAACTACCCTGCCAGCACCTTGATCTTGGACTTCAGCCTCCAGAACTGCAAGACAATAAATGTCTATTGTTCAAGCCATGGTGGCCCCAGGGAGCTGTAATGATACAGTGATATAATTTCACTTGCATGTTTTTTTCTCATCTAAAAAATAAAATGCCTTTTTACACAATTTATTTACCTTTAGGTAAATAAGAAATAAGCACTGGTTTGAGATTCCTTTTAAACAAACTGAAATCCCTCAAACTAACTAGGCAAAGCCAGAAATGGTTTTAATAATTCAAGGAATATTTTTCAAAAATCATGATTGACAGCCACTCACGTATTTTATAAGCAGAATTTTTTCCGCCCTCCAGCACTCATCATTTATGAAACTAAATATTAGTTAAGGGCCTCAGAAACTTCTAGTAAAATTGCTAAAAAATTCTTTTGATCTTTGGGCAGCTCGAAGACAGATACAACTCCATTCGTCCTGGAAAATGCTTTGTTCTTTGGCTCCACTTAAGGAGGTAATAGAAAAGTGTATAATACACCAGGCTTTCCTGCTCTCTAGAACAAAGTTAATCCAGGTCCTTATCCTATGAAACTGCACAGGGATATAATCTTTTAGGAGACATAAATAATTCCCTGTGATACATTTGAGAATACTTTGATCTTCCTATATACTTATTCATAGCAAAGGGGTAGTGTAAATCTTATTTTCCTTGTTTAGAGGTTAGTTAAATGACGTTAAGGCAGTTGTATTAGAGCTTTAAAATTTTGTTTTAAGTATAAGCTGCCACCAAAGGGACAAAGATCATTTTACTAGGTCCTGAAGAATTCTGAGTGACATGGTCGGTCTGCCCCTCCCATTCCAATACCAACACCATGGATTTACTCTTCATGTATTTAATTTTCTCCTGTTTCATTAAATTTACTAATGGACTTTAGAAGATTCCATAAAACCCCAACCTGCCTTGGAAATTTTAATATTCAAGTAGAAAGTGCTTTCTCTGAGCATTCCTGCTCTACCAGTTCCCATCTTCCCTCCACCCTACGCCCACTGTGGATTAGGCAAAGGCTCTGGCGAGGAAAGCAGAATCTTAGAAGGTCACATATTCCATGATAAAGATCTGAGATCCCTTTGATGGGGGGTGAGGAGCTGCTGAAGAATTTCAGACAGGGAAGGATGTCATCAAGTTTGCATCTTGAAAAACCATTCTGGAAGTTGCTCAGGGAACAGGTCAGTGACCCTGGGATGGAGTGTGAGACTCGGAGCAGAGAGGCTTGGTGGAGCCTCCATGGACGTGGTAAAACACAGCAGCACTGTGGCGGGGAGGGCCTGGGAGGGCCTGGGAGGGGTAGGCAGATCCAGTAGGGCTATGTCATTGTCCAGGGCTACGTGTTAGTCACTGCCCTGCTAAAAACACAGGTGTTATTGATTACTTGACCCATGCTTTTAAAATTTAGTGCTTGGTGCTATTTAATAAGCAAGAAAAGAAAGTCAAGAGTGATTATTTTGTCCTAGAAGTTTCTACCCAAACTATGTTAGTCTCAGTCTGATTATTTTAAGAAGTCTAGGTGAACTCTTGCACATACACAGAATTCCCTGGGTGGATCCACATGGGCAGCTAAATGACTACATTTCCTGGCTATACTGGTCCTCTGAATACCTAGGGTGGGTTGGGGGGGGGGCATCCTTTTCTGATATGCCCAGAGCATGTACAGACAGAAGAGGTTAACTTAGCACCATTCTCAGCTGTGTCCAGGTATGGCTAGCAAGCATTTGTTGGGCAGCCTCCGGCCCCTGCTCCGTGAGTATCAGCCCTTCTCAAGTGCAGTTGAGGGGTGTGGTCTATATGTGCCTCAGAATTGGGCCCCTGCTGTGGCATCAGAGGAACCCTGCCATTTTCCATAGGGTACACCCAATCCTAGCCAACCACCTGGGGAGGACAAGACTCAGTTGTTTGCTGTTTGCTGAGGGGACACCTTCCCTAAGTTTGGGATGAGGTAAAGACTTGCTAGCAAATGTGACAAACCTGTTTCATACAGAAGACCGATAGGTGGCAGAACAATCTTTCCTACACTCCCGAGTGCAGATGTATAGGAAAGCCACTGGGCCTCAGAGCTCCATGGCTGTGCTTCAGTAATTAGATACTTTAACACTTTAATAGCCAAGTAATTTTACAGTGTTTATAAATTTTATCTGTGTATGTGAATGCTGAATATTGTGCAAAATAATTCCAATTAATTAAGATTTCAAGCCCCAGAACAATTAGCCAAAATATTTATAGGCACAATTTATTTACTTAAATCTTATCTCCTTGTGGCTGGAAAATTGGTCCTTATTTTAAAGATATTTACCCAATTTGGCATGGAGAAACAAAAGGTGAGCACAATGCTAGTTTTATGTCATTTTGAAATAATCATTCTTTATTGGACCTTTTTTTTTTTTTTTTTTGAGACAGAGCCTCAAGCTATCCCCCTGGGTAGAGTGCCATGGCATCACAGCTCACAGCAACCTCCAACTCCTGGGCTCAAGCGAGTCTCCTGCCTCAGCCTCCCAAGTAGCTGGGACCACAGGCGCCCACCACAACGCCCGGCCATTTTTTGGTTGCAGCCATCATTGTTGTTTGGCAGGCCCGGGCTGGGGATTCGAACCCGCCACCTTAGGTATATGTGGCTGGCGCCTTAGCGGCTTGAGCCACAGGCGCCGAGCCTCTTTATTGGACTTAAAAAGCAAAATATATAGTAAAGCTTAGTTTCTTTTCTTTTTTTTTTCCTTTTTTTTATTAGATCATAATTGTGTACATTAATTCTATCATAGGATACAGTGTGTTGCTTCCATATGCAGTTTGGAAAACTCTCATCCAACTGGCTAACATAGCCATCATGTCTTTCTCATAATTGTTGTGTTAAGACATTTATATTCAACCTTTAGACAAATTCAGTTTCCCGGACATACTAGAGTCTTGGAATCTGAGAAATAAAGATCTGTCTTTGTGAAAAATTAAAATTTTGTTCTTGAAATGGAGGCTAAGATATTAGCTTAGCAATTCTCCCCAATTATATTCTAACTAAATGCATTTTGTTTTTGTTTATGTGTTTTGCTTTCCTGCATGAAAAAGTATTGGAGCAATACCCAAACAGACAGATTTAGAAACAGTCAGGTGTCTTGGTGGCCAGTACAAATGGAGAGTGTCTCTAAAAGAAAGTGGTCTCTGGGACTCTGTCTACTCCGACCACACATCATGGAATTTCCTCTAAATCTCATCTCTTCTTTTTATTCACCATGTCAGGGTCAAGGTCAGTGAGATACTTGTCTTGGGCACATCATTTAAGGGGTCACAGAAAACCTCTGTAATCAAGATAAATGTTATTTTAATTAAATATTTTTTCAATATCAAAATGAATGCAGAAAAATCATTAACAATAAGATTTATGATGAACAAAATATCAAATGGTAAATAGTGGTGGAATCACTAACAGTGCTGACCTCAGGCTCAGGGACACTGATCCTATATTTATTTGAAATTTTGATATTTTGTTCATCATGATTTTTGGCAGTGGTTTTGGTTTTCAATGCCATGGCATTAAAACATCATTGATCTTGATTTCTGCATTTTTGGTGCCTCCTTAAATTTTGTGGCCAAGGCCAGTCCTCACTCTCCTCACTCCGAGTCTGTTTGCTGACGGTTTGCTCACCCCTCGGGTTATCTCCCTGCTTTCTGAACATGGCGTTTTAAAAATGTCTAAAGGCCATTCATGCAAAAAGGATCATGGCTCCTCTGTGACTGTTTGTCATCCAAAAGTAAAACAACACGTCCTTGCAAAGTAATGGTACAAATGTCCAGCAAAGTAGTGAAGTGTCCTTTACGTATTTGTGAAAATAACATATTATATTCTTAAACGATTCCTTTTGTCTGCTTCTCTTTTCCCTGATTTGCTGTGACTCACACACGCTGAGTGTGTGTATTGGGTGACCTCACCCTGCTGTTTCTCTACGAAGCTCCGATATTTCTGAAAGCATTGCTTTTTCCCAGAGGTCGCCAAAGCCCTTGCTGACTGTGTCATTGCTTCTTTAATCAGATGCTTAAATGAAGACATTGTGGTCAACTGAAACTTTTTTATTTTAGCGATTTGAGTATCTAAATAACAGTCAAATGGAATCCAAACCTCTGTCCAGATTATGCTGAGTCATAGCCCGGTGGTGTCCCCACACGTTCCTTACTACCTTCTGCCACGAGGGACAGCTTTTCTCCTTGGAGTTTCGTTTTACCTTGTTATTTTTTAGTCCTGATACCTGTAGAAACAGAGTCTTGCCACCCCATAAAAAGGCAACCCATTGTTAAGTCACTCCGAGCCCCCCCAGCTCCCTTCCACAGAGATAGTTACTCTGCTCTAAGATGGGTATGAACCATCTTAACGCTTTTTGATGGAACTTGCTCTGAACTGCTTGTCACAGTAAAAAACATCTTCCTATGAATGGAGACACACTTCTTTTACAGAACAAAGTGAAAGTGTTCATTTGCTTCTACACCTTCTTCCTCTCCACCCAGCCATCAAATGCCTGGCAGTCTCAACCCCGAAAGAGCTGAAACTTGGGAGTGAGCCAAACATGGGTGCAAATTCCAACATTCCAGACAAGAGGTCTCAAAATTCATGCACTGTAGGAGAAGGGGAAGCTTCCTCTCAGCCCCTACTCCCTCCCACATAAAGAAATATTGACTTCACAGGCTTGCTTCTCATTATATCAGAGAGGAAAGTGTTAAGCGCCAATACAAATTGGAAAAGTCCACGTTTGAGACCTGGTGTCCATGAGGGATCTTCTGGGAATGGCTAATTCCAGTCCCAATTGGGCTGATGGCATTGCACATTTTTGTTTATTGGGCCATAAAATAGTAATTGATATTTTAGGACATATGTTCTTTTTTTAAAAAAACTTAGAAACATTTAAGTTAAAATACTTCGAAGTAAAAGAGATTTTTTTCTGCTTAAAATCTGGTTTTAGTTATTCAAACATTATCTAATCTATAGTAACTCTTTCTCTGAAAATTCCAGACATAGAAAATGTCATTCTTAATAAGTCAATTCCCAATTAGATTGGTTATTTTTGAAAGAAATAACACAGTTATTTTACTTTTATGATTATTTGATAATTTACATGTTGGAGATTTTTTTGCGCCATCATTAAGCAATGCTGGGACAATCAGGGCAAAATAAAAGGACATTTTAAAATAATTTAGTTGAGTTATTTTTCTTCTTCCAAACATGTTTAAACTCACATTGGGGAAAAAAAAACTTGGATGACTGACTTCTTAAGGGTATAAATGTGTATCCTGTCTTTTCCTGAATACACAAGAAAACTGGGTTAAGCCATTTTTTTTCTTTAAAATTATTCTTGGCAACTCTTTGGGAAAATCTGTTAGCTTGTCAAGATAAATTTTATAAGCAGTATTCCAGGTTATGGAAACCATTGCAAAGTATCTGTGAGATAAAGGACCTTTGCAGAACTCAGGTTACCAACGTGTTTATATATTTTATATATGTATTTTGGTACTGTGAGTACTCAAAATATTTGGAGTGCTGTGTGAGCTGGAGACAGCTTTCATTATTTTATTTTACTTTTTAAGTAAGAGATACTGTAGTCAAAGAGGGCTGGAAATGTTAGGGGCACCTGGCAGGACGGCATGCCCGCAGAGCTTGTGAGAAGCAACACAGCGTTCTGTCCAGAATATTTTCTCTGGATGACGATGGAGTGCGTTGGTTTTGTTCCTAATGTTTACGGAGAGTTATTATCAAGGAAGACAAAAATATCACTAATCAAAGGAGTTTTATTCTATTCTTTTGAGTTTTCTCCCACGTTTGCCATAAGAACATTCATCTTTGGATTTATCGGAATATGCGCATAAATCTTTGTGCTTTTTTCAGTGTCTGTGGGTCTCCCGTGTCCACCCCAAGTGTCTCTGTTTTCTCACTTGTCTGCTGTCCCTCTGCCTCTGACATGAAAGTTCCACTTTCGGACTACAGGGAAGAGAAGCCATCTAAAAAAACTACAGCTCACTGTCAAGTTCATTTTCACAGCAGAGCTGAGTTGCTTTCAATTGAAAGCACCCAGGTCTTGGAGTCAGACAAACCTGCATTAAAACCCGTACTCCACAGGCAGGCTGCGTAAGGCTGGTCAGCCTGTTCCCACTCCGGGCTAAGCTCTTTCCTCACTGGTCGATAGATCTGCCTTGAGAGGTAATGAGTCAAGGTCCGCCATGTGCTCACTGTGACGTCAGCGCACTCCCACTGTGGATGGCCAGGCGATGACACTGGCTGGGTTTGTACTGTTGGCCTTACCATTATTATTTGTAATGAAGTGCAGGACCCTCCATAGGGGCAGAGTGACATATAGGATGTGAGGAGAAAGCAAAGGCCAATGGTTTGGGTGTGGGGAGAGGTCTGTGGGGGTGGATGGGAGATTAGGAAACTAAGCGAGAGCCCCCATGGAGTCGGGGAGGACGCCTTGCCGAGGCCAAGGTGAAGCGCGCCTTCCCAACCTGGCCAAGGTGAAGCGCGCCTTCCCAGCCAGGCCAAGGTGAAGCGCACCTTCCCAACCTGGCCAAGGTGAAGCGCGCCTTCCCAGCCAGGCCCAGGTGGGGAAGCGCACCTTCCCAGCCAGGGCAGTTCTTACTCTTTGCACCCTGTGCGGAGATGACTGTGTCTCCCTATGCTCCGCAGTGCCAGGCGAACCTGCACGTAAAGTTAGACCCTGACAAGTCCTCTCGCTCTGGAAAGGCAGAATTGAGGAGATTCTTACTGCCCAGTCTGAGCATCCAGCCCCTGGTAGTGTCAGGATTTCTCCATCCCCAGGGCGGTCCTCCCTGCCACAGCCGTCTGGGCCTTCCCTGCTGAGTTCGGCACCAGGTTAACAGCCTTGGACAAAGAGCTTCCTAACTGTCCCTTGGCTTCTCCTTCTTCCTGTCCCATGGTTTTGGCTGGTGTTCCCTGCTCCTGTCTGGGTCTGCCCACTAATGCCTTGGTGGCCTGTTTCTTCCTGTTAGTTCTGCCCTGAGCAGCCACAGGGCAGAGTTAAAGTTCTAGAAGGTTCTCTCTCTGCCTCATCTTCTGTCCTGACCCACCTCATCTTTCCAGGATATAGAACTCTATATTGTCTTCCCTTCCTGTCTTTCAAAGCTCAGGATGACTAATAAGATTCAGGTATTGATTTCTCTACTTCCCCATGACGTGAGTCAGCAGGACTCCACATTTATTTGATAGAGCATTTATGTTTTGAATATTTTAAACTATTTTTGAAATAAAATAGAATTTATTCTAAAATGAAGTATTTTTTTAATTAGTCAGAATTAATTTTGAATAAGGCTAAGGTTAGGGGTCTAAGAAAAATGTGATTAGCTGCAACCAAAGAAGTAGAGGGGTCCAATCTTATCTTTATTTATTCATCTTTTAATTCCTTTCAAAACTTATGATAAAATATGCATAATATGACATTTATCATTTTACCTATTTGTAAGTCTACAACTCTATGGCATTAAATATAGTCACAGTGCTGTGTACCGGTCACCACTATCTATACCCAACGGTATTCATTGTTCCTGACAAAAGCTCTGTACCCATAAAATAACTACTGTGGCCCCCAAAAGACCTTTATTTATTCATCTTTCTAAACATTAAGAAATAAACTAGTCAGCTAGCTAACTATATGAATGAGGTTTGACAATTAAGTTCACAAACTCATCTTAGAAAAAACACTACATACCTCAGTGCTGAATATCACTACGGTCACCTTTGAAGTACCACCTTTGGAAAGCTATGCACTGATGCCAGAACCTAGTCCACCCTTCAAAGCAATTTTGGAACTCATTTTCTGGAATGATCACCAGAGCCGTCATCATAGGAGGTCTGACAATTAAGTTCATGAACTTGCCATGGTGCTGGTACGTTGCCAGCACTGTCCAGACAGCTCGGCAAGGTGCCACAACCTCGGTACCCCAGGATCTCTCAGCTGTGTTTGTGTCACATGTGTTGATGTCACTGAGTGGTGTTCATTACTGTTGGTGTATGTTTTTGTGTGTCCTACAATGACAGCTGTGATGGTCATTCCTTAAAAAGAGTTCCAAAATTGATTTGAAGGGTGATTTGAAGGCATTGGTGAATACCTTCCCAAGGGGAGTCCTTCAAAGGAAGGTGAGTGTAGTGATATTCACCAAGTATGAAGCTCTTTTTCTAGGATGGGTTCTTAAACTTAATTGTCAGACCTCATGTTCATTTTCTATTGCCCCAAACAACAAATTACCCCAAACTTAGTGGCTTAAAGTGATTTATATCTATTATTCCACAGTTGCTATAGGTAAGAAGTCCTGGCAAGGTGTGGTGGGGTCTTCTGCTCAGGATTTCACATCTGAGGGCACTAAGGTTCTCATCTGAGGCTCAGGATCCTCTTCCAAGGTCACTGTTGCTAGTGGACTCATTTCTTTGTGCTTGTCAGGCAGAGGCCCTTTTTCCTGGCTAGATGTTGGCCTGGGATGGCTCTTTGCTACTAGAAGCTGCCTGCCGTTCCCTGCGAAGGTGGTTCGGAGTGTAGCGATAGCTCCCTCCAGACTAGCAGGTTCATATCTCTCTGCCTTCTTCTCTGCAGGAGCCAACGCTCTTAGAGACCTCTCCTGATAAGTTAGGCTCACTCCAAGCAATTTCTTCTTTGCATATAACATAATACAATTCTAGAACCAACAACTTGTCATATTCATAGGTTCGGCCCACACCCAGAAGAGGGGGTTTTATAGGGCTGTGTATACCAAGGGAGAATGTCTCGGGAATCTTCTTAGAATTCTGCCACAGCACAGCCAGAGGCAAGAAATGTGAATTACAATGTGAAGCCAATGGACAATGAAATGTTCAGACTGTAGATATGCTGAGAGCCAGTCCTGGGTGAACTTTCAAAAGGCTTTGAGACTGAAGAACTCTTGCCTTCTACTGCGGCTCTTCCGCTTTAGCAATGTCCCTGGGGCAGGCGCAGAGCCAGGAGAATGGGACAGCTGAAGGATCTTAGAGGTGACCTCCTTCAATCCTTAAATGTATGGGTTTAGGGACCTTTTATCTATTTATCTGGGAAAACTAGTTCTGGGAAGTGATGACTTCCTGAGGTCTCCCAGAGAGTGGCAAAGCTGAAACTACACCTGGCTGCCTGGACTCCCCATCCTGTGCTCTCCTGCCCACACCAGCACCCTGGACTTGCTGCCTACCCAAGCCCCCCTCAAAGCCCCAAAGCCCCCTCTGTCCCTGATCAGAACAGAGTCCTTCTGGCTCTCCCTGGTCTATAATTGCCCAGAGAGAGGGTCTATCCCTTATTGATGATGGTTAGTTTCTGGGGGATAATGTAACAAAGTGGCACCAAGTGTGGACTAGAGCAGGCTGGCCAGCCCTCTCTCACTGGCCGTATCCCATGGCTGCTGGATAGACAGTGGCCTGTGGGGCACTAAGAGTTAGGAAAGGTAAACAAATCAGCAAGATTATGACAATACAAAAACTGGTTGGTTTAAACAACAGAATTTTGTGGTTTGGAGGTCAGAAGTCTGACAGCAGGGTGTCGATGGGGTTGGTTCTTTCTGAAGGCTGTGAGGAAGACTCTGCTTCGGGTCTCTCCCCAGCGTCTCCTAGGTTCCCGGCAAGTTTTGGCGTCCCTTGGCTTATAGAAGCATCATTGTATTTCTGCCTTCATCTTCACATGACAGTTTCCCTGTGTGTGTGTGTGGGGGGGTTGTGTGTGTATTTGTATGTGTTTAGTTTTCCCCTTTTTATAAATAGATCCAGCCCTATTGGATAGGGTCCTCCCTAAGACCTCTTCTGTACTAATTACCTCTGTGATGGCCACATTTCTAAATTAGCTCACGCTCGGAAGTATGAGAGATTAGGACCTCACACATGAATTTGGTGAACCTGTAACAATTCAACTCATAGCAGATGTGATGGCACTGACACTTGGCATGGAGGAGATGTTCAGTGGACATGTGCTAAGGGAAAGTGTGTGCCTCCTGACTGCACTAGCTTTTATATCATCACAGTCTTGATGATTTGTGTACTTTTCCTAACTCTTAATGCCTCGCAGGCTGCTGTCTGTCCATCAGCTGTAGGATCTATTCCAGGATACAGACCAGTGAGAGGGCTGGACAGCCTCTCCTAGTTCCTCAGGGATGCCCTTAGGGTTAGGGAGTTTTCCCCCAAAGGATGTGGAGATTGGTAGACACTGGATGACAGGAGGAAAAGCCTGGACTTAGGTGGGTATTTTGAAGGTGGCCTCTGGAATGACACAAGGTGAGGCCTGGCCTTACCTGTGCTTCTGTCTTCTCCACGAATCCCAAACTCCTGTCGTCAACCAGTAGAGCATGTCAGTCATGTCCTTCCATGGAACTTGCTCTACTTAAATCTCACCATAAATATTTTACAGTTGCAGAAACAGAGGGAGATCTTAGGATGTATATTTTTAAAACTCAGCACTATTCCTACATCCTCTATGAAGGGTGCCAGGATTTTTTTCAACCAAGAGTGTCTTCTCCCTCCTCTGAATTCCTGTAGCAAATAAACCATATTCATCATGCACAAGAGTTTTGTCCCAGATCTCATTGTATCCTAATTCTTAGGAATAGATTACCTACAAGACTGAATAAGCGAAGTGGTCCAGAGATGGTCATATATATTCACAGAGCAAATTTTCAAGTTCAAGGATGCTGGCAAATTCATCCTCTATCTTCAACAACTTTTTTTCCACTCTGATATCAAAAAGGCCTTATAGTAAAGGAAGATGATGTACAACACAATTATCAAGATAAGACATCTACTTCAGTTTATACTAAGGTGTGAATGACTGGTGTAACACCCTCATTTAAGATAAGGTTTTGATCAAAGATAAGGCAGCATGACCTCATAGAGGTTTCTGGAAAGTAAAAGGTAGGAGTTCATATAGAAACAGAACCAACATGTGAACAAAGGGCTTGGAAGGAGACAGGAGTCACTAGGATTAAATTTTACACACTTTACAATTTTATTTGTAGCCACCTCTGGAGGAGAAAAGAAGACATAAAAGCCTCTGAGTCCTTTGGTTCCTAGAAGAATCATTCTATTCTCCTGCGTATTGTGTTGCTGTGTCTTACCTTTTCAATATAATGCCTTTCTTTAAAAAGCAATGTGAATGTCTGTACATTTAGGAACATGCCGGAAGCTGATCAGCTTTATCCTTGAACTTTGTCTTATGCTAAAATTGAGAGCATACTTAGAAACATCCACCCAGATGACAAGCAAATGCCATAACCTAGACACTAGTATTTTGGTGATATGACCATGGTTGAAGTAGAGTAACTTACTGAAACCTCTCTGAGAGGCAGTGAGGTTAGTAGGTTTCGTGACTTACAAACCAGGTGAGAGCTCTCAGGACAGCTATCTGATAGACAGACATCCCTTGTCCTGTATAATTGAAAATATGTCTCATCAGAATTGTGCCAGTGAGAGTTAAAGATCTGCTTCTGATCTGTGGGAGAAGGAAGATCATTATGTTCAACCAGCTGACCTTTTGGTTTTGATAAGGGACACAGAAGCCTCTGGGTCCTTTGGTTCCTAGGAGAATCATTCTGTTCTCCTGCCTATTGTGCTGCTGTGTCTTACCTTTTCAACATAATGCCTTTCTTTAAAAAGAATTATGTCTAAGTCTTCAATCTAAAGCATTCCAGGAAGTTTGGAGGGAAGCCTCAGTCAGAGGCAAGCCAAAGGATCTGTCTTGCAACCTATAAGGCAGAACTAAGCTGAGTTATTGGAATATGCATACATTCGTAGTGTAAAAAAAATGGTCATCTGTGGCCACTGCCAGGAAGAAATGCCAGACGCTGCTGGTTTGGCTTTGCCCTGACGTATGTTCATTCATGGGCACGGAGCCGAGACAGGGCTCGTTCCTCAGCCCAGGCCAGACGTAATGGTTCATTACCTTGCCCACCTCAACACAGGATGTAATGTCGAGCACTGGGCGGTAATAACTGGCACTAGAAATCCACATAAATTACTGTATGTTTGAACACTTGGATGTTTTTCCAGAGTATGCTCCCGGTTTGTATTCTGAAAATAATTTGGTGGGTACTTAACAAACCAATCTTAGCTCTTAAGTGAATTTAATCTAGTAAATATTTTCCTATTGTGATGGTCAATTTCCATGCAGCATGCAAAATGCAACTCCAGCGAGGCTGCGATTTGCCTTACTGAGCCTACACCATTTCCAGTAACTGAGTTTTAAAACTGTAATAGTAAAAGAGAGCAAAAGGCCAATTTTACATGATTCGTTAACTATTTATTTCACGTTGAGTGTTCACCGTATTAACTGATGAGATCTTCTCATACAGCAAGCCTTTAATTTTGAATCTTAGAATTGCTATAAAATCATGTAAATTGGAAAATTCTACTGAGAGTCTTTATTATAACTTGATATTTTCAAATTTCCAAAATAAATCTCAAAGGCTGCGTTACCCAGGAAGGAAGGAAGAAATCTCGCTGTTAGGTGGAGGAAATAGGAAGTTTCGAGCCCTTAATTTAAAGCTCAAACCTCATTGAGTGATCAAAGCAAGTCGCTGCAACTCGTTGCCTGACATTTTGCTTTCCGCTGTTCACAGTATCCTTAGAAAGTATTGACAAATTTTACAGAAGTCACTTGCTATTAAATAATTGAATCTACATACTAGCTTTGATCTACCTACTGGATGCCAAATCAAGATTACCAAGTGAGGTTTTGGGGGTCATTTTCAGTGGATTTTAATGAAATCCAGTTTAAGTATAAAAATACATGATCACATTGGATGGAAATCTATGTTTCCTGGACACAACAGTGCCAAGCAAATTGTCTCCATGTGCAAATCTGCACTTGGCTGTTTGAAGGTTAAGACAGTGCTTTCAGTGGGTGTGAATGATTTTAAGGTAATTTGTAAGACATTAATGTAACTGTTTTTTACTCTGCTATTGGCAAGAAAACGTTTTTTTTTAAAATGTTTAAATTCATGTACCCTTAATTATTATGCTAGTTGAGTCTTTATCCTTATTTAATTATCCCTAAAAGGTTGACACAATTCTGAATGTGACAACTTAAGGAATGGTAAAGAACATCTTGGCCCAATCTACTCAATGCAAAAAAGGGATGAGAAGCCCAGAGTCCCTTGTCATCCTGCCAGAGTCATGGGTTTGTTGTCTTCTGCTAGAACTCTGGGCTCTTTCTACTACATCAAGATGCCATCTCTTCTGATGTCAGGACAACTGGGAATAACAAAGATAGACCAGGATACTTCAGGAAATCCCAGATCTTTCTCAGAAGTGTCTATGATGGGTATGGGAGGGGCATTTTATTGGGCCCTCAGATTCCTAAAGGGGCTCAACATTTAGATTTTGACATTATCCATAATTGAACAGGGACATTGAATCTGTGTGTCCACATAAAAACATTAATTTATTTAACATAGAAATTTTAAATACATACTAATTCTGTAATCATGTTTTCATCTTCTATTTTGGAGAAAATGCAAGAATAGAAGTGGCTGCGGTCTCTCAGCATTGACTAGTCTTGTTAATACTGATGACTCAAAGAACCCATGTTCTCGCTCTTGCCTTTAGAAATGTTGGAGGAAATATCTGGGTGCTTTCCAGCTAAAAAGTGCAATGGAATCCTGGCTCCATCTCAACCTGTTCAAATTCTCCAAATTCTTCAAGAAGATTTTCCTGGATTTTCTGAGGCAGGAGTGACTGTGCCTTTTTCTACTCCCAGGATACTAAAACTTTGTGTTTTAGTTTTCTGAGCCTCTGTCTCAGACCATGCACTAAGTGGTAAAACCCTTGACTGGAGTGCCAGGGTCTCATCATTGCAATTTTTGGTCTGAGTAGAAGCCTGATGGTGGCAACATGCCTGCCCTATTGGGGGAGGGATGAGGTGTCTAGACTAATGTCATGGAGGCATATGGAGAAGAGTAGCCAGAAGCCAGGGGATGGAGGTCACGGCTTGGCTAGGAGGTTTGGGTTTTATTCCAAGGATAACAGGAAGCCATCAAGAGATGTTGGCTCAGGAGGAATGTGATGAGTAGAACACACCTCTGGAAACTGACTCTGATAGATTCACGTATGGAGGGTTGGAGGGAGGCTTCCGTAACATTTCAGACACTTGGTAATAATGTTTGATCTTATTGATAGTATAGGGGTACAAACTGGAGTTACAAGAGTAATATTGATTAGAAATTGGCTTGAGGGTGAGGGCAATGCCTGTAGCTCAGTGAGTAGGGCGCCGGCCCCATATACCGAGGGTGGCAGGTTCAAACCCAGCCCCGGCCAAAATGCAACAAAAAATAGTCAAGCATTGTTGTGGGCACCTGTAGTCCCAGCTACTCAGGAGGCTGAGGCAAGAGAATTGCCTAAGCCCAAGAGCTGGAGGTTGTCGTGAGCTGTGATGATGCCATGGCACTCTACTGAGGTCAACAAAGTAAAACTCTGTCTCTTAAAAAAAAAAAAAAGAAGGAAGGAAACTGGCTTGGATTGATTGGATCACAGGACTGCATTAAAAATGACCTTATAGATCAGATCACCCTGTCATGTCCTGCCCCTGAATCAAACCTCTCCTGGAATGTATGTGGCAGGTGACTAGCCAGGATCTGATGCCCTGATGGGATTCTTATCCCCTCCCTACACAGCCATTGCCATCTTTGGACAATATTAGTCTTTTCCATTATAGTGAGCTAAAATCTTTCATCATCCCCTGCCGCATCCCCCATCCTGGTTCTACAATGCCAAACCCATCTACATGACAGTTCTTCACTTCTCTGAAGAGAGCTGTCCTATATTTCCGTGGAAAGTTTTCCCTTCCTCAGCTCCCAGTCTAGCCCTTGGGCATGTGACATAACTTCGGGTTTCCTTGCCACGCGGTTGTTTTTCTCGGATGATCTCCAAGTTGTCTCTGTTCCACGTGAAGTGTAACCCAGGACTTCTATCATCACCAAGTCAGGACCTTAGCTGCAAACTCAAGAGAAACTGAGTGCTAAGAACTAAGTGTAGGATCCTCCACATGTCCCATGTTGTCCCACAGGATGTGTGATAAAAATAAATGTTGGCTTCTACTCTTATGTTTTAGTGTAATTTGTTATGCATCAATAGGTAACTCATGCAAATGCCTCTTCCTACCATTATGAACTCCAGAATAACAGAAATGGAGATGAGGGCAGGATTCCCAGCTCAGCGATGGGAGGACGATGGAAGAGTGGTGGGGGCCATAGTGACTGTCAAGGGCAGAGGATTCCAAACAGCTGCAGAAATTCCACAAAGCCAAGGAATAGCAAGGACAGCATGGCTGCAAGGAAGAGGGAAAGACTTGGCTGTTCGTGAGCTCATGGACCCTCCCCAGAAACCTACCGAACTCAGTCTGGAACTGGAAGGAGTGACTTGGGTTCTAGGTATTTTCCCACTCTGACAGACACAGACTGTATCTGTATTGCTTTTACTGGTTCCTTTAGATGTCTTAGACTGGGAACTCTGAGTGTTGATTGACTTCTATCTTTGTTGCAGCCTCTACCAGCAGAAACAGACAGAAACAGGATGAGCTGAGAAGAGGGCAAAACCAAAATGCAACTTGAGTAGCCCTAAAAGATGGAAAGCTTTTTAGAAATAATAAACCAAAATTATGTGTATTTCTATTTACTAATTTATTTTCTAACTATTTAGTAAGCATTTATTGTATACAGTGGTATTGTCTAGCGCTTAAGGTTAATACTGTCCTCAGTACAGGAGGCCAAAATGACTGACATAGGCCCCGGGATCAAGGATTTCCAATTTCTAAGAATATTTCTCCAATGCAGATGCTTTCCATAGAAGAAAAAGCTTAAATAAATTCTTCAGTGAACTATTTTGAAAACTGTAAAAAACAAAAAACAAAAAACTGTCCTCAGTTGGGAAATGGTATAATGAGAAAACTTCTAGTCAAGGAAGATTAGTCGGAGAAACAGGGTCAGGAGATGGGTTAACATTTGTGAACCGCTCTCAGGTGGAAGGAGAGTCAGAGCTGAGCTGCTTTCCTCTGAGTGTTTGCAGTGGAATCAAGTGGGGAAAGCCCGAGGAAGCCAGATTTCAGGTGAATGTAAGAAAATACTTGCTGACTCCTCTGAGCTGTCCAAAATTGTCCCAGCTTTACCCGATGAAAAGCGTTACTATGTGAGATGGTGAGTCCCACACACAGGGAAGATAATACATAAATAAGGACAAACTGAAAGTGACAGCTTGGCGAGGATGTAGTATTTGAATTTCAATATTGTCCACCTGGCCCATGGTCCCTCGCCAATGTGACACTCTGTGCTTTTGTGGTACTCTGTCAATTTATAAATTTATGGCTCAAAAAATGAAGTTAGTCTGACATATTCTGTTCTGAATAATCTGTGCTTATCTTAACCATGTCCTGTTCAAAACATACTCTGTTTTGTATAATCTGAGCTTATCTTAACCATGTCCTGTTTAAGTCCTCACAAATAACTTTTATCACAAGCAATTGAATCATGTTAAAAATTGTCATTTTGTGGAATTGACCTTGGTCTTCATTTGGACAATTGGGGTGTGTGTCCTTCATCAATCTTAATTTTCTGTCTCCTTGGGTTAGTACTGATTCAGGAATCATGTCTGTAAAATGTCCCAGTCCTTGAATTGGGTTCCTAGAGATAACAGATGTGAGAAGTGGAGTGACAGAGTGCTTAGCCTTTTGGCCTCCTGGATCCTCAACAAATCTCAGCTAAACCATTTAATAGTTGAGTGCTGTGAACATCCCGTGAACTTACATTCCTTTATCTGGAAACTCAACTTTCTCATTCGGAGAGTGGCTATGAAGAATAAGTGAGCTGAATGTGACACCCAGTAAGAATTCAATCTCAGCCATTACCTAGCTCAGGCATCAGTTTTACCCAAGTACTAAGTCTTTTTAGGCAAAAAGGGATTCTCAACAGAAGAGATGGATGCCAACTGGAGCTCAGGTAGTTCCAGTTTCCTTCCATCACCCGTGACCTGCACTGACTTCCTTCTCAGTGCAGTTTAACACTAAACCCTGGGCCCTTCCTTTTTGACTTTGGGAAACTTTTAAAGATCTGTGTTTTTGAACATCAGAGTTTCCAGTAATCGGAGACTTACTGGCTATGAGTCCCTCCTTCCCTCTGCTGTCCTGTCTTTGAGTAGCCCCCATCTGAACCACTTGCACAGTCCCTCTCATCCTTGTAGATATTGGTCCTTGATTTTCCGCATCATGGACATTCCCAATTTATCACCAATACTTCAGTTTTTTGAGATCCCCTTCCTTCTTGAAATAATGCCTTTTTTTATTATATAGGAAAAATAACCCCATCTAATATGGTCTTGGAAACATAGTAGGTGTTCAATGAAGCTTTTGTTTTTCTTAATTCTTTTGTATCCATTACAACCTCTAATAACATTTTCTTCTGAGATCTCCTTTCTTTTTATTCCAACTGTCTGCTTGGATTCGGGGTACCAATTCCACGTATCTCTCTAAAAAGTAAAATTAACTTGGGGAGTGTGAGGTAAATGAGTAGGAGGATTTAGATGCTCTCAGTTTCATAGCATGGGGCCTGGGAATTGGTGATGGCTTTCCCAGAAATAAGGGAGAATGGAATAGGTTTTAAGGAGGGAAGGAGGGAAAAGATATTTAGTTTTTATAACCTTCGCTTTAACTTGCTGGTATGATCTGCTGGTATGTCAGGATCTGTTCAGCAGATAGCACATGGGAGAGGCTGAGCCTGATTCTTCACATTTGGGAGTGACCCGTGGATAAGACAGGGATAAAGGGAGTTCTGGTCATGGGGGATTACATGAGAGAACAGTGTTGGGGGAGGCAGGGGTCAGCTGACTGAACTGTAAGTTGTCTGTATTTTGCTGAGGGAGGAATCAGTTCCACCAAAGACAGAAGGGCACCAGAGATAAGGCAGAATCAGACAAGCATTTGTCATGGAAGAGAAGCCAGGAGAACATTTCAATAGTTTAAACACTTTTGAAACAAACAGCATGGAGAATTTAAAGAAGATGGGAATTGGGAAACATTATGAAACTTGGCTTCTCAACATGATAACAATAAAACACACAATATCCAGGACAAGATTGGATCAGTACAGTGCTCAGCACTGTGTCACTCAATCCTTACAATAACTGTAAGACATCAGGATTTCTTGTAACTATTTTATGATGAAGAAAAAGAAATTACATGTTGAAAGACTCAACAGCCTTAACCCTTGGGAGAACTGGGTTCCAAGTCCTGGTATCTGACTCCAGAGCAGGAGTTCTTTAACATTTTGTTTCTATGGAAAACTCATCTCTGTGTAGGGCTAGAAAACACATTGCAAAAAGCCAAGGAACTCTTGGGTGATGAGGAAATAATAGCAGAAAGTGTCAACTACTCTTTCAAGAAATTTAACAGAGATCAGAAGGGTAGAGAGAGGAAACCAGAATATGGTAGAGACAAGTTTAGAGTTTTACTATTGTTTCTGAGGATGAGGAAGACAGAACATAGGAAGAAGGGATGCGATTGACAGGAGAAGACAGGGTTTTGTAATTTCATCTACTTCATAGGAAGTTATGGCACAATGGGATTGGGTATTTCTCAAGTGGGTGCAGGAACTGGCAAGAAATGGGTCAAAAACCCTTCCAAGTCTTGAGCAGGGAAGGGGACGGTATCTTGCTTGGAGCACAAGGAAGGAAAGGGACTTGGAGAGGGAAAATGAGAAGACTGATGTCAAAAGAAAAGGGGGTTAGAAGACAAGTGGACAGAGATTGAGAGAGGTTACTGAACCTAAAAGTGGCTCTGCAAAAGTGGGCACTGGGGGCCCAACTCCTGATGGGACATAGAGCTAAGTGAGGCTGTCCAACATCCTTTGTTAGATAAGTGTCTCCAGAAAACCATGTCATAAAGCATGGTGTTTGAGATCAGCCGTGGCACAATGCAGTCTATTCAGGGTGATGGTGGTGGATGGGACTTGAGTTTGCCATCTATTTAATGGGCTGTTGGACCTTTAGTCAATTACAAGGTGCCTGGATTTGAGTTTCATTTGGTGATATTGCATGGAATTGCTTAGGTCAAACCAATTTCAATTTCAAATATTAACATAACTAGAGTTCCTTGTGTCTTAATTAGGGGTCATCAACTCTCTTGTAAAGTGGTCCCTGGCAGGACTGCCTGCGGTAATTTGGGGAGCTCAGTGAAGCTTAAAGTGAAGGATGTGATAGTCAGTGTTTTTAGTCATATTGTTTTGTTCTTCAGCAAATAATGGGTAGCTCAGACTCCAATTAGAGCGGTATTCAAATGATTTTACATTTGCATATTTGAGTTGACCGTCTTCAGAAGGAGAGGCCAGGCCTTGCAGCTCTCCAATTATTCAGAGCAATTAGAAGAGATGATCAGACATTTCTGAGGTCTCATTAGCAGGCGCGGTGCTGGCTCTGACTTCTTTGAGATCACAGTGCGGACTGAGCCCACGTGTCACATTCTCTTCGAGGACAGTTCTGCAGACAGGGACTCACATCGAGTTCAACAAAAATGGCTATTTTCACAGCTGATTTCTACTTTCCCCCTAAAAAGTCATTCATTACTGCCTTTTCTCTGGAGTATACATGGTAAATGTCTTTTGTACCTGCAAGCTCTCTCCTTTTGCTTTAGATCTATGTAAATCTGTTATCATCTTAGTGCTTAATACCAGGCCACAGGGATTTCCCAGCAGTGAAATTTGGAGCTTGGTAAACTAACTTTTGGAAAATGAGGGATTCAGCTTTGTAAACATTCTTATGTTCACTTATGACTAATCACCTTTTTCACCCATAGGCACTTTGGGACTGGATTGGAGTTTTGGTAGTCAAAGTCCTCCATTTGTAGAAGCTAGGTCTCAGCTCTGTTTATGGCCACACCTGGTATCACAGTTGCCAAACCAGGGATTTCCTCTGTAATGATGCCCAGACCTCGCATTCTGCTGTATCCACCAAGCCACCTTCAGACTCCTGAGGAAATCCAGAATGATGATCTCTCTTTCCTTGTATATTGCCTCACCAAGCAGAGCTCTGCCTCAGTTTTCCTGTAATTAAATACATTCCTGCATTCCAAAATCCAGTCTAAATCTGAAAAAGGCAATAATTTTTAGCATTTTCTAGGTTTTGTTTTTAATTGCCATGTAGAGCATAGATAGTGTGGAAGGAGAATCTGGCTTACAAGATAAGGTGTAGTAAGTATTGAGTGATTTGCTAGTGCTGGACCAGCGATGAGTCACCTCTCACCTTCAATCTCTTCATCTGCAAAAATAGCAATAATAATACTTAATACTTGTCCTTTGTATTTCCTCCAGTTGCTCTAAGATCCAAAGGAGATGATATTTGTAGAACAGTGTTGGAAATGATGGCTTGAGCATGCGCCTTCTGACATGTACGGAGAATTCTTGATCTGTTCCCAAAACTCTACCATAGATGGAAGTCAAGATGACACTGGTTATGTGGAGTCTGGATCCTGCCTGCCTGGGTTTGGTTCCTGTCTTCATCATTTCCTAGCTGTGTGATCATGGGATGTTACTAAATCCTTCTCATTTCCTTCTCTCAACATTAGAGTAATAATAAGGTCTACATTATAGAATTTTCTGAGGATTAAAAGAATAAGAGGCACAGAGTCATGCTGAGCACAGTAAATTCATTAGAAATACTAGTTAAAAAAAAAAAAAGAAATCTTTCTTGATATAACTGGGAGAGTTGGGTTGGGAGTCTGGGGTTTAATGTTAGTCATTCCAAGGTTTTCCCAGGATGATCGTTTGAGCCCAGGAGTAGAGGACCAGGCTGAGCAGGAGTAAGACCCTGTCTCTACAAAACATAGCTGAGTGTGCTGGTGTGCACCTGTTGCCACAGTCACTCAGGAGGCTGATGAAGGAGGATTCTGTGAGGCCAGGAGTTTGAAGTTGCAGTGAGTTATAATGAGGCCACTATACTCTAGCTCTGGGTAACAGAGTATAAGTAAGATCCAATCTCAAAAAAAGAAAAAAAAGAAAAGAATTATAATTTCCTTGTGATCTCAGTTTCTATACTATTTTGTGAATGTTTAGTAAATTAAAAATTAGTTTATACTAAACTTGGAACCAAACCAAATCATTTTTTTTCTTTTTGTTGCTGAAAATATGGCTTATCACATTCTGAAAAATCTCTCTTTTCTAATCAGTAGCTTCCACCCTCTTAATTCCTCCCATAATGGCATAATCTAGCCTTTCATACCCCAGCCCTATTACAAGAACAGATCCAGACACCAGAAACTTTGTAGCCAGGACTGGGATCACACAGTGAATGTGTGGAGCTAGGCTCAGCTTGGGTCTATGTTCTCTGGATGTAAGAATGGCCATGAATTGGCTTTTCACAGGGGAAGAGACTTCTCTCAGGGAAGGGCATTGTGTGTGAGTGATCTTGGTCTACGGCAGGACTCTGCTGCATGCTTGAGGCCTTATTGGAGGAGAATGGACAATGGCAGGGCAATGGTTGTGTCCCCAAGATGAATTCTTTGTTGCTCACTGTAATTATCTCATTGTCCTTTCTCATCAATGTGTTCACTCCATACAAGAATGGAAAACAAGACATCACCTATGGAGCAGAGACTGGTGTGGAAAGCATTACTTCTGGGGATCCCTAGGAATCAAGTCTCTGCCACAGAACGCAGTTGCTGTTACTAGACATGTCACTCCTGGACTTGACTTCAATTAAGCTGATTTGTAATACCCTCATGTTGACTTTCAGAAGTTTTCATGGAGGTTTGACTGCTCATTTCCCAGTGCTGGAGATTTCTTATGTTTTTATTAGTTTGTTCTTTGAGCAGAGAGCAGGCAATTTGATAACAACATAATATCTCATTTTAAGCAAATGTGGTCATCTGGAAGGCAACCTAGGACTTTCTTAAATACAATAAAACATAATAAAGTTTATCATCCTTTAAAGCTGTTAAGTATACTGGCCTTTTGGTGGTGGTGGTGTTTTCTCATCTGCTTCCATTCATTCCACTTCTCTGCCATCATTTTCTTCTGAGAATAAATTTCCAAGGACCAGATGTGCCACCTGGATTCAGAGATGTCCCAAGCGTGGACCCAGTGGGTGTGAATGAGAACATGGTATTTGAAATTCCAAGCATAAAAATCACATCGGCCTATGGAAATGAGGTGTAAAGGAAATCCTACCCATTGTTCACCTTTTGAGATTTACAGTGCTTGGCACTGAGGGCAAGCTCACTCATGGAGATAGGAGTCATCTGGGAGGCTAAGCTTATTCTGAATTAGTTTATTTGGGTCCTAAGGTAAACCTTCTGTTTTGTAATGAGTTCTTCTTGCAAATGCTTTCAACTTGTTAGGAAAGACCAGCCAATTACAAGATGTTTTATGAATATTTCTTAACCAAACTAAATGGTTATATACAGAATAAGAAATGTAAGAATTTCATTGTCAAAGGTTGCATATTGTCTTTTATTGGTATCAGTTGTCATAGATGTGATAATTGTAAGCATCCATAACACATGGAATTTTAGGAAAGTGAGAAAGACTTAGAATAATCAAAATTTAATTCAGGGAGGAAGCTTAGAGATCGTTCTTGCTGTGCACTGCATCTCTAAGGAGGAACCCAAGATGTGGGACAGTGAAAGTGACACAGCAATTTGGGAAGGGGCAGGAGACCTGTGACCAGGCCTGGGCAAGTCTTGGGGAGGGGGTCTGCTTTCCTAGGGCCATGCTCTGTAGAAATGTATGTTTGCTGTGTCCAGAGTTGTACTTCTTAATGAATTTCATCTCATTTACAAATAATGACAAGATAAATGTTGAGTTTATTTTTAAAATGTGTGCTGCACTGGGGACCCCTTTAAAGACCAGAACTACAAGAAGACCTTTGAGAGATTAATGAGTGAATTGTACACGAAACAAACATATCCATCACATATGATAGAGTGATACTTTAAATTTTGTATTTCTGCAACTCAACTATAATTTAAGTCACTGATTGCAATTGCAAGTAAATATTCATTCTGACATGGCTTTAAATGTGTTTACTTTGATATATTTGTTGCATTGTTCTAAATCTTATATTTTACCAAAGAATGAGTGTTAATTCTGATAAAAAGTAAATATTCAAATCCCTATGTATAAGGTTAAAGTGGGTCATTTGTTATATAATAGTGATAATAATAAAACAAAACAATAAAATAAGCCAACACTGAAAGCATGGGAATCTCATATGTCCTTTTTGTTATTCTGGACTATTAGGAAATCTTTTGTTTATCAATTGTGGTCTCTAAAATAATCCTTTTCTTTTCGTTGCCACTCTGAAGTTCAGTGTTAGTCTTCCAGAGTTCATCCTTCCACTGCAGTCACTGTTGGTAGTTTACAAAGTAATTTCAATTCCATCTGTCAGCAACAAAAAGAGATACGTAGTCATAAAATACTTAGAAATTGTCAGAAAAATACAGAAATTGGGTGGCATTTGGAGTGGGGTGTGCTGGAATCCATTCTATGAGTAAAGAAATTTGAAGTTAGATACAAGTATTGGAGAAATCTGTGGAGGATAAAGAAAACATTGAAAATAGAATTGCCAGTAGAAGCAATCCCTCTTCTGGGTATTTATCCCAAAGAATTGAAATCAGGATCTTAAAGAAAGGTTTGCACTCCCACGGTCATTGCATCACTTCTCACTGTAGCCAAGTTGTGGAAACAACCTGAGTGTCCTTGACTCATAAACAGATAAAGAAAATGTAGTGTATACTTACAATGGAATAGTATTTAGCCTTTAAAAAAAAGGAAATCCTGAAATATATTGGGGCATGGGTGAACTTGGAAGACATTATGCCAAGTGAAACGGTCTGGTCACAGAAAGACAAATCCTCATACGAGCGGAGAGGAGGATGGCAGCTGCCAGGGCTGCAGGGAGGGAAAAATAGCAGCTGCTGTCCAACAGGTCCAAAGTTTCAGTTAGACAAAATAAGAAAGTTCTAGAGATCTGCCGTACAACACTGTGCCTACAGTGAACAGTGCTGTATTATGCACTTTGAAATTTGCTAAGAGGGTAGATCTCATGTTAAGTGTTCTTACCACACTTCAAAGAGAGAGAGAGAGAGAGAGAAAGAGATGCAGAGAGATAGAGGAGATGGAGACAGATAGGGCCGAATGTACATCAGGCACTGGTTGTGTATTAGCCACTGGACAGTGCCACCATTGGCCTGTTTCTGTCCTTAATCCTACCGACACCTCTCTACCACAGATGTCATTTACAGTGAAAATGGTGAATCCCAGAAAGATGAAGTACTACATCCCCAATCATGCAGTTAGAAGCTTTAGACTTCTTATTAGACGAATGAATGATGAGGTCATCCTTGGGACACCCATCCTAGGTGTGTGGTCAATCATACGCATTTTCTGCCCAATCTTCCAAAGCAGAAAGAAGCCACAGGTTAGTGATTCTCCAGTCAAAGACTGCCTCCATTAAAACTGAAAGAGGACTCTTGGACCAGGCCATCCTGGGTGACGCAACTCATGCACCAGGGATAGCACCTACGGTGGGGGAGGAGGCACCCAGCAGCGAGAGGACACTGTCCAGACAGAAGATCAGCTTTCCCTTGCATGGATGTGTATGGGTCAGATTTATGAAAGTGGCCCTTCCAGCATTCCAGGCATCTGTAATAGGAAGGGAAGTCTTCCTCCAACTCTAAAATATTTGGTAGTTAACATTAGGAGTGCTGAGATCAGTTAGTGTGCTCCTACCATCTGTCTCCTAGATTTATCCATGGGGATTAGAGGCACAGCTTCAATGGGAAAAGACCTCTGTCAACATTGTGGAATCCCCGTTCCTTGTCTAAATGGGTCTAATTCTTAGAGCTTCCACATGTAACATAACATTAAGACTTATCTTTTCCAATGTGCAAAGGGAGTATCATAATGCTAATTGCCTCTTTAAAAACTTTCTGATTTTGAAACTTGATAAACTCTCAAATAATGATTTGGTCATGTTTACCTAATTCTTAGTCATGGGTGAGTTGAGTGTCTAAAAGAAATCATTATTAAACCTAGCTCACTGACTGCTTTCACTAAGTGTTAAATAATAAATAATTCATTTCTACTTCAATTAATCTATTTAGACATCTCAGGAGCCAAATGCTTCAGTGGAAATGTTCTGATCTACAGAATCCATCCCCAGCATGACTCTGCCTCTTGCATTCTGAGCTCCCTAACCACAGAACTTTTCATTCCAGATATGAGGCAAATGGATGACTTAGATGACTGTGTTGGGCCATCACGCTCAAACTAGATGGTAAGGCCGCTATAAAGGCAGCTCACAAATCTATTCAAGGTAGAATTTGGAATGAATATGCCTCCCTCCAAAATGGAAAGGTTTTTCTTAATTGTATGGGCTTATACATTTTCACCATAGCATCCTGCAAGGACTTTTTTAAAAAGTGCATTAATGTACACAATCATGATTTAATAAAGAATATATGTATATTGTCCCCTTACTGTGGGGATTATTAAACAATCACAATTACTGTTTAATTAGAACCGTTAACAATTTATTAACAGGAACTCTGAAGACTCAAGATAGCCAAGAAGTATTTATGTAATATTTACTGTGATTTTGGTATATATTTTTTAGATTCTTGTCTGCATATACTACAGATAAATACTTCATAGGGTACATATAATTTTCTAAGCCTTTTTGGTAATTTGAAGTTGGAAATGTTTCCTGTAGCAAGAAGTTTCCAAATCACGAATGTTAATTATCATGTTTTTACCCAACTAAAATGTAACATGGTTTAACTCTCCAATTAATTTTGGAAATTCCATTTGCTTCCTTTTTTTTACTATAAGTAGCACTGAAGTGAACATCTTTGTGCATAGAGGGGTTTATTTTCCTGTCCTTTGGGGTCAGAGGTACAAGGGAATATAGTCCCATTGCCACCAGATTCTTCTCAGGATTAGACATCATCATTTTGTAAGATATAGGTGGGGATGTAATAAACAGAAACAGGAAGTGATTACTTTTTAAGTATTATGTTTAATAGTGGGATCGAAATATGTGACAACACGGATGAACCTGGACATTTCCATGTCCATGGTCACTACCCATTAATGTATTTCCTCCTGTGCTTTTGCATATCACTAGGCTGTCTTTCTGGGGGATCCCTGTTTATGTTAGGAGATTACTCCCATATTTTGTAGGATTTGTAACCATATATAAGAGGGTGGAAAATTAAAGGCAATAAATCAGAAGTGTGGGCACTTGGTGCACATTTCACATGCTGCCAATCTCAAGGAGTTAAAGCACATATGTACTTTTAAAAATGGGAGACCTAAAGTTCCCTGGAGGTGACATCTTTCTTCCTTTGTCCTGTAAGTTGCACAGCTTACTTCCTGAAGGATGCTTCTTGTATTGCTGTGAAGGTCACTTGAGAATCTTTTACCATGTTATCTCTGCTCACCCCCAGTGCCACCCAATCCAAACAGCACACTCCTTGTTACCTTTGAGAATCTCAACGTCACTTCTTGGTTGAGTTTGTAGATCCCTGTTTGTGCTACACCTTCTTCTGCACAAGCCTCTATCGGGGCTCCCATCACCCTGTAATGAGTTATTTGCACCTCAGTCTCTACAGTGGGTCATCAGTCTCTGTGAGGGGACAGTCAGGTGCTGTGCATTTTCATGTTTCTATCCTCAGTACATATAATAGAACAGTGCCAGGAAGAGACTGGGTACTCCATAAATGCCTGTAGGTACTGAACCAACATTTGCAGGGGCTTAATGCTTGTGAGTACTAAATGAATGTTGGAGGAGTTACTATCAAAATTTCATATCCACATGATTTCTGGAATCTCAGCACAGCATCTTCTTTCTAGGGCCTAAACCAGCCTTCACTTAAAAGAGCATATTGGCGCCCATAGCTCAGTGGTTAGGGTGCCAGCCACATACACTGGGGCTGGAGGGTTCAAACCTGTCCTGGGCCTGCTAAACGACAATGACAAATATAACAACAACAAATATAGTGTTGTAGGTGCCTGTAGTCCCAGCTACTTGGGAGGCTGAGGTAAGAGAATCGCTTATGCCCAAGACTTTGAGGTTGCTGTGAGCTGTAACACTACGGCACTCTACCAAGGGTGACATAGTGAGACACCATCTCAAAATAAAAGAAAAAAAGGCTGGGTGGTGCCTATGGCTCAGTGAGTAGGGTGCCAGCCCCATATACTGAGGGTAGTGGATTCAAACCTGGCCCTGGCCAAACAGCAACAAAAAAATAGCCAGGCGTTGTGGCAGGTGCCTGTAGTCCTAGTTACTTGGGAGGCTGAGGCAAGAGAATCACTTAAGCCCAAGAGCTGGAGATTGCTGTGAGCTGTGATGCCACAGCACTCTACCAAGGGTAACAAAGTGAGACTCTATCTCTAAAAGAGAAAAAAAAAGGCCTAGGGGTCACAAACAAACTTGGGGCTTTTGGCTGTTTCCGGGAGAGGCCAGCACTGCTCCTCGTCTGCCTTGGCCTGGATGCGTCTTCCCCTGTGTATGGCAGGAACCTAGGGCTGCCCCTCTCCTTCCAGGCTCTCAGGATGTGGTCCAGGCTCCTTTTCCTTGCCTTTGAATTCCACTTTGACATGGTTAGAGTGATTGGTGGTGCTGAAATATGAACTATTTTAGTGTAAATAAACAAGCCTCTACTGCCCTCTCTGTGGCTTCATGACATGTACTCATCTAAAGGTCGCTCAGCTCTCCATACTACCACCAGTTTCATAAGGCAAAGTCCCTGTGCTGGAAACGAGTGTATACACCGCCCCAAACTGCCTAGGCCTCGGAAATGACACCTACATGCATCTTCCTGTGGGAAACCAAGATTAGAAACCCAAACAGCCCCGTTCCCTGCCCCACACAGATGAATTCCTCAGACCCAAGTAGACATGAGAGAGGGCAGAGTCCAGGGTGTCAGAGGAAGGACTGAGATAAGTTCATAAGGTGTTTGAAGACTGAGGTTTTTCATGTCGTTGTTTAGAGAAAACTAGATTGGATGCCTTGAGAGAAATTAAGATATTCTTGTTTACTTTCTCTTTGTTATCATGATTATGGATAGGACAATTGTTCCTAGGCAGGATTTTTTTGTAAGAGGCAATCTAAAATGATTCAGTGGAGCATTTGCTTTAAATAAAGGAGATTTGAAAAGCAAAAAGCACAGCTATCGCTTATTTTTAAAATTATGTAACAAAAGCATTTAGAACTATTCATCCTTTGGAAATGCTTATAATCATGATCTGAAGATGTGACTGTGACTTTGACAGTGAGGTAAATAGCAAATAAGCCATTTCATCTCTATGCCTGAGTGCCTTGCCCTGTGCCCAGTTCTGGAAGTAGCGATGTTGAGTCTTGCCTCAATTTACCTCCCAGGGATGTTAGGACAGCAGCACTGGGGAAGGAAAATGCAGTGTACACACAATGAGTTTGCCCCAGATCTTTCAATGTCTTGGAGGCTAGAATTTCCAGCTGGCTCTTCCCACAAACTTCTCACTGAGTGAGGGGGCACGGTTACTTGAATATGAGGAGCTCAATTGCTCGCAATCCAGTATTTTTGAACTACAGTTTCTTACTAATACATGGTAAATACACTTTATGAAGTGGATGACTTTTATAGAGGAGAGCTACAGTTTCACCTGGGAAACCACAGATGGATTGAGAGTGCTAGCATGGAGGTGAGGAGTCCTCTGTCCAGAGTCATCTGAAACTGAACACCAAGAGGCCACCACTGACAGATAAAAGCGCTGTCGCTTATGGTGGTGATGGTCAGAGCCACTGTGGAATGAAAAACAATGCTCTTTGCAAAGTAAGCATTTCTTTGTTTAAAAAGAGAACTTGGATTTAAACTCATTTGTGAGAGAATCAAATGGCTATGTTAACTGCGTTCCCACAATGTGGATGGAAGGTGGGCGGCTGCCCAAGCTCTTGTGTGTCTGTGTTTCTGAAGGACTCAAGCCTGTTGCACAACTAACAGTTTCATCCCTGGATAGAATAATCCCAGTACTGTATGTATGTGTTTTTGTTGTTGTTGGCTAATTTGTTTCTATTTTTGGTTGTCAAAATGTCAGATGTCAAGCTAGATTCAGACCTTGGCAAAGCTCGCACCAGAAGAGAATAAAGCCTTTGTGTTCCTGCATTCTACCGTCGCCCTCCTTAACAGCTCTGCCACTCAGTCTTGATTCTAAGAAGGATCCATCCCGTTCCTTTGCTTGAAAGTTTCTTCCCATCCGTGCCCACCCTTCACCTCATCAGAGACTTAAGGTACATAGAAACAGACGTGCATGTATAAAACAAAAGTTTTCCTTAGCTTGTTTAGTTTGTTGTAAGAGATGGTTAAACCTCAAAATAAATCCTTGTTTAAAAAATAATCCTTGTTTAATAAATAATTAAAGCTCTGAAGACATGTTCTCTATAGAAAAAAAATGAGGAGTCACTAAGAAGGAATAATAAAATTAACTCCCAGTGATTGAACAACTAGCTCTACAAAATTGATATTGTTGTCTAGACACGTGGAGAAAATATCTTTGAATTGTAGCAACTCCTTCTTTACTTTTCCCAAACTCTCTTCCAGAAAACTTTTATAGATACATTGGTTTTTAATATGATCCTACGTCAAAGGAACTTTTGGTCCTGCTCCATTGATGTGTTAGGTGTGTGGCCCTATTTACATTAGGCTGTAAATATCAAGGTGAGGAAATTTAAGTTCTTCATAAGTTTTGTAGCTTTCATAAACAGCTTATTTTGCAGGTTAACTTCATTTGGTTATTTTGTGAAAGCTTGCATACGGCTATGTAAGGCAATAATTAGTATAAATAAATAAATGCTATGTTCCCTTGTGATTATTTTGATAATTCACAGAATAACGCATTATAGAGTTCAATTACATTACCTTTACATAGTTAAGAATACAGAACAATATTCCTATAATGAAAAGAAAATATTGTTGGCAATCACAGTAATAATATTACAGTCACTAAAAAGTTAAGCAATTGGTAATAGAGGCATAATAATCTAATGCCTACTTTCAAAAATATTAATTCATGAATAGATATCTTCCAAATAAATTAATGAAATTAAAAAAATATGTATTATTAAACCTGTTGAATATTGAGTAAATTAGTAAGTGAGTGAAGCAAAGGTTGTGACCTCCAGACCAGGACATTAAAATTCTAGGTTTGGCATCAAATTGTTAGGGCAGGCCCTTTCTGCCTCCTGGAAGGCCTGTTCCATTCATTCTCTGTGCTACAGCCAAAGTGACTTTTTCGAAGTACAAATGTGGCCAGGTCAACGCTCCTTCTGCTTTCAAAAGGACATCTCACTAGCATCTGGTGAGAGCCTCTGTGCTGTCACTCCAGGGCTAATGGTGAAAGGACAGAAGAGTAACAGAGCCAGCGAGACATGGAGCCCTTTCATATTCTGATCTATCCACTCCTGACGGTGGAGCCACATGGCCTAAACTCTCCCGACCAGCCCCCCCCCCCCGCCCAGTGCTGTTGCATTGGGGATTATGTTTCCAGTACATGCTTTTGGGGGGGGACACATTCAAACCATAACAACATCCTTAATGACTTTCCATTTTTCCTAAAATAAGACAAAATTCCTGAACATGGCCTAAAAGAGTTCTGAGTTTTACTACTCCTTGGGTCTTCCACCTCCTCACACCAAGATCCCTGACTTTCCTTGTAATCCTTGTTGCACCCTTCCACAATAACCTGGTGTTCCACTGCCGCTACTTTGATCTCATCTTAAGTGCTTCTTTCTCAGGAATTCTCTGAACTCTACCCCACAGTCTACGCACTGCTCCCAGCAGGAGCTGTGGTTCTTCATCGATGCCCAGGACTTTGCCTGCCCCCCCCATTGGACACTCAGATCCAAGATGGCATCCACCATTCCCATCTTTTCTCAACATTGTCTGTCTAGCATCTTGCATGGTGCCCAGCAGAGTATGTGCTTAGTAGACATTCAGGGAATCAGTGAATGTGCAGTGATTACACTATGCCTTCTCTCCTCATCCTGGATAAGGCATCTCCACTGGACGATCATGACTTCTGCTGAATCTCTGGGAGCTGAACTGAGATGTTCCCCAGCTGTGTCCTCCTACTGGTCCATCTCTGCCTCTTTAGGATGGTACCAGTCAAGCTTCGCCCTTGTCTCCATCATGGTCCTTCACATAGCTGGAGCAGTTATCATGCTTTCTTCAAGTCCTTTTTATTCTATCTCTTTCTCACCATTCCTGATAATCATCTTTGTTTTCTTTCCTCCCAGAGTATGGCTTGTTGACCTGCCAGTGGGCTCTGGGTTATCTCTGTCTCTCTTAAGGGAGAATGGTGAAAATATGACCTAGACCACATTTTCTGTGTTAGTTTCCTCACCTATCACTAAACATATTTCAATCTTTGGTTCCAGGGAGACTGTTGGTATTTGTATTCGATGCTAGCACAATTGTCATCCTTGTGATAGGTTGGCATGAATTAAAATTTCTGTAATATTGTACCAGAGTCTGGGATAGTTGTCACCTTCCAAAATAGAAGACAACACATACTAGTTAATGAATTGTTATTCCATTTGTATATTTACCACTAAAATTACATTAGAAAAAATAGGAGTTAACTCTTTTGACTTTTTCCTTAAAAATGGGTAAAGACCTCTACTGACCTTTATATATATATTTATTTATTTATTATATATTATTTTGCTTATTTCAAATTAATATGAGGGTACAAATTTTTAAATTACATTGTTTTGTATCCCAAGGTAAAGTTCAAGTTGCAGTTGAGCCCTTCATCCAGGGGGCGGCTGAACACCCTCACACTGTGCACATGATCCTGCCAATCACCCTCCCTCCTCCTGCCAATCACAGCCCCTCCCCTCTCTCTTCTCCCTACTCCCTTGCTAGACTATATTTGTGTTTATCATTAGTGTGGGCTTGTATATTTATATTTTATATATATTTTTTATTTGTATATGTTGGTTTCAAATTGAGTACATTGGATATTTTTATCCCATTCTTGAGATACTTTACTAAGAAGGTGTTTCAACTCCATCCAAGTAAATATAAAAGTCTCCATCTTTTCATATGGCTGAATAGTACTCCACGGCATACATATGCCACAGTTTGTTGATCTATTCATGGTTTGATAGGCATTTGCTTCCATGACTTGGCAATTGTGAACTGAACTGCAATAAACATTCTGCTACAAACATCCTTGTGGGAAAATGGTTTTTGTTCTTCTGAGTAGATACCTAGTAATGGAATTGCAGGATTAAACAGAAGGTCAACTTTTAGTCCTTTAAGGATTCTGTATACTACTGACCTTAATTAAGGAATAAAGTATATGCATTTCAGCAATTGTATTTGCATTGTATAAGCCCTAAACATCTTAGCTCCATTGATAACTTGGGAGAAAGGAGACATAAGAGAAACAAGACTGGGAGTGTAATTTGGATCATGCCTACCCCTCTCCTGACCAGAGGCTTCCCGTCCACATTGTCTGGGCATACGTGGTAGGAGGTATTGCTGGTTGAGCGGGCATGACCAAAGCCATTTCATCACAGTGATGAACACCATGTTGATTTAGATTCCACCTCAAAGTAGATACTTCAAGTTCAGGCTGTCAGGGACTCTGAAGATCATTCAATATGTGTCTTTTTAGCTCCACTGATAAACAAGTGCTACCTAAGTACAACATAGAATCATAATTGTTATTTATTATTGTTATTGAAAGCGCAGTTGATCATCTTGATCGTGGGACCTAATGTGGAGTGGGTATTGACAAACTACCCTCCAATTTGATAATCTTTCTGGCCATTTTTATTTATAAATGAATCTTCTGTCAACATCAAATTCTCATTAGCAGCATTAGCATTCTACACTCTCCTTGGTAGGATCATGTAAAATTGATGGGCTCAAATTTCTAATACATGCAGTGGATGTTTCTGGGTTGTTATTTATACTGAGCATTCTGGAAGCCTGGGATCATCCCATCTTGTAAATAAACATTGCATTCGGTGATATCACCTTTCATTTTAAAAGGGTCTTTAGAAAGCTTTTAAATGGCCCAGGGATGGAGCACTCATTATAAAGATTGGAAGGAATGGAGCAATCATTTTATGTCTATGGAATTTCTGGGTAATAAGTGCAAATTAACATTACAGAGAAATTGATGTTAACAGAGTACATTTAAATTGAGATAGGGTCCTCAGATTAAGAGCAAATTTTTTTCCACATCTATATCTGTTTAGAAGCTTTCTATTGTTATGAAAACTAGAGTTTTCTGTATTGGACCTCAGTTATCATGGGCTATAAGGCTGGATACTGAATACTGGTCAAATGATGAAACATTTTTTCAAGGACTCAGGAACAGCTGCTGCTTATTGAGTTACCAGCACCACTTCCCGAAGAATGCGATTTTGTTTCAAAGATAGCCAAGTCCTGACCAGGCTGCCTCAGCTCAGTTTGAGCTATGATAACGTGGCATGTTGTTGTCGTATTATTATTACGTATACTTCATAAAGTGATTCCAGATCCTTCTCCCCTTTACATGGGGAGGGGAGGGTTTACTGACTTCTGGAGGCTGTAAATGGAAATGGCGCTTTTATGAGTGAGAGATAGACAGCACTTAGAGGATTTGCGTGATAATTTAGGAAAATTAGAAGATTTCAAAAACTCAAAAGAAAGAAAGATTCATGGGGCAGACTCTGGATTGCAAAATGCATGGAAGCTTCCTGGAATCTGCGAACTTCTTAGGGTTACAAGAAAGATGCTGACTTGCTTGCCAAGCCCCACTCCTATGGGATTAAATTTAAGGCCGACTTTTAAAGTATTTCTTGTGCAGCAAGATTTTGGAATGTCTCTTCAGTGAGACAGCTAAAATACCGTTGGTACTTTTAACTCACTCAGCTTATCTCCACCCTCCATTTTCAAAGTATTTTTCTGCTAAACAATGTAAATAGAGAGAGAATTTTTGTATTTAAGATGTAATATCACCATAATCCTCTTTAAGGTAAAAGTAAACATTTTGTTGTCAAAAAGATTCTTGATCTGTAGTGAAATTCTCTTTCAAATCAAATTGGGAAAATTAGAAAAGAATGCAAAATACTCATGCAAGTCCAAACAAGATGATTATAGTTAAAAAATATGTGTTATAGTCTTCAAAGGCTGGACAACGTATAGAAAACATTTTAAATCAAAAGAATTTCAAAATAAGACTTGACCTAAAAAAACTCACTTTTATTTTAAGGGAACAAAGATATACAAAATATTTTGTCAAAATAATACTTCTTGCAGAATTGTCAAAAATCACAAAAATTGGCATTTTTGTGTATCAAAAGACTAATAGAGATTCATAGCATTTCAGAGAAGTACAGTTATGTGTTATAAAGATGTTCACTTGCTTGTGTTAAGAGCAGTTTAATTATGGATTGGCTTTTATTTTCTTTGTTTATGAATATTTTCTTATTCTTGAAAATCAAACACATATAATATGTAACTTAGGATATATATTTCTTAAATTTCTTAAAATATTTTTCTCAGATTTTTCATCATTTTCAGAAAACTTTGGGAATTGACTATTGACAATATAAAACTACTCCATAGTGCTGTCAAACTGATCATTTTCCAGGGAATTATTCTTTAAATTGATTACTTTTCCATTCATAGGCTATCAGTCAAGAAGGGGGACTTATTTCAACTTCCGGTATGAAAGCTGTGCTTAATTTAAGAAGAAACAACCAAACAACTTTTAGATGAAGTTTATTTTTTCAAGGGACTTGATGGATTTCAAATTTTGATTTTTTGGAAAACTACCTTGTTGGCATGCCAGGCAGTTATTGTTTCCTTTAAATGCAGTTGTTAGATAAAGTAGCTGCCACAGAGGACAGTTCTGGAGTGATGTTACTTAGGGACACCCATCGAGGAGGGCGTGAAAGCTGCCAAGGAAAGCACAGTGCCCAGAACACAGCAGCCTACGGGGGAAGGCTGAGTAGGTGAAGAGATGAACACGTGTGTGTGTGTGTGTGCGCGCGTGCGTGTGCGAGGGTGACCCTGAAGAGATTTGGTCATGTTCTTACTATTCCTTTAGAAATGTGAACTGAGCGCCTACTATGAACTTCTAAGATATAGGTGTGAAAAAGAAAAAAAACAAAACAATGTAAATAGAGAATTTTTGTTGTCAAACATTTCATTGTCAAAAAGATTCTTAATCTGTAGTGAAATTATCTTTCAAATTAAATTGGGAAAATGAGAAAAGAATGCAAAAAAAAAAAAGAATGCAAAATACTTATGCAAGTGCATACAAGCTGATTATAGTTGTAATCCATTGTTCTGAAGGAAGTTACGGTCTAGTGTGAGTTTGATGGGACCAGATTACCCTCTCAGAAATCAGGTCATCCTACTTTAAATTTAGGAAGCCAAACTTTAGAAAGATACTTCTGAGGAATTACAGGAAAACCAGGAAAGGCAGGGTGAATAACTTGCTCCATTTGCCCAAGACTTTTTTGGTTTTAGCACTGGAAGTCCTGTGTCTGGGGAGCCCCCTCAGTCCCAGGCAAATGTAGAAAGGGCTTTGAGCTCAGCCGAGGATGCCCAGGCTGAGTGTCCATGGTGAGGGTATGCTGTATGTGTGGGGTTGGGCTGGGACTGGGGGGAGACTCAGGCAGAGGAGGTGGCCCTGGTGGAGAGGGCCACTGTGTGTGAGGAGCCAGGGGACGATTCTTACCGCATTGGAGCACTGGTTGACCTGAATGGAACCAGGAAGGCTGAGTCCTCTGGGACTAAGGACTGATCAGCTAGCAGGCCCAGGTGTTTGCAGCAATTTGGGAGAGCACCATGAACAGCTAGCTTAAAGAAGAGACATCTGTTGTCAAGATCAAGGTGCTCAAAAAGAAGCACCTTCTGAGCTTCTGGTGCTCAGCTGTGGGGAGAATCAGTCCATGACTGTCGCCTGGCTCTGGTGGGTTGCTCGCCATTTTTGGCTTTCCTTCTGTGTCTTAGAGAGGCATCTTCCCCTCTCCCCCTCATCTTCCTGTGGCATTGGTCTTGCGCTCATGTCTGTGTCCAAATTACCCGCAATAAGAGCACCAGTCACGCTGGAGTGAGCCGCGCTTCACTGCTAGGACCACATCTTAACTAAGTGACACCTACAACACTCTTTCCCGGAATACGATCACGTTTTGAGGCACTGGGGATTAGGACTGCAACATGATAACTCACCCCTAAACAGTGCGACTGGGAGAAGGAAGTTCAAAAGGGACCTCTCAGGCTGGGAAGTCTGCTGCACCCACTGGTTCCCGGTGGCAGAAACCCCAACACTGTGGGGGTAGCTCCTTCTTCCGTCCAACAGATACACATTGGAAAACGCTGGGGAGGAAGACTAAAGTCAGTCCGCTGTCCGGCTGGGCTCTGGCCACTCCCACGTGGGCAGCAAGAAGAACAGGGCAGAGCCTCCTCCAGTCCGCAAGTCCCAAGTCTGTTGATGTTTCTCCTCTGTTAAGAATAAACAAGATAAAATACAATCTATTAAAAATTACTTTAGGCCAAGAGGAAAGAAATGTTTGGCTGAGAAATACCATTCAGAGAAGCCATCTTAATACTGTTTACCAAGGAAACCAGAAGAAATTAATTTGGCAATTAAGATGCCAAAATATCTGGTCTTTCCGGAACAGCCGCAGGAAACTGTGATGATATTGACAGGAACAAGAGGAAGGATCAAAAAGAAACCAAGAGTCACGTAGGATCCAAGATTTCACTGCACAGGGCTAAGGGCACAACTGATACCGCCAAAACTGCCGTGGTCATTCAGAGCCCTCCCAGGACACAAGAGTGAAACGCAAAATGACAGAAGAATGGACGAGAAAACGGAAGGCAAAGACACCAAAAACCGGATTTCGTGTGCAATTAAAGCCCAGACTGCCTGGTAAAGACAACAGTTGAGGGAAACATTCTTGATCTGAAAAAAAATTGTCACTAACATTTAGGAACAGTTTTCTCTGTGTGTTACAAATATACATTTAATTTTCACAAAGTTGCAATCTTATTTTATATAGAGAATTATGTTTCCTTTTTAGTTCTTAATATTATATAGTGAACATTTCCCATGCCATGAAATGCATTGCACAAGAGATTTTTAATGACCAGGTGTTGTTTTATCATATGACTAATACCATAATTTAAGCATTGCATAATTTTCTTTTGAAATGTTGCTTTTTATTAATAATAGGCAGTGTATATTTTTATTTGGAGAGTGTCTCTGATAGGACACATTATATCCAGGGGATCATTTCCTAGAACTTGACCTAGACCTACCGGGTCATAGGACATGTAAACCAGAGGTTCACAGATTTAGGATTGTGCAGACCAAAAACTTAGAAATAAAACTAAATTTAAAAAAAGTAAAGGACCGAAATAGGGTTGTCTACTTTTTAAATTTTATCAATTAAGTATATTAGAGGAAAAAGCCTATGGTATAGTATAATTATTCATAACAAAGACTATCTTTTACACCCGAAATTTGAGAGGATGTAATCTCTTAATACAAGACTATCTTGAAGCTGAGTAAGTTAGTTAGTTCCACGAAGAACTCAGTACATGGCCTTTCTCATTTTTTATTATATCAGGAATGGGCAGAGGCTTACTGAGGAGGCCACTCTGCTGCTGAATTACCACAACGCGTTGTTTGCTATTTTGAAAGTCTGACTTTCTTAACTTTCCACATTTGCATTGCTACACACTGTGTGCTTGGGTGGATTTAAGTGGAATATATTAATTTCCAGTCCTAAAGGCAATTCCTAATTCAGATTGGCCCTTTCTACAATGCCAAAAAGCATCTCTGTCAAGAGTACATGTCCAGTCTACTAAGTGTAGAGTCTTACCACAATAATTAAGAAAGTGCAGTGAAGGCTGTGTTAACCAGTTTGATGTAAGTATTTCAAATTGTGTATAAAACCAGCACATTGTACGCCTCCCCCCCAAAAAGCATCTGTATCTTTTGAGTAGAGGAGAAGTGAGGTTGATGTTCTATAACAGAAGGTAAAGGCCCAAGAGCTTTTTCTAAACTAAAGGCTCTGCATGGCTAGACGAGGAATCAAATCCTGGTCCCACCACTTTGGTACAACATGGCAGGCCTGAGTGGGCATGAGGTGGGCAAGCCTAAATTACCTCTGCCAAATTGGGGCTGATAGGAATACTTACTTATAAGGTGTTTATATCTTAAGAGAATTAACCGTACTACTTAGCGCAATGCCTGGCATATTCTAAGTGCCTTAATAAGTGTCAACTCTTCTATCTGCAAATCACCATGTTTTCAAATACTGTAAATCTACGGGTAGCAAACTTTTTCTGTATAGTAAATATATGACAGGGTCTTGCTCTGTTGCCTGGGGTAGAGTGCTATGATGCCATCATAGCCCATTGCAGCCTCACACTCCTGGGCTCTAGCAATTTCCCTGAGTAGCTGGGACTACAAACATATGTCACCACTCCTGGCTAATTTTTCTATTTTTAGTAGAGATGGGATCTTGCTCTTGCTCCTGCTGGTCTCAAACTATTGAATGCAAGTGATCCTCCCACCTCAGCCCCAAGTGTGAGGATTACAGGTGTGAGCCACTGTTCTATGAGTCCTGGGGTCTCCTTGACTTTTGTAGAAAGCTGCCCTACACAATACATAAACAATAAATAGATGTTGTTTTCCAATAAAACTTCATGAACTTAATTTCCATGTCATGAAATATTTTTATGATTTTTTTCCCAACCACTTAAAATATAAAAGCTATGCCTAGCTCAAGGGCCACACAGAAACTCTTGGCCCTGGAAGTTGTATTTTGCCAGTCACTGCTATAACCCATAAGGAGACGACTGAAAATTTTTATCCAGTGATACTTTTGTGCATAACACATTTTTTAAACTAACACTAAAAATAGTCACTTTGAAAGGAAGGGGTTTTTGTTGGTTTTTTGATACAGAGTCTCACTCCCCCCCCCCCACCATAGAGCACGGCAGTGTCATAGCACACAGGAACTTCAGACTCCTTGGCTGAAGCAATTGTCTTGCCTCAGTCACCTGAGTAGCTGGGATTACAGGCACCCACCACAATGCCCAGCTGTTTTCAGAGGTGGGGTCTCAACATTGCCCAGATCTATGGCAAAAAGAATTGTATGATGTTTACACAAATCCCTGGTCCCACCTTCTATTCTATGGGGCAGGGTCCTGAGACCCAGCAGGTTAAGTGGGAGTCTTAAGATTATACCTGGAGTCTGCCGGGGTTAGAGGGAGGACTGACACAGAACATTCTTGAATCTGGGCCCAGTGTTCCTTCCATGGTGCAGAATCACATGATTTTATGTTACATACTTCGTAGTTAACTAGACACTGAGATTTTTATTCATCAATGAAAAGCTTATTCAAAACTTTGTTCCCCTTTCTTCCCCTGAGAAGAAAAGATAAACAATAATTTAATGTGGTAATTTTCCAAATTTCTGTACCATATCTACATATCCAAACACAGCTGTATGAAGCCATAAGTTGGCTCCAGGCAGAGAATAAGCCTGCTTATTGTTTTCAAAGTCAAAGCATGTTATGTGTTCAGTCAAATGTATTACATGGCTCCCCCACCCCAACTAAAATAAAACAATAAACCCAAACCAAAAAGAAGCTATTGACAGTATCCTCCATTGGGTCTCCATATGGATAGTGAGAAACCAGATGAGAGAGAGTGAGAAACTGATTTTATATTTTACATTTATTATTGACTAATGAGGTCCCTTACCTCACAACAAGAATCTTAATAGACTTCTTCCGCAGCCCTCTGAGCCTGATAAGCTTTTGGATTTTTTGTTTGTTTGGTTGCTTTTTGCTTGGCAAATGGTGGTTTTAATTATTTCCTCTTTTGGAAAAAAAAAACATTTTGTTGAGGTGTAATTAACATACAAATGCTGTATGTATTTAACGTACACAACTTAATGAAGACACTTACATGTTATTGAATAAAATGTACTTATGTATGTGTTCCTTGAGGTTTAGCGCTATGCTAAAATAAAACTATAGCTAATTTAAAATGTTTTCTCTTTATTTGTCATATTTTATAATATTGGTACCAAAAGTATGCATCTCTAACAATGTTTGAAATAGTAAGAAGATGAAGAACAATGTACATTGTATGAAAACATTTTTCAAAAAGGATTGTACATTACTTTTTTTAAAAGGTTCTTAAGCTTTTTACGACTTTATAGAACTCTGCAGGCCACCAGAGCGACACAGTGACTGTGATCCATGGTGAATGTGGGTGGTTTGAATAGATGTGCTCTCTGAGGATAAACCATACACTGAATTTTAAAGTCTAATGAGGGGAAAAAGAATGTAAAATACCTCATTAATGTTTTTATACTGTTTACATGTTGCAATAACGTTTTGCCTACAGTGGATTAAATAGAATATTAAATTTAATTTAACATTTTTTGTCACTTTTAAAAGGTGGCTACTAGAAAATTTTCACTTGTGTGTGTCGATCGAGTTACAGTTCCATGGGCAGTGGAAGCTGCCATGTATTACACAGTATGTCTGGGAAGATTCTCGAAACATCCCTGCAGTAGTTAACTCCGAAAGGAACTGGGAGATTTGAAGCTTGGAGGAAGTCTCAATTTTTAGCACTTACCCTTTAGTGTCTTTTACACTTTTTTCCACATGTGTATATCACCTATTTAAAAATGAAAGGAGTCTATAGGATAATTAGTAAAATAGTAATTCTTAAAGAAAACACTACGATTAAATTAGTGTTAATTGTTGATAAGAAAGTTTCTTTTTTCCTTTGCTATGCACAAAAAAGAGCTGTCAGAGCCTGTGCTATTTCTCATTTCTACTGCTGCTGTGTGTGTGTATGTGTGTGGGTGTGCATACACACAAGCTTCCGTGGAATTGTGTGTACAGATGTGTGCATGCCAGGTGTGTGTGTTTAAATTATTTTCTTATGGACAGAATTAGATTAAACTGGCTCAGAGTCTTACTCACCAAGTGTACTAAGGAAAGACTGGCTTTTATACATTTTCACTTAGAGAAAGAAATAATATTTTTGTGGGAAAATTATAATTCCAAAAATACCTTGTGTTAAGAGGGAAACAGGCAATAGACTTTAAAACCCTGGTTTGGGACCCATCTTCCACAAAGGATGTAACTTCACAATCTTGTGGTTATTTAAAACAACAGATATTTTTTTCCACTGATGTAAAAATATAATTGTTTACTTTTAATATAAATTCAGTTTATTTTCCTCTTAAAAAGAATTCAGTTGCAAGGCAAGAACCCTGAAATTAAATACTTTATGCTAACTAACATTTAATCTTCTTTCCTGAGAAATCAGTCTCTGAAATATAGTCAAGGATAAAATTCTATTAATTTCATAATTATCAGTTTTATTACTAGTAATCTGGTTTATCACAGATTATAAAACAATTAAATTAGAAAAAGTTACTCTAAGGACTAATTTTTGTTCAGTTAATAGCTTATTTCCCAGCACTATGAAGTGTAGTAAATTACATAAAACTCACATGTTAAGAATCTAATTACAGAAACATCAGTGTTAGGTTAAACCATATGAAACTGCTCTTATGAGATCAGCTTTGCTTACAAAATGTCAGTTTTGTATGATTCAATCCAGTATTTACTGAAGTTTCATCACTTCCCTTTTACTGTCTATTGGAAAATTACCTGTGTTCTAAGAAACATGGGTCACTATTTCCTTGCCTATTTTTGTTTATTAAGCCATATTTCTCAAACATTTACTTTAGAATTAAACAAAAAGTAGTGCTTTCTTTTAGCAAGTTCATTCTTCCTTTAAGTGTTTTTCCAAGTTGTTGAACAATGTGATCTCTTACTTCATAGTCTTCAGAAAAGCCATTGTTCCATTGCTGAAATATTTTAGCTGTTTAGACACTTTTCTTTCCAAATACTCAGTATAAAGTTCACTATTATCAGTTTCAAAATATTGTTAACAGAATAAACCCACCATTTTAGTCTGATCAAGCTTCCATAAAATATTGGGTGAATGAAACAACAAACATTTATTTTCTCACAGTTCCATAGGCTGGGACATGATGGTGAGGGCTCTTTTCCCAACCTGTAGACAGCCGCCTTCTTGATGTGCCCTTATATGTTAGAAAGAAATAGAAAGCAAACACTCTGGTAACTCTTCATATAAGGGCACTAATCACCTAAAGCGGGCCCCACCTTTCATAACCCAAATTACTTCCCAAACCCTTCCACAAATACTATCACTTAACTAGGGATTAAGATGTCAAAGAATGAAATTTTATTTTTTGGGAGGGGGAAACAATACTCATAAAATGAGCTATCTCTTTTAGAAAATTAAACACTCCTTTCTGAATATTTCTAAGAAGGAAGAATCCTTTTATTAGAAAAATTATTAATTAATTTACTCATGGTTCCAATCTATCTTTTATAGAATCTATTGTTTCCCCCACCCCCCTTTTTCATTTTGTACTCGGCTGTAGTCTTAAAACAGCATTTACTTGTCTTGTGATAGTTCAAGCATTAGACCTCTTCACTTGCCATGAAGATGGATGGAATGTTCTTCCACATCCCTATGGCCACTAGGCTTATATGCCAGCTGTCTTCTGGCTCTTCCTTTAAGGTCCGACTCAAATTAGCTCTTCTATGAAGCTCTCTGGAAAAACTAGCACTCCCAGTCTCATACTCTGCAGACTATCTCACTATCTGCTCTAATGTTAGACTCTGAGCTTATTGCTGATGTGTTTTCTTTCCTCTTAGACTAGCCATTCTTTTGGCTAAATGTTTGTCTAGAACAGTGTCTTACCCATAGTAGGAGCTCAGTGAATGCAGATGGAATGAATGGTTACTATAATTGTTATAGCTACCAGCAACCATGGTCTTATCATGTAGTTGTAGAAGATAGAAGTTCTTTAATCCACTCGGACTCTTGAGAGTAAGGAGATGAAGTTTTCTGGAAGTTTCAAAAGATGGCATTCTCAAAATTTGGAGTTCTAGATAATTCCAAGGATTTGAAGTAGGAAAGTATGATTTGGTATAAGGCCAGACATGGGCTGCTATGGATTCTAGATTTGGGCAGTTGCATGAGAGATGTCTGCTCCAGGCTGGAAGACTTGATACCCACAGGTAAAGAGCTTACTTGTGGTTTTACTTTTGTAAATTTCTCTTCTACTCCACACCCCATATTTTCATTTATCTTTTTCTTCTGTTGTGCTGACACCTTCTAGAATTACATCAGTCTTATCATAATTTCATGAACTTTCCTGGGAATTTCATGAATTCCTAGGAGGGAGTAAACAAGATGATGTGTGAGTCTGGGCAGAGGGAGTGGGATTAGAGTGAGACTGAGAAGTGAAGGAAGGCTTGGAAGGTAAGCACATATCCCTTTGGGGCCACTATTCATATCTTCACTTGTACTCAGAATGTGAGGATGTTTTTTTCCACATATGGGCATATAGCTATGATTTTTATAGCAAATGGGATAATTGAATGATATTTCAAAGCCAGGCTTGTTGGAATACATGTATGTATATTAGAGTTAGAAAAAGAATACTTGTATGGAAAGAGAAAGAAAGACTCTATGCTTATCAGTGCAAAACCAGCAAATATAGAAATAAAATAAGTCTGTCATGGGCAAGGAAAAGTGCATCTCCTCAAAGGCAGATGGAAAATGAGCATTTACTAAAATGCAAAACTAATGCTAATCCAGGCCTGCTCAACAATTTGAACTTGAAAAGCTTTGAAGGGTGCGTTTTAGGGATAAAAAGATTGTGAATTCCCTCCCCTTGCTTAGAGAAAAAATCTCATGATTCCTTAATGTTCAGCTACTAGGATTTGCAGGCTACATTGAAATGATAGTTTTTTATGCATTAATGTTTACATAACTGCTATTTTTGCAGACGTTTAAATTATAGAGGACAGCAATTGTTGAGGGAAAAAAGCAAGTATAAATAAATAGAAGCTAGAATTTTCCCCTTTCAGAGGTAAGTGTTGGCTATTCCTAGCAGAGAATACTTGTTCTATTTGTGTGAGATTGTTCTTCATGCCACCAAAACTTGTTCTTCTCAAAATAAAAATGCTGTAAGAAGGAAAAGGTAGAATAGGCTAATAAAATAATTTTTGGTTCTCCACAAGAGATAGAATGAACAATGTATTTTTTGTAGGTATGCTGGTTCACACTTGCTATCTATGTCATATTTTGGGTGGGGGAAGCTAGGAAGAATAAAAAAATACACATCATGCATCATTAAGTTTGGGCACAATGTCAATCTCATGTTACTTGGTAGCTTGGGACTCTATATCACAAAATACATGTTTAGAGAGATTATATCTTATTTGGAATTCCCAGGAAGGAGTAACCAAGATGCTGTGTGGGTCCTCTAGACAGAGGGAGTGTGATTGGAGTGAGACTGAGAAGTGAGGGGAGGCTTGGTAGGTAAGCACACATCCCTTTGTCCAGACAGTCCTAATTGGGGACAGTTGTCTTTGCGGCAACTATTCCTATATTCATTTTCACTTGCAAAAGTGTCCCAATTTTAATTGGATAATAAATTATATAGTTATCTTGTACTTGGGATACACTCCAAGCATGGAAGTTAAAGCTTCCTGTGAAAACTGTGAGACCTCCAAAGCCACTTCAGGGTGAAGCAGTAATAAGATGCTTTGATATGGAGAATTCATGCTTTGTAGGACTCATATAAAGGACTTATATCTGAGGAATATCCCTTTTTAATAAAAGACAGAGATATTTTTATTGATCTGTCATTTAAATTACAAGCAAAATCATTGTGCTTACTACGCAAATTCAGCCTTGACAAAGTCTCCTGGCCCCTTTCATAAGGCCCAATCCTACTCGCCATTGGCTTCTTCCCCCAAGTCTCAAATCTCCCTGAAATATCTACACAGACACTCTCATACCTCACTGCCAAGAACTGTCCTGAAAAAGCATTACTGAGGGTGGAAAGTGTACACAAGGGTGGTGGTTGTAGGAAAGTAAGGAGGAGTCTGGTCTAGGGATCAGTCTAGCTAGAAGGAAGAAAGGAAGAAAAGAAGTTCAAGAGATAGAGCAACGAAGAAGTAACATACAGTAGAACTTCTGTAAGTTGACCACCCAAGGGACTGTAACAAGCTGGTCAGCATACAGAGGTAGTCAACATAAGAAACTAGGCCTGCTGTACTGATATACACATATGGTACATGTCCTGTCTATGAAAATTAGGTCAACTTAAGGAGATGCTCAATGTAGGAAGGTGGTCAGCTATGGAAGTCCTGCTGTATTTTGAGAGTTAGGAGATGATTGGACACTCATGTTCACAACAGCATTATTTAGCCAAAATATGAAAGCAACTTCTGTGTCTTCTGACAGAAGAATAGACAAATGAAGTGTAGTCTATGCATACAACAGAGTACTACTCAGCCATAGAAAGGAATTAAATACTGACCACACAGTACTGCGTGGATGAACCTTGAGGACATGTTGCTTAGTGAAAGATACCACATCCAAGAGTTCACTTATATGAGGTATCTAGATTAGCTGAATTTAAAAGCCAGGAGATAGAATGGTGGTTGCTGGGGGCTGCCAGGAGGGAAAATGGAGGGTTAGTGTTTGTTTAATTGGCATAAAGTTTCTGTTTGGGATGATCGGAAAGTTCTGGAGATTGATCGTAGTGATGGGTATGCAACACTGTGAATATGCTTAATAGCCCAGAATTAAATGCTTAAAATGGTTCAAATGATAAGTTGTCCATTATGTATATTTTATTACATGTAAAATACTTTGAAGATGGAGTGGGATCAGGACAGAGATGTGATCATGAGTCAGTGTTCCTTCTTTGGTGTGTTAGTTTTTGAAGGCTGCCATAAGAAATAACTACATGCTTGCTGGCTTAAAACAACAGAAATTTATTCACTCACAGTTTTGGAGGCCACGAGTCCAAAATCAAGGTGCCAGCTGGTTCCCTTTGGGGGTCCTGAAGGAGAATTTGTTCTTCACGTCTTCCCAGCCCTGGTGGCTGCCAGCAATCCTTGCCATTCCTCAGCCTGTAGACACATAGCTCCATCCTCTACCTTCTGCTTCACACCATCATGTTTCTCCGGTTGTCATTTCCTCTGCTGCTTATAAGGTATCTGTCCTTATTGAATTTAGGGCCCATCCTCAATCCTAGATGATTTTATCTCAATATCCTTAACTTATTACATTTGCAAAGTCCCCTTTCTCAAATAAGGTCATATTCACAGGCTCTGAGTCAATATATCTTTTGAATGTGGGCCACAGTTTAGTCCCCCACTTTTGGGAAGCATTGGCTTTACTCAGAATTATGAAGCAAAGCAAACTTGTAGTGGGTGAGTTGCACCCACCCCTCCCAGGAGATGCATGAAAAACTGCTTCTAGTCTCCCAGGTGCCCACTGAACCCTACTTCACCACCCTTCCCTTTGGGCCTACGTCATCTGTTCTAGAAGATAGCTGAGCTTAGAAATTGCACAGGTAAATTTTAAATTAATCTGTTGTGTCTCATTTCCATGGTGTTAGAGGAAAAGCAGGCTTCTATCACAGGAATGAGGGAAGGTTCCATTTTACCCCTTCTAGCCACAGATTTTTCTTTAACAAGCCTCCTTAGGTAATACAGTAACCCTGGGGATGATCGTGATGGTGGAAATAGCACGTAAAACAGTACATCAGGGCGTATAAACTGTCCTCAGAGGCACGTTGTATCAACACCACCCGTTTGCCAAGCCAGAGTGTCTGCCTGTTTCTCCCGTCTATGCCTTTTCCTTGGCCAAACAAACTTCTTCCAGGTCCCTTTGATCATTCTCTCCTTCCATGCCAAAAATAAACCTTGTTATCCACTGTGTCTGGAACATCCTCCCACTTTCCAAACCATATTGTTTTTCATTCCTACATTGATTTTAGTCTCCCTGCTTCAGGTGGGGTGCAGAGATGTCATGACACTGCTGCTTGTATACTTCATTATGATGGTGGGTTTTTTTTTTTTTTTTTTAAAAAACAAATGCTTCCTTTTGAATAAGCCAAAAAGCCAAGTTGTTTCATTTTACTGTAACCTGTGCATTGGCTCAGGCTGCATAAAAGTTATCTCCAGAGAATCCTGGACCTCTTTTATCAAAATGGCTTTGGGCAAGCCAATCCATCTGGATAGGAATGATTTATAGAAAGTATTGGAGGGACTTAGGCAAGGTCTATCCCTGGTAAACAGGGGAAGAAAAATTCCACAGGATTCATGGCCCCAGAAGGCAGAAAGTATAAAGTACATTAATAGTATTTTTTCTCTTAGCTTTAAGACTCATATTTCATTTGAATTATAAAAAAAAAATGCTCGGTTCACTGGATGGTTTGATTAAGCATTCTCTACTTACATGGTGAAAATAAATATCAAGAGAATAATTGCACATGCCAAGTGTGTCCAGTGAAGCAATATGTGTAGGCAGCTTTGGAAACAGTGACACAGTGATTATCTGTGCATAACTTGGTCATAATATCATCACTGTCTAGACTACTAGACAATTAGCATCCAGACATACTATAGCTCAGATTGAGGAAGGTCATTAAAAAAAAAATGAAAGGGAGAGTAGCTCTGTTTGAAAAAGAAAGACCCAGTTCATTCTTCTCAACAAAGGTACATATTAGAATTTGACTTTCGATTGAGATAACACTTTTAGATTTGGCCGTCTTTAATGAGTCTCTGGTTGGTTCCCATTTCTATAAATGTAGGTAATAAGCTATTACTTATAACCATCTGGTTTAATAATTTTACATATATTTAGTCTAAGGCATATTTGTTTGATGTGATAATTCTCTTCAGTTTCCACCTTTTCCCCCTTTTCCCACTATTTTGTTTTAAGGGATGAACTTCAGCATTTGAGGAAGTATCATTGTGGTTATGGAAGTCCCTACACAGGAGACATTCTCTATAGAATCCTCAAGAAGACTTACCAAATTGAAACAGGAACATCTGTAAGAAAAGAATAGCATGCATCTTCCGAGTCACTTCATCCCCGTTGATCTACTGGAAACTCAGTATGACATAGCCCGTGGAGTGGTAAAGCCTACCGGGTGTGCACTCTTTCCCCATTCTTTGCCTTCCTGGTCCAAGGGCTAGAGTGCACTTCCCAGCTTCCCTTGCAATTGAGAAGGGTCAGGTGACTGATCTCTAGCCAGTGACATGTGGACAGAAGTAATTAGTGCCATTTCTCCATCTGGCCCCAAAGACCCTCCTGTCTAATTCTCCAAGCTGTCCCCCTTATCTTGTCCACTCACTAATACAGATAAGAACCGTAAAGACCCATGGGATGACAGTTTCAGAAAGAAAAAAGGCTGAGTGTTAGGTACCCACGGAAAGACAACAGCCCTACCTAGAAGTCCTGAATTTATGGCACAAGTGAGAAATGTATTTCAATTTTGTTAAGTCACTAAAAATTGTAGGTTGTTAGTTACAGCAAGTAACTAAACTATACTGAGTAATATCTGCGGGAACACTGTAGTTATTTGGGGTGCTAAAAGAGAGGAACTTTCAGATGTGCCTAGTGGAGCTGAGATCTAAGGAACCTTTGTTGTAGTTTACTGTGAGTATCTCTACACGGATATATCCTGTGAAGCAGACATGTTCTCTGTAAAGCGTCTATTGGTTTTTAATCCCAAACACCTAAACTTCATAGAACATACATACCTTTCAGTACAATATGTTTGGCCTATGTTTATACAAGAAACATTTATATTTATGTTCCCCAAAGTAAATAGAACACTTAGTCTAGCTATGATTAACAACAACACAAAGTCAGACAAATCTAAATTGACAAACATTCTACACGATACCTGACAGTACTTTCCAAACTGTCAAGGTCAACAGAAACAAAAAGTCAAAGTAACCGTCATGGCCAAGAGGTGCCCAAGGAAACAACTATACGTAAAGTGCTACCCTGGAGGGCTCCTGGAACAGAAAAAAGACTTTAGGCAAATACCAAAAAATATGCATAGAGTGTGGTTTTAGTTGATAATAATTTATTGATATGGGTTAATTAGTTATAACAACTGCACATAGTAATGCAAGACGTAACAATAGGGGAAACCAGGTGTGATGTATGCAGAATCTATCACGCCAACTTTTCTATAAATACAGAACTATTCTAAAATTTAAAAAAAAGTTAAAAAAATACATTTTCTGTGGAATTTCTTGGAGGAAAAAATATCTCAAGTTACTTCCCAAATACAATTAGGGGACCTCTGGTGGCCTGGTGGATGAGGAGTGTGTGTACCGTGGATGTTTCTGGCTCTGAGAGGGGCCATGACCTGTACACACAGCCGCTGGTGTTCATAACCACGGTCACTTCTTCAGTGATCAGAAGCAAGGTGGTAAAGCCCTCGTCATGCTGACCTGACCCTGATGCAAGAAAGATCACCTGAGGGTGGAAAGGCCTGGTTCTGGTCATGGGGAGATGTGAGCCTGCTTTGTTCCAGCCCAGTCCTCTGAAATCCAACTGCCATGGGTTGGGATGTTGCTTTTCAGTCGTTCTGTCTCCCCCTGGCATCTGAATTAAAGGACTGACCATATGTTATTCATCTTGCTTTCTCCCAGTCTCCACCGTCTACATACACGCACCTGTTCACACCTGTACCTGCCAACATGCAGGTGAACTTCGCAAATGCTGGTGCATGGGAGGAAATATCATTGCAGGATTTCTGGAGCAAGGAAAGCATCGTGGGTGGAGGACAGAGTTCCTCAGTTGATAGCCATCCAGGAGCTGGTGCAGGACACCTGAAGGGATGACAACCCAGTCTACCTATGCTTGGGGTGGGGTATGTCGGAAGCAAGAGACCCGCACAAACAAGCAGGAGTGATGCATTCCCCCCCCTCCACTTCCTTTTTTCCCTTAAGCATCTATCAGCTCTCAAGCTATTGAAAGAGTTAATGTTTCATTTTTGTCCCTGCAGTGAAAATGTCCTACTAGAGATACAAAAAGCCAGCTTTCAATGGGCGGATTCTAGAATAACAAAGTTGCTTTTAAAATGGGTACTTAAGAAAATGGCCATTTTAAGTGGCATGGCACAGACATGGTTATGCTGGTGTTTATTTTTCTGTGGAATGTGTGAGCATGTTCTGGGTTGTAAGTGGAACCCTGGCCAATCCAGACCAGGCATAAAGGAATCATTTAGGTTTCCTTCAAAATCATTAAGACTATTAGCCCTGACTTGAAATGAGTGAAATGCCCAAACTCCTGCCAAAGGGGAACCAGTGAGTTCTGCTCCTTGTCAAAGTTATTAAAGGCAGCTTCTCTGGGATAAAACACTGGAGAGCAGAAGGCCTTCCTGTGCAAATGTCAGCAACACATAACATATATATCAGACCTGTGCTTCCTCATAAGCCTCTACCCCCGAACATGGCAAAACTATCATGGGCCACCTTCTTCCTTCTAGTGTCCAGCAAGTCCCTTTCATGAAGCATCATAATATGCACATTACCTGGGAGTTGAAGACACACATACCCCGTGGTCACCCCTGCCCCAAGAAGACAGCCCTGGATCCCAGGGAGCACCACTGGATGGAAGGCAGTACCTTCAACTCACCGCTCCTCTGAAGCTGCCCCCCTTTCCCAGGACAATGAGTGCTGTTTATCTTCTTGATGGTTGAGTAGAAGAACACTTGACGTGTACAATGCTAAACTCCTCCTTTCCAAACTCCTTGGTGTTCATATGGTTTGGAAGAGAACATTTGGGTAGATGAAATTTTTTTTTTTTCCTAATGAGTGTATATGCCCACATCATTCCAAATGATCACATATATTATACATTTGGACAAGCCTCTTAACCTTGAAAGATCTTACCTTTTCAGTGGAGGGATTGGCCTTGGCTAGAGATTGTCTAACTGTGAGGTTTTGAAGTCAATGTAACTGGTTGCAACCAGCATTCAAAAATAAAGATTAAACACCTGTGGTGCATCCTGCAAGAGTACATGTGAAATTTACTAAATGTAGAATATAAAATATCTTAACACAATAACTAATAAAATGCCGTGAAGGCTATGTTAACCAGTTTGATGAAAATATTTCAAATTATATATAAAACCAGCACATTGTACCCTGTGATTACATTAATGTACACAGCTATGATTTAATTTTTAAAAAAAGATGAAAAAAATAAAGATTAGAAAGGAATAAAATCAGAATTTTTGTTTTATTTTTTACAAGTGGTAAGTGTAAGTACTGGTTTCAAGAGGTGTATTCTTAAAAACACTTAGGTATATGTCTACTATGTTTGGTGTTATATGTATTTTGAATTTTAAATTCTGAAATCCATTGGCAGAGTTGATATGCTGACTCTCTTCCTAAGAGTCAAAGTTGTTTTTTTTTGTATGTGTGTCACCCTCGTTGTCTCTCCAGCCTACCTCTCTTCTGCTTCTCCATCCTGCTTCCTGCCCTTGGGGGAACATTTCAGGACTTGCCTCCATGGGCCTTCTTGCTCTCTTGCCCCTGTTTGGGCTCAGCTAATGGGGAGCCCAGCAGGACAAGGAAAGAGGGTAGAGCATAAAATCAAACTTCATTCCCCAGCTTCCACTCTATGGGGCTATTTGGAGAAAGCCATGTTTCTCCATTGAGAAACACATCCTACCCACCTGATTTTATTCTCAAGTCATCTTGGTTTGAATGTGTCATCTCTTCTGGAATTGGAACAAATTTCAGTGAGATAGCCTTAAAGTATAATCACATACAGGCTTTATCCAGAAAATTCTTACACATGAATTAAAGATTGCAGGGAGGAAGCAAGGGGTCCTTGTGTTCTAGAAAGGGCTCATTTGGTGGTGGGGAGACTACTATATTAAAAACTTAAGGGTGGTAGTATGCGAGGTTCTTTGGTGCAATCAGTTACAAACATATTCCAGAAATTAGCTAGAATCTTATTGTCTTGACTGAGCACAGTCCTGGATAATAGCTAGACAATGCAGAAGAAGAAACATAGAAAAAATTCTAAATGAACACATTTAGGTTTATCATATTTGACCAACATTTATTGTTCAATTTGATCTCAACTCACATGAGTGTGAGAGGAAATGTCATCTGAATGATGTTATTTGCCTGGCACTGGGGTGCATGTTTGGGAAAGATCCCTGCCCCCACGGAACTTCATTCCAGCAGAAGACAGAAATTAAACAACATTCATTATCAATAGATGCATTATACTGAAGTTGCTAAATGCTATGGGGGAAAAAAAGCAGATCAGGGCAGGAAGTGTTAGGATCCCAAGGGGTTGGAGAACTAGCTGCAGAATTACATAGAAGGGTGGGGGAAAGCTTCAGAAAGATGAAATTTGAGCAGTTGAAGTGGGGGAGGTGGTTGGCCATGAAAGTGTCTGAGAGAAGAGCAGCCTGGTAGTGGGGCAACCCTATGTCCCGAAGCCTGACTGGAGGGTGCAGGACCAACTGGGGGGCTAGTTTGGAGTAGGTGAGAGGAAAAAGGACGAGATAAAAGATTGTGGAGGAGATGAGGACCCTGTGAATTAGGGCTGATGCTATGGGGAACAGAGAACCACCAAAGCGTTGGGCGGCAGAGTGACATGAGCTGCCTGGAGTGGTAATGCTCCTCACACTCCAGCTGATATGCTGAGGACAGACCTAGGGGAGCAAAATTACAAACAGGGAGACCTATCTGGAGGTTTCTCGGGTCACCAGGAAGAGACCCTGTTGATTCAGATCATGGAAGGAGAGGAAGGTGTTGAGATGTTAGATGGATTCTGGTTATCTCTTGAAAGGAGCGCCAAGGAGACTGCAACGAAGTGAAGAAAAGAGTCAAAGATAACTCCAAGGTCTTGGCCTGATTAAACTGCAGCGTGCCATTGCATAGGCTGATACCTAGGGAGCCTGTAGCTCTGTAAACCAGTTATAAGGCTCTTCCTAAACCAGGTGACAAATCATCTCGCAAAGATTCCTTTTCCAAAGAATTTTCAGTTAACTATGTGCGATAGGATACTTCAAACAGAACACAGTGAATAAAGTTCTACCCTAACTCTGTCTTCCATGTTGATTATTTCATAAATGTTTTTTGGAGGTTATCATGGTTAACTATGGAAGTCTTGTGACTGAGCCAAAGCTCTAGTTTGGTGCCAGATTTCAAAGTGAGTTTGTTTGGGTGAATAGCATCCCATTCAAACGTTTTGTAGCTTATTCCCATGTGCATGTAACTGTTGCTCCACATGTAAGCAATTAACTACTGATGTATGTACTTTTCTTCCAACTTGGTGCTAAAAAAAGACATAGTCAATGAATTATATTTTAAGATTTGAATATTTTATAGTGCTGATTGGGCAGTAACTGTAGAAAAAGGAAAGAATATGAAAAGGCTGCCATGTACTGTTATTAATCCCAGAGAGTGGCTCTTTAATATACTCCAGAACACATGAGCTCTTCATAAGACACAGAATTTATAGCCAGAATTTACAGCTCAATCACTAGCATTAAACAGACGAGGAACATGAGGCCTAGTGTGGTAAGTGGTTGAGCAGAGAGCTGGTGAATAGAAGAGGTACCCGGACTCAAACCAGGTGGGTGGGCTTCTGGTTGGTTTGGGCTCACCCAAACCAGAACACCCAGAAAGCATGAAAACCCAAAATTTCTGTACAGTGAGACCCATCAGAATAGCCCTTGTCAATTTTGCATGGACTCTTCTCATCTCCACCTTGTTCTTGCTGAGGGAATAATTTCCCATCGAGATTCTATGACCCAGCCCAGGCCTTCCCTCTCAGTCTATGGACTTGGTCCCTGGAGGTCTCAAATTTCCTACCTTCTTCCTTCCTAACATTCTTTCAGTTGATAGCCTCAGAGTGATGGAGAAACAGCAAATGTCTGCCTTCTTCCCTACTGTACCTGTCCCATTCCAAACAGGATTTGGGACACAACAGCCACACCAAGCAGATAACAGGGCTTTGCCACCTAGGGAGTAATCTCACCAGTGACAACTTGTCCAACTACCAACAACATGATTCATTTATCTTTGAATCTTCTGTTTTGAGATCTCCTGCTCTGTGCCAGATCTCAGGGGTGAGTCTTTGGCAAGGACCCTGGACTATAACAAGAGAATTGGTTTCTGCAGATGAGGCAGCACCCCCAGCCCCAAGCTGCTCTGATCCATGGGTCTTCCACTGGGCTCCACTATCTCCTACTTCTCTCTATGTGGTTTCAATGTCACCAAAGAGTTTGTCTAAGACAGTCTTAAAGAAACTGTAATTTCCTGTAGTGGAAAGAGCAAGGACGTGAAGTTAAGGACACAGAGTTCTGGGGAAGGGGAATAGTAAGACAGCCCCTGGACTTACCCTACAGAGTTGCTTCTGGGAGGACACAAATATTAATGTGATTACAGGCTCTTTGCAGGCAGTGGACCACTAAGCAGATCAGGGGTAGGGTTGTAACAAAGCTCTGCTGCCCTTTGCTGATGAAGATAATTTCATCGAGGTGCCAGAAGTTTTCCCATTTGCTTTCTCATTTATTCAACATTTGATAAATATGTTTTTAGATGCTTATGGTAGGACAAATTTTAAGATGGCCCCCAAGATTTCTACTTACTGGTGTCCAGTCCAGCAGAAATCTAGCTGCTTCTGGGAAGGGATTCTGTAGGTGTAATTAAGGTCTGAATCAGTTGGCTTCAAGAAAGAGAAATTGTCTCCTACAGGTCTGGCAGTGAACCTTTTAAGATGAGTCAAACAGTGCAATCTGTTCATTTTTTGCTTTGGAAATGGAGGGGGCTGGGTGGTAAGGAATGTGGGTGGCCTTTAGGGGCCAAATGTGGTCCCCATCTGACAACAAGAAAGGAAGTGGGAACATTAGTTCTACAACTTCAAAGAAACAAATTCTGACAATGACCTGAATAAGGGTGGAAGCAGATTTTCACCCAGAGTCTCCAGATGAAAACACAGATGGCCAATACCTTGGATCAACCTAATAAGGCCTTGAGCAGAGAACCCAGCCACAGACTCTAACCTACAAAACTGGGAATAAATGGATATTGTTCAATGCTGCTAAGTGTGTAGAAGTTTGTTACAGAGAAATAGAAAACTAGTAAAATGCTCCCCAAAGCAAGAACTTTAACTTCTAGAGTCTTGCATCTTCTCAGGGCCAAAGCAGGGGCTTCTTGGTAGTCAAATAATAAATCTGTTTTGGATGAGTCAGGTGAAGGTATTGCATGGTTTTCCCAAAACAGGTATGAATTTAGGTCTCTCTGATTCTGTGTTCTATCACCATACCTCTCTCAAGACTGACAGAAGGTCCTGGTGACAGGGTTTGATGTTTTCAAGAATTTTTCTGACTGCATAAAATCAAATGAAGGGGTTGGGGATGTTAGCTACTTGAACTTGGATTCTGTGAACTGTTCTGGTCAGCTGGTTATCAGTGCTAGACCATGAACCAGAGTTCCAATCTAATGAACTTCCTGCTTGCCTATGCTTTCTTCCTAATACTTTTCAGTTCTATGAAGTTCAGCAGTTAGGGGTGTGGGTGTGGGTGTGTGAGTGTGTGACAAACACATTTTCTTTCTTTTCTTCCTAGGCTATTGGATTCATTTTTCTAGGTCTACCAAGTGTATGAAATAATAGCTTGGGCTATTATTATACTGCTGCTCTATTTTTATACAACTTTATAAGATTATTTTTTCCTTTTCCATGAGTATTGTACAGGAAACACCATGGTGGACTTTCTCTAATTCTTCTCCTTGTCAGAGTCCTCTTGATTTTTTAAATTTTGCTTCTTGCTGTCCTCACTTGTTCTATTCACTTTATTAATTCAATAAAATAGTCCTTGAACATTTTCCCACTTGGGAGAAGAAGGGACGTGGTAAAGTGTGGTGGAGTCATGTAGTTCTTCTGAAAAATGGGACCAGGGAGGGCAGTGGATTTAGAAGTTTTCAGTCCTTTGTATGGAAACTGCCTGGGTGATTCCTGCAGCACTTGCTCTACCCTCCAGCCAGATGGAACAGCTCCCTTTTAGCACCTCACTGTTTCTCAGTTTCCAGACAACAACTGTGCCTCCTTCAACAGTGATATCAGGGTTGCATGTATTCACTGTGATGTGGATTAGGATATGTCACCTGAAAAGATGCTGCTTTGTCGTAAGATCATTTTGAACTGAAAGCAATAGAGAATCAGAAAATTGGGGAAGAGTTCCCTGATTTACCATTATCTGCCTAAAGCCAGGGCATAAAGTTCTTTGAGAAAGAATCTTCCCCACCACCAAGGAGAGAGAGTGACTCTTTCCATTGAAGGCAGAGAGCCCCCCACCCAAGATGAGTTAGCATATGCAGATCTTACTAAAATAACTCTTACCTTCCATTTCTTCCTTCCTATATTATATTTCCTTATAATTTCCCCCACTGTTTATCATCCCTAGGAGTTCAAAAGGTGTTTAAGTTCCCAAATCTAACTGCTTTTTAAAGTTCCAATCCTTTTCTATAAACTCTTGTGTATATAAATATTGATGAAAATTGTGCATCCTTTCTCCTGTTAATCTGTCTTTTCATTAGTTTAATTCCCAGGCTCTCAGTTACTGAATTTCAAATGGTAGAAGAAAAAACTTTCCTCCTCAATAACTGATGGAAAAAAAAAAAACAAAAAACACTGCAGTGCACCTGACTAGATAAATGTTCACTGTCACGGTTATTTTTTCCCTTCTCTTTTCTCTTCTAGATTTCCCCAGACCAGAACATTCACATCCTGTCTTCTCCACTCAGCCTCCTCCGTCCTGCAGAGGAACTTGATTGCACAGCACTTCCTATCAGTACTGCTTGATCTCATCTTTATTTCCAAACTGTACATTTTTGAGGACAAGAAACCTGCTTAACACATGTATCTCCCACTATATCTAACTCAGAAACTAATGGATGTGGGAGCAAGTCTCTATTACTTCCTTTGTTCTAGAGCCTTTTTGTCTTTTTTTGAAATATATCAAATTTGCCATCTAAAATGAATGGCTGACTTTCCTTATCTGTCATTCAAGTTTCAGAATTGGGAATGATGCTTATGTTAGTTCCTGCTTTTAATGGTGAATTTAATTTTTGATAACAAATCTTTTTCTTAATAGTAAAGGCCTATCAGAATTTGGGCCCATACTTACCCACCAATTTTTCTTTCACTTTATACATCCCCTTCCCTTTTAAGAAGTTACAGCCATCTATTATTGTATCTCAATCTCACCCTTTCTGGTATTGTTAAAAATTTTCTAATTTTTGTATAATATTCAATCTAGTCTTTGATTAAAATTATATTCTATTCTTCTATTTTTACAGGTGTTTTTAAGTCTTAAATATTAAAGAAAGCTTTTTTTTTTTTTTTCCGGTATTGTTTGGGATTCATTGAGGGTACAAAGAATCAGGTTACACTGATCACATTTGTTAAGTAAAGTCCCTCTTATAATTGTGTCCTGCCCCCCAAAGGTGTGTCACACACCGTGATCCCCCACCCCCTTCCTTCCCTCTCTCTGCTCTTCCTTTCCCCCACTCCCCACCAGGTACTAGTTCATTAATTGTCCTCATATCAGAATTGAGTACATAGGATTCTTGCTTCTCCATTCTTGTGATGCTTTACTAAGAATGATATGTTCCACTTCCACCCATGTTAATACAAAAGATGTAAAGTCTCCATCTTTTTAAATGGCTGAATAATATTCCATAGTATACATATACCACAGCTTGTTAATACATTCCTGGGTTGGTGGGCATTTAGCCTGTTTCCATATTTTGGTGATTGTAAATTGAGCTGGAATAAACAGTCTAGTGCAAGTCTAGCGTAATCCTTATGGTAAAAGGAGTTTTTTTCTTCTGGGTAGGTGCCTAGTAATGGGATCACAGGATCAAATGGGAGGTCTAGTTTAAGTTCTTTGAAAGTTTTCCATACTTCCTACCAAAAAGGTTGTATTAATTTGCAGTCCCATCATCAGTGTAAAAGTATTCCCTTCTCTACACATCCATGCCAGCATCTGAGTTTTTGTGATGTGGGCCATTTTCACTGGGGTTAGATGATATCTCAGGGTGGTTTTGATTTGCATTTCTCTAATAATTAGGGACAAAGAACAATTTTTCATATGTTTGTTAGCCATTCTATTCATCTCTCTTACCCACTGATACATGGGATTGTTGACTTTTTCCATGTAGATTAATTTGAGTTCTTTGTAGATCCTAGTTATCAAGTGTTAGTCTGATTCAAAATACGAAAATATCCTTTCCCATTGTGTAGGTTACCTATTGCTTTAGTTGTTGTCTCCTCAGCTATACAGAAGCTTTTCAGTTTATTAAGTCTCATTTGTTTATTTTTGTTGATGTTGCGATTGCCATAGAAGTCTTCTTCATAGAGTCTTTCCCCAGGTCAATATCATTTAAATGTTTTAAAGGGCAAGGGCAGTTTTTATGTTTGTATTTTTAAATTTTTTTCTTTTACTCCAAAATAGAAATGTTCATAAGACTGTGTACACAGTGAGAATTCATAAATATTTGGTTCATTGTAATTTACTTTAAATAAATTACTCTTGCTAAAGTCATCAGATACTTACCATAAAAAAGAACAGAAATGGCCAATGTTTTTTAATGTTTCAGAAAACAGCAAATAAAATATCAGCACCCCCAAAACAACAAGTTATAATCCCTGTAACCTATAAATGTCACCCTGTAAGGAAGTAGGGACCTTCAAAAGGTGATTAAACTAATGGTTTAAAGATTAATCCCACTTTTGACAGTGGGATTATCCCAGATTATCTAGGTGGGCCCTACCTCAAATCCCAGAGATCTTTATAAGCAGAGGCTGAGGAAGAATAGACTAAAATGAGAGAGGCAACATGAAAACTAAGGCAGAGACTGGAGTGATGCCACAGTAAGCCAAGGAAAGCCGGTAGCCACAAGAAGCTGGGAGAGGCAGGAAAGACTCTCCTCTAGGACATTTGTAGGGACCATGACCCTGCCAACACCTTGCACTTGGCCCAGTGAAACCATTAAATTTCTAGCTTCCATAACTAAGAAAATAAATTTCTGTTGTTTTAAGCCACCATATTTTTGTGTTTTGTTACAATAACCATAGGTACCTAATGTGATGTATACACTTCAATATTTTCCCCACTTATGTTGACATTTTTAATAAAAATGGCATTATCTCACACATACTATTTTTGTTTCATGCTTTTAAACATTTTCTAAACAACTTCCTGGATAGAAAGTCCTATTGTTGCAGCTCTCAAACGTTGGCAGTCCTTTGTCATTATAATTATAATTATATAATTGTTTTTAAATAACAATCATTTTATAATTTATATATCTATGTATTATTATATATAATTTTAAAGTATATTATTTTATATAATTGTTATTAAATTAAATCACAATCATTTTAATAAGATCTCTTCACATCCATACATTATTCTTTTTAGGATAAAAACGCTAAAGGTAGAATTTCTAGGTAAAGATAACACGTAGCACAGACAACCAACCAGGCACCCATCACCTTTATTCTGATATTTGAATTTCAATAATTTAATCCTCCCACCTACACAGGAGCCTTTAAACTCCCACCCATTTGTTCTCATCTCTGTTCTTGACCTTCCACTCTCTCTGCCCATTATCCCCAAGCAAATGAGGGCTGTATCTTGTGTGGCTTTGCTCATTTTCAACTGCAAGGAGGTAGGCTTGTGATGTGAGGGAGTGAGGCCTCTCAGCTGCTGAGAGTTTTCACTTGCCTTATGCTGATTTTCATCTTAATTTTTTCCTTAGAAAAGAACACAGATTTGTAAAAATATTTTCTTTAAAAATTTTTCTGTTCAGGGGGTAGATAATGTTCATAACAGAGCATAAAACTCCCAGGATGCACTGCTTTTTAGCTGATACTCTGAAATCTACAATGCCTGAAATCTACATTGGCTGAGATGTAGTATCGCAATTATGTTCCTAAAATACACCCAAAACATTCAGAGAAAACCTCTCAAAAGTGTCAGAGGAATTTAGCTCTATTCTAGTGTAAGTGCTCTAGAAAATTTCATTTAATGAGCCTACCTTAATTAGTCACCTCCTTTATTTAATTACATTTTCAAAGGCCCTATTTCCAAATAAGGTCACTTTCACCCATACCAGAGGTTAGGATATGAACTCATCTTCTTAAGAATCACTATTCAACCAGCTAAAGTAAATGTGGTTAAACTCTCAGCTGAATGTGATGACTTTTCCTTTTTAGGTAACTTCATTCTCCAGTTTCATAATCTATACCCATAGAAAATGAATAATTCATGAGAAATACTCTTTCCAAAAGTAAAGCTACAGAACAAGTATGTATATGGAGAACATGAGCCCAAATTCAGCTCCTAGAAAAAGCACTAACTCTTATCTTCAGTGAAAAGCATTGTAAAATATAGATTGGATGAGAAGATGGTGTTTGAAATGGCCTGGGTTCCCTTACATGGAACACAGAAAGGTGGGATTTACTGCAATTATGACAAGCTTTTGGCCACAGGAGGAGGCAGAGTCAGAGAATGGAGTGAAACCAACAGAACTATGGCCAACGTGGCTTCTGTTTCCAGGAGGACTGGTGAATTATGCGATCAATGGAAGATGGAAACATCCTCTTTGTATTGACAGTAGCTTCAGGGTCTGTGGGAGCAGGTTCTCTCTGCATTCCCAAATAGCTTTTTCCTCTTCCACCTGCATGTTTAGATGTTCTTTCTTTTTATTGTTAGCATGTTAAGAAATGGTGCCTCTGCTGGCACTGGCGACAAGAACTCTGGGGCTAAGCTAAGAAAGTAGCACATAATTTTATCATAAAAGGAAGAATAATGTTCCCAGATCTTCATGTGGCTTCCTTACCCGTCATTTGGGGCTTAGCTCAAATAAAATGTCCTCACAGTGCCATTCCTTGTACCAGAAGCATCTGCCCCCGCCCTTACCCCACACTGTCCCTCTCTACTGCTACTTTAGTTTTCTTCATGTCACTACTGATGTTTTATTGAACATATATTTCTTTGGCTGTGGTTTGTTTCATTTCCAGACTACAAGTTCCAGGAGGATATTGACTCAGGACCTAGGACAGTGCCTGACATGCAAGGGACCTTCGATCAGCATTTGCTGAATCAATGAATAAGTCCATGAGTGAAGAATCCATTTGCTGTGTGTTGTGTGTGCAGACTTGTTTTCTCCTTAGAACTATTCTGTGGCACAGATGCTGGTATGAGTCACGTGCATGCCAATTTCCCTAGCCATAAGCCAAGTAGTTCTGAAGTTAGAAGCCAAGTGGTTCCAAAATTAGAGAGAGTCAGACCCTTGGGAGAGCTGAGGCTTTGGCCAGACCTCCTGCGTACCAGTACCCACTCTGCCACTCCCCATCTGGGGTGAGACCTTTGTTTCCTTATCTTCAAAATGGCATGATGAGGGTTCCTGTCTTACAGGGTTGTTATCATGAGAATTAAATGACTTGTTGCCTCTGCTGGGACTAGAACCCAGCACATAGTAAGTACTCGATAAACATTTATTAGTATTGTGTCCCTTTTAAGGATGAGGGAGCTAGACTCAGAATTAAGTAACTGGAGCAAGAATACAATGCTGTAAATGGAAGAGGCAGAATCTGAACCCACATCTGACTCTTCTAGAATCTAAGTCAAGTCTTAGCCATAACATTAATTTATTGATATATCTGAGAAATAGACTTGAAAGAAATTAGGCTGATGTCAAGGGAATGCCATGCTGATCCAAAGGACAGAGCACTGGATATCACAAATGCCATTGCTGCTAGATCTGTCACTGTGAGGACATTGTCACTGGGAGGAAATAATCTTGGCTAATGTGAGAAAACACTTCTTGGCTGTAGAAAAGAAACTCATCTTCTCAGAGATGGTGATATAACAGGCACAGGTCAACCTATGGTGACTTATTAATAAGCAAGGTTCATCAGGTCCACTTCAAAAGATTTTAGCTCAAGCTGTGGTTTGCATGACAAAAAGCAGAAGTGAACCAGGGGATACACAGCAAGGCCAACCCTACTTAGCTGCCCCCGCTGTAACCTCAGCTCCCTACCTTGCCTTCACTAGGACATGTGTGCATCTACTGACATTCTCTCTGCTGTTACCTTTTGATTATCTGCTTCTTAGTCCATGGATTCATTAAGTCCTGGATAATCCAAAATACAGACACATTGTTCTCTCTCTTCAGCCTCACCCTATCTTTCTAGCTATGTTTTGTGTCACCAAAAATTATTGTAATTTGTATTATTGGAGTACAAACCAGTTGCACAGTTTTAGAGCATTCTAAGGCATCTGTTGAAAAAAAGAGGGTTTTACATTTTTCTAAAGATAATGTGCAATGCAATTGTAATTTCAGAACTAAAAGCTCCCAATGAGTGTCATAGTGGAGCTTCATTTATAAGATGTCCTGCTCATCAAACTTTAAGGACATCTGAGATATGGGGTCTTGAAATTCAAAACAAAATTCTAAATTTCTTTGGTCTGTTGGCTTTCCTTTCTCATGTGTAGCTTTTAGTAATAAAATCTATTGAAGACAATTGACCAGTTACTGAGCTGTAACAGGAAGAGATAAAAATAATTTGCTTAAAAAATAATAATTTGCTTAAATATTTATTTATTTAGCTAATCACTGATAATTCTGAAGATATCAAAATGAAAAGTAAATCACTTTCTTCTCATTGGCAACACAAGTAACTTCTTGAAGATAGTTAAAGTAGTGATCATAATAATTTATATCCTTTTTTTAGTAGTTGATTTCCTGATATTTTGTAGCAACATTAATGAATTGCAAAGCTGATTTATTTTTATTAGACTTCTTTCTGTCCCCAGACAATATTCACATAGTTTTCTTATTAACTTTGTTCACTGTAAAAAAAATCACCCACTCCTTTCTGCTCTGGTTGTTGGAAATTAACATGATATCCTAAAATACAGCAAAATCTCACTTTGATGAAACATCAGTTTACATTTCCCCTACACCTCTTTTTCACAGACATTGCCTGTCACATGTTATGAATATCTTAAATTACTACAACTTTCACTACACTTAGAAGAATTTGCTTTTTATAAATCCAGTAAATTATCTACAGTGCCATTTTTGTACTTACCTTAGAGAATATAGAAGATGACATTTTATAAAAGTGCCTAGTGATCTCCTTGGGAGATGCAGAGCCCTGTTCCAGCAAGCACATGGTCAGGGTCTCCTGTACCTAGTGTTACATGCTCACCATCTTTAGAGAGGCCTCCTGGGCTGCTGCCCAAACCAGCGGTGAGCACTGAGGTGGGAGAATCTGTTAGAAAGCACTTTGTTTGCCAGAAATGAGAAACTCCATATTCACCACTTTATTCTGCTCTTTTGATATGTTTTGTTATGTTGATGGCAAAGCACAGGGATCTGCCATTTATTGGTTTCCTTCAATCTACTCTTTCTCAGCATCTAGCCTATGCCCCCTGGTCAAGGGAATTTGCTGACTCTGTAAATATTTTGTGGTTAAGATTTTGGTATGTTAAGAAAAAGGTGTCTATGTTCAAGTCTGTGGAAAGAAAAGCAGACTCAGTTTTGAGAGGAATTAGGAGAAGACAAGGTTGAAAAATAATTGCTCCCTCACACATACAAATAATACATGAAAGCATATGCTTTAGCCACATCAGGTCAGAATTCATTTCTCTAAAGCATACAAAATTGCTGTGATAAAGACTAAGGTCCTTTATAGCCAAGAGATGTTTGTCTTTTAATAGTTGAGTCTGGGCGACCCCCAAACTTCCAAGACCATAGATGACGTCCCCAGCGTAATACTGCTCAACCTCTGTACCACTGACTCTTGGGGCAGGTAATTCTTTGCCGAGGGAGACTGTGCTTGCATTAGAGGACATTTAGCAAGATCTCTGATCTTTTCCCATTTGTGACAACAAAAATGTCTTCAGGTAATATCGGATGTCTTCTGTGAAGCAAAATGAACCCTCCCCCATTGAGTACCATTGTTCTAGTGTGAGGAGACAAGGAGGTTTCAATTTGCTCATTGGCTGGTCAGAGATGTCTGAAGGACTGAGCTGACGAAGATTCTGAAGGCTCAGCTGAAAAGGATGTCTCGGTCAATTAACAACATGTCCCATGGGTTTGGGAGTGGGCATAGGTGCTGTATTGATCAGAGTTTTCCAGAGAAACAGAACCAATGGTGTATGTGTGCAGAGAGAGACAGGTTAATTTTAAGGAACTAGCTCATGAGTCAATGAAGGCTAGCAAGTTCAAACTCTACAGGTAGGGTGGGTAGGCTTGGGACCCTGAGAAGAATTACAGATTCAAATGGCAACTTGCCAGCAGAATTCCTTCTTGCTTGGGTGAGGTTCATCTTTTAATATCAAAATCTTTAATATAGTGCACGAAGCCCACATACACCATGGAGGAGAATCCATTTTACTCAAAAAGCCTACTTATTTAAATGTTGATCTCAACTAAAAATATCCTTCTAAGAAACAGTTGAGCAAATATCTAGGTACCATGGCCTCGCCAAGTTAACACATAAAGTTTGTCACCAGAGGCGCCTGCTACCTCTCTTGAAAGCACTTGGAGATTGGACATTCAATAGCACCAGACCTCATCTGCATGCATGGCCAACACCAGCCGTGTTTGTTGGGTGGATCCTGGAGGGAGCATCAGCCTGCACATCCCAGAGGGGAACATACTATGAGTCTCAGAAGATGGCAATGCAATCTGAGACACACATTAGAAGAAAAGAAAATGACTAGCCAGAAAAGTAGAGGTAAATGTACCTCATACTGGGGTCAGAAGTGGTAGGTTTAAAAACGGAAACCAGGCTCAGCGCCTATAGCTCAACCGGCTAAGGCGCCAGCCACGTACACCTAAGGTGGTGGGTTCGAATCCCCAGCCAGGACCCGCCAAAAACAAACAATGACGGCTGCAACCAAAAAATAGCCGGGTGTTGTGGCTGGCGCCTGTGGTCCCAGCTACTTGGGAGGCAGAGGCAAGAGACTCGCTTGAGCCCAGGAGTTGGAGGTTGCTGTGAGCTGTAATGCCACGGCACTCTACCCAGGGGGACAGCTTGAGGCTCTGTCTCAAAAAAAAAAATAAAAAATAAAAACGGAAACCATAGTGTATGCTACATCAGATGAATCTCACTAATGGAAGCTTGATGAAAAGAACTCAGATACAAATGCTATACCCTAGAAGATTTCATTTCTGTGAAAAATGAAACCAGAAAAGAATAATCTATGGTGTTGTAAGTAGAATGCTTGTTGCCCAGGCGGGCTTTCGGGCACTGCTCATGGTCTTTTGTTGAGCTGGGTGCTGATACATCAGAAGGCTTTTCTTGAAAAGTTCCTCAAGCTGTGCTTATAGTAAGTAAACTTCCCTGCATGTGTATCATACATGCATACAAATACAAAATGAAAAGGCACAAGTAGCAAGAAAATGGGAGAAGGTGGGAAGGAAGAAAAGAAAGAAGGAGGTGGAAGCAGTGGTGATTATTAAGTCATAGGTCAGCCACACAATCCTTTAATACCAATTACACAATCATTACCAAATTATTATTTTTAATTAAGGAAACGAGATCTTTAAAAAGACTGACAATATGCATTTTTGATGACTGATCGGGTGACAGGAAACCAAGAACCCAAGAGGGTTTGAACTATGCAAGTTGTGGCTTTCACAGGCATCAGCAAACACAAAGGCCCTTCCACCAACAGGTGCACAAGTGCCTCATAAAATTCCAGAAGAACTTAGCTGTAAGCTAGATGAATTTCTTTCCAAGTAGGAAAATGAAATGCTTCAAGGTGAGCAGGTTACCAGCAAGAGTGTAAAGTGTGGGCTGAAGAGCCCGGAAGGTTCCTGGGCTCTTCCACGAGACTTTGAGTAGGGGAAGGATTGGTCTCCACCTGGATAGACTAGATGACTTCATTCCGCTCATTTCGTTCTGTAATTTCTATATCTTAACACTATGTATAAAATGTCCACTCAAATTATTATGACAATGCAGTTTTATAACTGAGGACTTTCTTCCATTCTTAGCTTTCCCTTTAACAAGGGAACAGAGCCCTTGATGCTCATAAGCAAATCACTGTTTTCTTTGGTCCCACGTCAGATGGGAGGCCTCCAAGGAAAACTCCCTTTTAGCATTTTCCAATTAGAAAGTGCTGCACACTGCACTAAAAAACACGCTCTTTCCCACTTTCCATTTACTTTTATTGCCATTATTTATCTGAGAGGATCTCATTTCAAGAAAGACTTTTTCTTTCACCAAAGGAAAAAAAATACTTTAAGGAAAGAAAAAGAAAATCTACCAAACTCAGATCCAATAGGAAATCCATCATTTTAAAGCCATAACATTTTTAAAGGAGTTTTATTTAAATGGATATTAGGAAGAGTGGCAGCTTATAAAAGCAGCTTGCAGGATAAAGACCTATTGGGAAAGGCTTTTAAACAGTGCATCATTTGCTCACTGGAGCTGTCAGGTTACGGTGTTTACTCAAGGGAAGGAAGCTTTTTTTAATATATTTTTAAAATCTGGCTTAAGCTTTTCTTAAAACAGGCTATTGACCAGAATCAATGTGGAGAGTACCCTAAAAAGACACAGGACAGCCTGGCCTTGCTGGCATCTAAATAAATAGTCAACCCAAGGTCATGCCTTCCATCAGTATGGGGAACTGTTTGGGGATGACATATATCAAATATGAAGTGTGGGGGCCAGAGTGTAGCTCCACAACCAACTATAAGCCACTCCGAGTACCTCCTTGAATTGCAATTTCACTAATGTGAATAACTGATGGTTTATATTATTTAAGCAAATTTGATTGAAATGTAACCAACCTGTAGTCTTCTGGGTTTTATCCCCTCAATTAGGAGGATTTTATTTAGGTCAATCATTGCTGTAGTCTGTGACTTGCTCTTCTGTCAGAACTGTCCAGAAAATATTATGTTGTGCTTCTATGCAACTTACAACTTTGTTTCCTTAGTGCATGTCCTAGTCAGAGTAAGCCTGGTTTTGCTGCTGTAACAAACACACCTGCAAACACAGGGGCTTAATGCCACAAAGGTTTATTTCTCACTTAGGCAAAGTCAGCCATGGCTTTGGAAAACTCTGTAAGACAACTGTCCTTCATGTAGCAACTTAGCAATACAGGAGCCTTCAATCTCGAGGCTTAGCCATATCAACACAAGGCCTTTTTACAAAAATAACTACTGCAGCATGTAATTGAGACACACATCACTCTTAGCCAGAACTAGCCACATGACTTCAGCCAATTGGAAATGGCAGGAAAACAGAATACACTAGGTGCCTAGAAGTTTTACTACTATGAGAAAAAGGGAGTAATCTAAATATTAACCTTAAGAAGTGAGGGCTGGTAGGTTTAAGCCACTCACTATGTGTAGACTGGTGAAAAATTCTGAATTGGACCTTTCTTGGTATTTGCCTACCTTCTTCCTTGACAGTCTTGTTCACTCCTGGACTCCCAGCTCCCAGAATAGGGCTTGGCACACAGCAAATGTTTAACACATACTGTTTGAATAAAATGAAAGGGCAAATGGATGGATCATAGTCTGAGGAGGTAAAGAGCAACTCAGCAGCACTGGGAGGTCTGGTCATGGCAGAAGGCGATCAGATCATAGGAGTGACCACATTTCTTGACCAAACAGGCTCTTAGGCATTGCCTGGGGAAGGAGTGGGAAGATAAGGAAGGGGGGAATGACTTCCCCAGCTTCAGAGTTCTTAACAGACTGGAGTTCAGAGAAATGGAAGAGGAGAACCAAGACTGAGGAGGCTACACAGGCTCTGAGGGTGGCCTAGTGGATCAGACTGTGGGTCTTTGTTCTGAGGAAGCTCAAGAGCTTAAACACACTGACTTCAGACTTGGGTCCCTGACACCCCAAACCCCACTGAATGGAGAGCAAGGATTTGAATCTGACTTTGCAGTACCTAAGAATGTGTTTCCTCCTCATGGGGAAAAAAAGACATTCATTTAAATCAGATTTAGTTCAAATGCTAGATCTGTCATACAAAGTTTTTGGAAGTATTTTTTTGGAAACTTACTAGACACAGTGTTCTATTTTGTGGTAGCCTCACAAATGGGTGTGGGGGCCACTGGCCTGTGAAATAAGCTCATCACATGCTTTTGATTTATTGAGATATAATTCCCATTCCATAAATCCATCCTTTTACGGTATATAATTCAGTGATTTTAGTAGATTTTCAAAGTTATTCAACCATCAGAAAGATTTAATTTCAGAATATTTGCATCACCCTAGAAACAAATCCCGTACCCAGTAGCAGTCACTCCCCATTCTCCCATCCCCACTGCCCCGGCTGCCATTGATCTCCTTTCTGTCTCTAGGCTGCCCAGTTATGCCTCATTTTCCCCCCAGCTTTATCCATGTTGTAGCATGGAACAGTACCATCTTCTGTTTTTGTATGAAATAACATGCCATCGCATGGATATACCATATTTTGCTTATCCATTCATTGACTGATGAACATTGGATGATCAGATGCTTTTTTCATGCATATTCCACCTGGCTCTGACCCATCATCTCCATTGTAGTGCATCTTGATGCTCTGAGACTGGGGTTTGTGGGCATGTGTAGGGTGTAAGTGTCAGTGCGGAGGATTGGCTTTTAATTGTGATTTCTCCAGGAGGAGAATTTGCAGGCAGATATCTTGTCTGGCTGCTATAATTCTCAGGCCCTGGAAGTCCTGCCAGCCCAACGGCATTTCTCTCACTGCCTTGGCAATGTGCTACCTACATTCTTGTCTGATTGGATTTTCCCCAAAGGAAGACCCTGATAGGGAGGAACACATGAGGTGTGTGGGGGTTTATAGAAAGCCTCCGATAGTGCATGCTGTCATCTGGCTGGGTCTAGGGTCTCTCTCTGGCACAGATCACAGTTATGTTGACAACCAGGTGGAAAGGCCCACCCAGTCTAGCCAGATGTGATAGAGTACTGACCCTGGGGAGGTTATGGCACATGGATGCAGGGACTTGGGCTCAGGGCTATTAGGCTGGGCACGAGGAGGCTTGGTGTGTAGGAGTGCAGCCAGGTCAGATAAAACTACAATGTCATCACAGCTGCAGCTTTATAACCCGCTTTTGTGATCCAAATACACATGTGCATAAGTACACCTATAAATGAACGTGAATGACAAAGTATTATGCTTATTCTCGATTTAAAGAGATGCAAAGGAAGAAACGGCCTCTCAGCTTATAAGGAGATTTTTCTACTAATCTCTTGACCTGAGATAAAAACCATGCTCCCCAGGCTTCAACACTGATTATGACAGCTGCATACTTTCCTTAGATCATTAAATTTCTCTTATTAGGAAACTGCCCTAGGCCACTTCGTGGAGAAAGTGAAAGTGTTTCTGTTTGGGGCTGTGGCTCTTTGCTTCTTAGCAGGCCAGCCTAGAATCAGACTCGTAAGGCAGGAGAAGAGGCAGCAGGTGAGGTGACCACGTGCACTGTAAACATTATGATGCCGAAATGATGCACGTGGAGCCGATCGCCTGCATCCACCGCCGCCCTTTTGTGGGATCTTGGATACTCAGGGCTGTTTGTGTAATTGCTTCTTGTAAATGAGCCCCTACTCTGGAACATTTTACAGTAAACCACTTTCCTTTGCCATCTGGTATCCAGTTGTTTTAACTGGGTTTCCAGTATTTGTGTCCGTCATTTACAAGAACCTTTTTAACCTTTATAAAATGAAATAATTGAAGCCTATCCTTTCAACTTCATGTTTGTTTCAGAAAAGCTTTGAAATCAAGGCTCCAAGAAGCTAAAAGACAGGGAGAGATGAAAAGGACTAGGCTTTTCTTGCTGAGATATGATGGGGTGCTGCCTCAGAGGTGAGGGCTTGCGAGGCTGGAGTGGGTTATGGGCTCATCTGTATGGAAAACTCTCCTGCCATGCTGACATGGACAGGCGGGTGGGCTGGGAAAGGGGTGCTTGGCCTTAGCCCTGGGCCTGGGGTCTACAAATCCTCTCTGGGTCTACACTGTCTCCTCCTCCCCACCCTCCTGTTCTGCCCACAGACCTTCATTTCTCACCCCTTTCTTCCTCCCACTTAAACCACATGTTCCCTGCCTTGCTCAGAGGAAGAGGAAAATGAAGAGCTATGCAACGTGTGCATGACCCGGCTTCTCTTCACTGAATGAAATGGGTGGATTTTACCTACACTCTCCCAGCTGCCCAGAATTTAAAACACCTTGGCTGTAGATTATAGTTTAAATGAATTTGTCTCTTTGACAGCCTGACCACTTCATATCTTGCTCTCTTGTTCTAATCACTATGGATGACATAGAAGCTTCTAGAATCCTAAGTAAAGGGGAGCTTTAATTAAAAAGAAACTGTTTGTTTCCCTCGCTCCACTTTCCCTGTGCAGGTTCCCCAGCCTCGACTCTCTCCACCACCTCCATCCTTCTCTCCTATTCACCCCCCACCTACTCCTTTTCTTTTTCTTACTAGAGACACCTTGGGGAACTCTGTGTCAGCTGCTTCCAGTTTCACGTAACAAAGACCCAGGGGCTGCTCAGCAGACAGAGAGGCTGGGATAGGGACGGGGATACAGATGCTCATAACTGAATATTCTCCAACTTTGTGAAAGGGAGCAGGAGCTGGACAGGGGTCTGGTGACAGTGAGGGGAATGAACTCCAGTGGGTGACTTCCTGTTCTTCACTTGGGGCACATGTGGTCAAACCCTCACATATCTGAGACTTAGGTTCAGAGCTGCCCCTCTGGGTGGCTTTTCCAGCTCCTGATGGACCGACCACTTGGGGACCCCCTTTTATTACACGAAAGATGGTAACAGCTTCCTAAACAACCTCGCTACCCAGTTTCCTCCTCACCTCTTGGTTGTCAAGGTCTTTCTTCATTTTATTTATGTTCCTGGCTTCTTTAAACTACAAGGGAAACACATCGTTGCATACACAGAGGGGCTTCGGGGCGGGAACGGTCAGTGGGTTTAAGGGAGAGTTGATGTTGTTGATGATGTTAATATAATTAAACAGTGTTCTACTCACAGTATTTCCTATACCGAGAAGGCGAGACCATGGCCTCCCTGGGTGGGGTTCCTGCTGAGGATGAGATGGCAGGATTTCATTGTAAATGGAACATGGGTTCTTGGAGGAAGTGGGTTCTATCATTGAAGCAAACTTGGGAAAGCTCCATCCAGAAGGAGCAGGTCCCCTCAGAGACTGCAGTTTAAGCCTCGGGTCTCTGGTGAACACTTAGTCCTGAGCAATGAATTTTATTTACATTAACATCCAGAAGGCTCAGCATAGTTGATGGAGGCAATGGACTTCTGGAGAAAGTGTGCAGAGCTCTCTTCAGCTCATCAGAGGCGCCTAGAAGGACCACTGACCGTACCACATAAGAGCTTCCTTAGCTCTCAGCGAGACTCACAGACTCAGAAAGCAGCGTCAGGAAAAGCTACTACTGGGAGCCACTAATGGTCAAGTCTGGGTGGGAAGAACTGCTCTGCTAAGGAGAGAGGTGGGACTCGAGAGAATATTCTTCTGGCACTTCTATAGGACACAATTTCCATCCAATCAAGGACCTAATGTCTTACAGCCTCTCATTTATTTGAGGAAACCGCTTTTTGTGGGGACGCTGGGTGGCGTGCCCCCGGGGACACCTCCCTGCTCCAGCCGGGTGTGATTCCCCTTTAAGGAGGGACTGGACCCGGCATGAATCGGAGCCTGTGCTGAAGCCGAGGTCCAGTGAAAGCAGAACAGGCCTGGATTTTTACGGCTCGGTGTTTCAAGGCAGCGCTTTGCTGAGAAATATTAAGTGTAACCAAATATTACAGGGAACACACTGTTCCCGCTGTATTTCCAGGGCATCTGATCAATGGGGAAAATGAGAAGTAGAAATAAACAGAAAGGACAGAGGGCTGAGCCGGCAATTGGGCTCAAAGGAGAACCGAGTGAAACAGAGGAAATGATTTTCAAAGTAAATACAGATAACTGGGAAGAAAGACTACTGCTCAGCAGAGAAGAAACGTCTGACTGTCCTGCTCCGGGCCCAGGTCAGGCCAGAGAAGGTGGTGGGGCCGTGCTGAGAATCTTCATCCCAGGCCTGGTCGTTCATTGCGTCCAGCTGTCAGAGGAGATGCCAGCAAAGAGCAAGATGAAAAGCAGTGGGGGGGGACCCCACCAGCAGGCCGGGCAGCTCTGGGGCCCTGCGGGGTTTCATGTGGAAGAAAACCCAGGGTTCAAGGAGGAGAAGGATTGTATCATTGAGGGCAGGTCTGAGAGGACCATCTGAGAGGATCAGGTCCCCTGGGGGACTGTGCAGGTTAAACCAACAGTCTCTGCCATGGCAGTTTCTCGGTGTTAGCTCCTGGAAAGCTCACGTATGTAATGTGGGCTGTGTGTAGGTTTCTCAGCCCCCCCACTGGTGATACTTGGGGCCAAATTATTCCTTTTGGTTGTAGGGTGTTGAGAGACTTAGCCTCTATGTGCTCAGCTCTAGTAGGGCCCCACCCAGCACCCTCCAAAACTGTGAAGTCAAGCCCAAATGTGTCCAGATATGGCCCCACGTGCCCATGGAGGCCCTCACCTCCCGCTGAGAGGTGCTGCTGTAGGTGGGGAAACTAAAGCCCAGCAAGGCACATCTGCGTGGGGCATCTGGGGTCGCACAACTGCCTGAGGCGGAGCCAAACCTGCTGTGGGCAGGCTACTGAGCTGTGCAGGCTTCCTGGCCTCTTCTGCAGCTGCAGACTTGACTGATGAGGGAGCCTCTGCAGTGCTCTGACTTGGGACTTGGACTCCCGGGTCCAAACCCAGGCTCCGCACGGGACATGCCGGGTGTGTGCGATGGCTGCTTTACTCCCTTTTTTGTGTCTCAGCATTTTCAGCTTCGAGGTAAATAGGGCAATAGGTGAGCTGAACACAACAGGCCAAGCAAAGAGCAGGGGCCACATCTAGATACTGGGTGCCAAGTCCCTTTAACGGCTGGTTTGGGCCCTTCTCAGCCACCTGCTCTGTACTCCAATACACTCTTCTCCGTTTCCTTTGCTCATGTGGTTCTTTCTATCTGGCACATCCTTCCACCAACTCCTTTATACAACTAACCCTTTCCTGCCCAACAAGAACTAATTAAGTTGCATCTCCACAAAGGTTAATGGTGCCCATGCTCTGGCCCCCAGAGCAGGTCCAAAGCCCCAGATGTGTTGAAAGGAGCACTGAGTGGTTCTCTTGATTGATCAGATGAGGGAGGGAGGGTGGCCACCTGCCAGGCTCCCTGACAAACCAGAGTCCTTGTGTGTGTCCATCTTCTGACTAGACCTGCTGTGAGCAATAGCTGGGGAGCCTGTGGACTGACTTCTGCCCCCATGGCACATGGTGGATGGACGAGATGTTGATAGAGAGAAATGGGAATGGGGGTAGCACTCCTGTTCTCCGTAGGAGACTGGTAGAGATACCAGAGAGCAAGGGGATGCTTCAGAGATGCCTGCAGCCTGGTGAAGGCCTGAGTATCAGGTCGGCTCCCCATGAGAGACCTCACTTGAGTCAATTTGCCAGTCCTGTGCCTTTTATGGGGGTGGGGTGGAGTGGGGGGAGGGCTTGATGAGAACTACACCAAGGGCAGACTAGACCGGTAGTATTTTGTGGGAAATAAAGTCTGGAGACAGGAAAAAAAAAATCACTGAACTACAGGAGAGAGGTCTTGGGGCAAAACTAAGCGCAACAGTGAAATGTCTTAAAGTTAATAAAAATGTCCACATGAGGAGCATGATGACAGTCAATCCATGGTCAATTATTTGGGGAGACGGAAGAGAGGAAGAGCCCTTGAGTCTCTGGGGATAGAAGGTTGCTCCGCCATGAGGATTATTGCACAGGGAGTGGAGATAGCAAAGAAAGTTCTTGAGTTTTCTCTAGAAATATTTGAAAATAGAAATGGCTCTTCCCAGTGAGGGGTGGTCACATGTCCTAAATCCAGAGAGTGGGGAGTGTGGGCTGGGGGTGAAGAGGGTGGCAGAGGTGGGATGGATGTGTCTGTATTTTGATCCTGAGAGTAGGAAGCATTTCTCACCATTTGAATCAGAAATCCCTAGAATGATGTTTCTGACCAGTGAGGTCTGATTTTTAGGGAGGCATTTTGAATATAAGGAGAGAGATTTGAGGACTTGGATTTGAGAAACCAGATGCAACTGTAGACCCAAGAATAATAGTTGAGATGGAGCACCTGGAATCATGTCAGAAACAAGAGGAGTGATCCCTGTCGCTGAGAAACGCATGCAGATCTGAGAGGCAGGACTCCACCTCAGTTTCCTCCCAGACCCCGCCTGTAAATAAAGTATAGCTTAAGCTGCAATTCTGCCTCCCTGAACTCACAGATCCCATTTTCATCTTTGAGTCTCTCATAAATGTTTGTCAAATGCTATAGTAAATTCAAAGTCCCCCTTACCTGGTCTGGCTGGGACGGAAGGCTCGGAGTAGCACACATCTGCTCAGAATGTTCCAAAGGGCCTCATCCCACTTGTGGCCTCTGCCATTCTCACAGGTTAAGGGAAGCTGGTAAGTAGCTACAGAGAGAAACAAAAGCAGATCTCAACTCAAAATTCAGTGCTTCCCACTTTCCCCACTGCGAGCACGGCTGTGGTCTGGCCAGCCAGGAGCCTCCTGCGAGCTGCGTGGAGTCTTGCAGGATGGAGCCAATGAGCTGCCGGGGGCCGATGCTAGGCCCTTTGCCCTCACCTGGGCTTTCAGAAAGGGAGCTGCTGCCTGAATTATTGATGCAGGGCTAAGTACACAGCTGCAGAAAATAGGAGGGACCCCCTCCCCTCCATTACCACAAGGAAAAATGGAGGAGGGAAGCACTTCTTTCAGGGATGGCAGCGAACCCAAACAGAACACTCCTGGAAGCCCCGGGCCAGCAGGCCTCACGCATGGAGCCTCCTTCCCAGCTTCCCTGTGTGGCAGACCCTCTTGGTTTTGTTCCTGAGATGAAGACTGGGCCCCAGGGCTGGAAGAAACTCCCAGATAAGACTCACAGAGACATGGTGATGATATCTGCAAAGGAGTTTATGAAAACCCTTCATGGAAGAAAGGAAAGAGGGAGAAGGCAAGGCGCCCTCAGGGGTTCCCTTGATTGATCAGGGGAGGGTGGCTACCTGCCAGGCCCCCTGACGAACCAGAAAAAGCAGAATGAAGACAGAAAGTGGTGACTCTACCTGGTGGCAAGTGACAGATCAATCATCTTCGTATTTTTACCCACTTTCTGCACCTGTAACACCTAAATCAGACAAGGGTGAGTGGTAGGAAGGGAGTGCTCCCTGCCCCGAGGTGGTGAGGCCTGTCCCTCAGTGGGCCCCTAAAAGGAGTGAGCTGCCACCACAGGTTCATTCCCTTCCAAGGGGTCCATCAGAGGGGTCACACAACTCTGTCCACTCAGCCCACACGTCTGCAGAGCCTACTGTGTGCCTGGCACCTGTTTACGGCCTGTGCTCAGATGAATAAACCATGTTTAAAGAGTTCACAGTCTGGTCGTAAGAGCAATTGAAAATACACGACTGTTGGCTTAAGTAGCACCATTTACTTTGAGTAACGAGAGTTAATTGAACACTTTTCGCACTTCTCCGCAGCTCTTACCGAGCCTTTGGAGGTTTCAGACCATCGTTGCTGCCAAATGCAGCCCACTAGGGACAGATCCTATGTTTAAAAGAATAGTTCTGTATTCCCTCCGTAGAACTGGTTAGGAAGTGATTCTCAAAGAAGCGGATTTATGCAAATAAAAACAAGATGTTAAATGGAGGGAAAGATATACACGGGCAAAGATAGACGCAGTCAATCCTTTGTTCCTTCAAACTGTTTTTGAGCACTCACATCGAAGATACTGGGCTAGTTGCTAACCCTGAAATAGGGTACAGGACAATGTTTAAGGGGCCTGAGCCATCACCAGTTCTTTATGGGAAACAGAAGACCGTGGTCAGTCGGAGCACAGCAGCGTGCTGAAGACCACATGTGCCCAGGGCACACACAGTCCCTGCAGTAATATCTGGCCGTGACAGTTGGGAAGGACTTTGCCAAGGAGAGGAGAAATCCAAAGGCATTGAAGGATCAGGGGAATTTTGAAAGCAAAAATAGGAGGAAAGGCCATTGCAAGCTGAGGAGGGAGAGGGGGAAGTAGAGCAGGAAGGGCAGGAGCAGAAGCCTGGGCTCTTCAAGTCGGCTGGGACTGCGCTGAGCAGGGCGTGGCCACACCTCCACATCCCGCAGCCCCCGGGTTCTCAGCCAGCGCTGCCCACTATCTTCTCTTTGCTGAATGCTGCTGGAGGCTGCTTGCGGGATTCCCTGCTGCTGTCCTTGCTTCCTGCTCCCACCCCAGTGCAGTCTCTGCAGAGCAGCCAGCTCAGTCTTACCTAAAGATACATCAGATCGCACCCGGCACCCCTAAAAAAGAGGCTCCTATGTTTCTTAAAACCTCAGCTCTCTCTCCTACCTGCTGCTCCTGTTCCAGCTCTAGCGATCTTCTGTCTGCTACATACACTGACCAAGGTCAATCTCACATTAAGGGATTCAGTTGACTCACATAAGGGAGTTAGTCAATTTGCTAAGAATGTCCCTCCTTCTCCTTCGACTTTGAATATCTGGGTCCTTCTCAGTTATTCACATGACAGCAACTCGAGTACTTTTAGATGCTGCCCACTGTGGCAGATTTGGGAGAGGGATTTGGAGAGCTCTGGGTCATGGCCGGAGTGCCACCTCCTCAGAGGGCCCCTCGCCCAGTTCCTCTGTATAAGGACGCTGGTCTTTCTATCTTCCTGCTGCTTTCGGCAGGGACCAGTTCCCGCAGCTGTGATTGTTAGTTTCTTGTCTTCCCCAGAGGGAGAGAGCTCTGTAAGGATGGGGTTGTCTTATTTTTCATCCTCAGCATCTCATATTAAAGTTACTCAAAGACTATAAATACAGTAGCACCTCTGTAAGTGGACCACCCAAGGGACTGTAACAAATGGGTCAACATACAGAGGTGGTCACCATAAGGAGCTCGGCCCGCTGTCCTGGTACATGCATGTGGTGCACGTCCAGTCTAGGAATTAGGTCAACTTAAGGAGGGGGTCAGTATAGAGAGGTGGTGAGCTGTGGAGGTTCTACCGTATGTAGGGCCAGGGAGGTTGATTAGCACCATCTTTTGAAGACTTGTACTTTAGAGAAAATCTTGATGGACCACATATGAGATGTGCTGGGCTCTCCAGGTGCCTACAAATACAGAGGTGGCTAAGATGGAGAAGGGGTCTGCCAGCCTGGAGGGGTGCTCTGACCCAGCCTTGTCCTATGGCAAAGGGTGATAGCAATATGTGTCATGTCATCATAGAGACTCAGTCTCTGGCTGGGGAACACCCAGCTTCTGCCTAATCTGTGCTATTTGACGCGTGTTTCTCTGAGTCAGCTGGGTTGATAAGATAACAAAAGAAGCTCCCAAGAGGCAGCGTCAGATGTTTGCCAATAATGTTGTTCCTGCTAAATTTCAACATGTTGGGGGCAGGCAGTAGGAGCCCGCACATTTTGAAAAATAGCACTTCTGAGACACAGAATGGGGGTTCTTCCTGAGGTCTTTGCTTCTTTCAGGGCATGACCCCTTCCCCACCATGAGGCAGTGAGTGGTTCCCCCCACTGCATCTGAAGCCCCGCATGGCAGGAGCAGGGCCCTGACTCTCAAGACTGGAGGCCCCCTCGCTGCCACATCTGCACTGTTCCTGCCCCGTTCTCATCCCCAGCTTGCACCCAGACCTCTGGGCTCCTGGAAGGAGTCCCTAAGTGAGCTAAGATGGGCTCTGACTCTCAGTCTGCTGCCGCCTGCAATGCGGCCTGGCTGCGCTTCTCTGGGAGCTCTGCTTGCAGAAATAATCCCTCTCCCCAGGCATCCCAGCCCAGGGAGCTCTTTATTCTCACATCACATTAGAACGTTTCCTCCAGTGAAAGTTGAGTGTGTTATCTGCTTCCTGATTTTCCCCCACAGTGATGGAGGAGTGGATTGCTGTGGATGCAGGCGGGCCCTCAAGTTGTACAAAACAGAATCCCCAGCCCAGATGTGCCAAGTCCCACAGCCTTTCTGAGCCTCAGTCTCCTCATCTGTAACATGACGGTGGGAATGGTTTCTTCCTGGGCTCTGGTTAAGCTGTGCACACTTGGTGAAGGGTCCCCACGTGCGTGCTGACAAACAGGCACTGTCACTAGTTGGTTGGCAAGCACGGCCCCCTTAGTGCCCCTGGAACTCTCCCGAAGGATGCGAAAAACGTGACCCAAGTCTTGCACTGGTTACCACAGGGTTATCAGAAAGGGAGCGGAAAATAGCAAGTAACACACTATGGACGGCTGATAAATGGGAATAAGGAGGCTGAGATTCCCTGAGCCGCTCGCTCTCCTCCTGAGCTCCTGCTGTCTTCCACCTGACTAGCCCTGACTGTCTTCCAGGACTGTGGAAATGGGGGAGCCCTGGGGTTCAGCTTTCTCCCTGGTGTCTATGCCATGTGCCCAGTTCCTACGGCTGACTCCCCGCCCCCGTCCCCCCAGTGATGGGCACAACTTGAGACTTTGTGACATCTGTGCCATCTGTACATATTTCTTCATTTCCTGATTTCCTTTCAAATCTGCCTCTCACACTCACAGCCTCAAAGGGAAGGCAGAAACTCCCAGTCACTTTTAAGCAATGCCGTATTTGTGAGTTTTTTCCATCTCTGTCCCTCCCCCCATGCTTTCTTCTGTATCTGTATCAGAGAGGTTTCGCCGGAGGACGGCCCCCAGCATTTCTCTCCCCATCAGTTAGTGGCTCTTCTCTCTCTCTGCTGTTGCTCCTGCCTTCTGTCATCCTGGCTTGTACAAGCGAAGGCTAAGTTGTCAAATTTGATATTAGCAGTTTTTCACTGCAGCCATCTCATCCTTGTATCATCCTCAGTTATCTGGCACCAGCAATTCCATGGAAATCACTTACAGAAACCAACAGTTTATATCCCTAAAAAGGGAGTACTAAGTGTGTTGGGAAATAGCAGCTCTTATTCTCCCGAGAGATAAACAGCTTCTGCAGATTGGCCCCCAGTGTGGCAAAGTCACCCAGCTGGGGAGCTGGAGGTAGGTTCCCTCTGAGAGCTACAGTAACAGATCACTCCAGGGGGAGCTGGGGAGGAAACCCAGAAGATGCCCCTGTGGGGAAGTTTAAAACAGAGACAAGATCAGAGCATTGCAAGCACTCTGTATGATTCTTACTTCCTAGAAGTCCTGGGATGGGAGTCGGACAAATTGTTCTTGCCTATGGTCAAGGCCAGCAAGAAATTGCAATGATTTCAACAAAATATTCTACAGCATAAAACTAAAATTCAATGAAATAAGATACAGCAATAAGTGTTGCCTCATCAGATTAGAATATAATGTCTTAATTAAAATAAAATTTCAAAGACTAGCAAGAGTGAGCACCCTGGTATAAACTTCAGACTTTGGCTGATGAACATACGCCAAGGTAAATTCTTCGATTGTAACACACACACCACTGGTGGGAGATACTGATTTTACACTATCCGTGTGTGGGGGAGGGGCATATGGAAAATCTCTGTACCTTCTCCTCACTTTGCCTGTGAACCTAAAACCACTCTAAAAAAATAAAGTTTTTGATTAAAAAATTCCAAGGAACAGACATTTTAAGTATAGTCTTAATTGTAATAGATAAGTAAAGAGAAGCATCTTCCATTAAATATGTTTTTTTTTAAATTGAGGGGCAGGTTGTAAGAACAATGGACTACTTATAAATTGAAATATGAAGTGTTGGTCCTACTGACTTCTAGCGAGAGAGGTGAGAAAGGGCTCTGTCTGCCCCTATTACTGTTCCTGAAAATACCTCCCATGTCACTGCCCCTCTGTGGGAACTGACTTTGCTACACGAGAGACCCTTCCCCCTGGACACAGGTGATTGGAACAGAGTAAATTTGAGTGCAGACCAAGCCAATCATCTTCTCTGAGAAAGTATCAAGGACCACCTGAGGTAGTTGGCTCTGGCCTAGGTATAAGAAAAGCAGAGACAGCCAGTGCTGTGCCAGGAAGAAATCAATGAAGAAACTAAAAAGAAGGCTCCATGTCCCGCCAGGGGGACAGGAGTGACTTGTATTAATAGCTTTACAGCCTGTCCCCCCTAAGACTTGGCTGTACCTTATCCCTGGGATTCTTGAGGCATATCCACATACTTCAATTAGATTGCCTGAATCTTTGCTAGTTCAACTGAGTTTCTATTCCTTCAGGAAAAATACAATGACCAAGTGAGGTTCCTTTAAGATTCCGCAATGTCTATATTAAGATAATCATTACTTGTCATTTTAATACAAAACCCAACATCTCAATGATTTAATGTCTTGAAAACATATTTCCTGCTCATACCCCTTATGTGGATGCTTGGTGGATAACCTTTCACAAGGATATGCACAGACCTGAGACCCTTCTGCTTTTTGGCCCCACATCCCTCAGGGGTCTCTGGGTCCTCTTCAGGACTTTTGTGTTGTCCAGCTGGTAGATCAAAGAGGAGAAAGTGAAGAGGGTCACAGAAAAGTTTTCACAGGTCAAACCTGCTAATGGCTTGTGTCATTTCTGCTCTCAGTCCTTCAGCCAGAAGCCAGTCACAGGATCACTTCTGACCTCACAGGGACTAGGGATACTTTAGATGTAATAATAACATTTAAAAAACAATAATAATTGTAGTAGCTGAAGGGTTTTGGAGGTTTTCCATTTGTCACACACCAAGTTGAGTTGTTGTTATCTATTCTTCAACTTTTGTCATCATAACAAATGTTTAGAGCAGTTATTTGCCCCAAAGCACAACCTTCTGTATGACTTGTGGTCTGAATCCAGAGATGAAAGTGATTGCCTCTGAATATCACCAAACTCAAAGTTAAATATATATTAAGAACAAGAAGCCCAGGCTATCTTCCCTGAGGATGAGAACTTGTGTGGAGAGAATGGCCTTGCTGAGAGGTAGAACCAGCCAGCAGGCATCTTACTGCAGTTATATTGGGCCACTGAACCCGTCCAACCTGCCAGCTGATTGTTGCCACATGGATGAACCCAGGGGAGGCAAGCAGAAGAACCTCCCAGCTAGACATTGCCCAAATTACCAATGTACAGAATTGTGGACCAATAAGTGACTGTCCTTTTCACTCTTTTAATCAGTAAGGTGATGCCCAACCACCCTGGGGAGGATTGTCTACTTATGGAGTCCATTGACTCAAATGCTGATCTTAGTCTGAAACACCCTCACAGACATACTCAAAACAATGTTTAAACCCTTTTCATTTAAGACTCAAAGTAAATTTCTCTCTGATGGTAGCTGTTTAAGCTGAGACTTATTTGTGGGTCTGGCAGCAGAATGTCTAATTTCACCCAAATATAAATGCAGATGTTTGGGGTAGAATTTTGCCACTGAAATACTTAGCATTGCAAAAATGGATAATCCAACTAGATCCTAAAATTTAACAACTCGTATTATCTAGTAGAGCTAATGCCTCTTCAAAAAAAAAAAAAAAGCTACTCAAAATAATCCCTTCATTGATCACTGACTTTAAAAATGTAAACACAGGCAGTATTTTGAGAGATCTGTGAATTTGCCCATTTTTAGATTAAAGGGAATAATTTTCTTTAATCTATAAAATAAGATGAAAGATTCTAGGACTGGGACAGGGGAAAATAAAAGATGAATGTTAAGCATCTTATAGTTACAGAAAATGAGGAAGCGCTCAGAAAACAGGAGGACGAGGGCAGGGCAAGAGGACACAGGAGCCAGCTGAACCTGAGCCAACTCCCAGTGGCCAAATCTGGAAAGATTTGGGCAAGAAAATACCCAAGGCATAAAATAAAAATCTATGAGTCCATACTTACATAAATGTGAATCTATACTGATGATAAATAATTGAATTAATAAATAAATAAATAGGTGACTGACAATCTTCTTTACAGAAGAAAGGTAAATAGATTTCTCCATTTCCTGGAGATAGAACTTGATCTATTACCTGCCCCTTTGAGTATGGGGCAGGCTTTGTGACTTGCTTCCAAGGACCACAGAAATGTGGGAAAATGTAACCTTATAATGGGAAAACCCGGCAAAAGTTACCTTGGCCAGGTGGTCAAGGTTAACATCACAGGTAGTAAGTCATATTGATGGCATGTGCCCCCGTCCTATCATCACATGATGTCTCTAGCCCTAATCTAATCATGAGAACATTAGACAAGCCAGAGAGAGAGATGGCGTACAAAGCACCTTACCATTATTCTCCAGAACAGTCAAGGTCATGAACAATAAGGAAAGCCTGATAAAGTAATAGACCAGAAGAGACTAAGGAAAGATTTTGACCAAATGTCATGTGGGATGGCATCCCTGGGCAGAATAAGGACATTATTGGGGAAGCTAATGAAACCCGAATAAAATGTGGGCTTCAGTTGATAGGAATTCTGAAGGTGGCATTCTCAGTTATAACACATGCAAACGTGCCACAGGTAGGTAAGATGTTAAGAATGGGAGAAGTGGGTGAGGACTATATGACAACTCTATGTACTAGCTTCACCACTCATCTGTTGAAAACTATTCTAAAGTCTTAAAAAATAAGTTTATTTTTTAGAAAGTATGCTCTCAAGCCTGATGTGTCCTTTGGAACAATCTGAATTGACATAGCTGAACGGGTCTGTCTGTCTGATCTTGTTGCCCTCAGTCTGTCCATTACATATGGTGGACGGTGAATTATTTTCTGTTGTTTGACCATTTGAGTGAATAACTTGAAATTATTTGCAATATCCACTTTGAGAGCACTTCTATTTAAGTGACATGGGCTTGAAATTAATATTTATAGCCTCTTCAAATCTTCATGTTGCATAAAAAAGGATTCTGCTGGCTTCTTTTTTGATGGTTTATTTCTTTCCAAATGAGTTAATAAATATTTTAGTTTTCTCCTCACATGACCTGAGAATCTGTATGGTGAACTGCTAGAAGATAAATGAAACCTAACAATGTTCACTGATTGTTTATTTTTTAAAAACTTGGTTCCGTACGTTGAAAGCTCATAGATCTCAGTCTTACAAATAGTGTTTTACTTTATCCCCCAACTTGCATCATTTTTTAAATGACAGCAATGTTTTCTTTCCACTAATCCTTCATACAGGACTTTAACATAAAAAATATAAAGGGTCTACATGGTTATTCCATGTAAAGATTTTCCATTAAGCGTGGATCCTGGAATTTTTCTGGGTCTGGTTTGGTTGGCAGGGTAAAAATAATATAATCAGTGCTGCCTGAAAATAGTTATCACCCAATCTTTGGAGCAATCATTAGGTCAGCCTACTAGGATAGAAGCATAAACTCAGCTCACTCTTCTTCACTCTCACATGGCTCTCCAGACTCTGAGTAATATGAATAAACTTCTGTTTGAAACTGTACAATATCAGCTGTGTTCCATGAAATTCTTACATCAGCATCTCAAGATAGGCTAATGATCGTATTTCATCGATGAGTAAACAAAGGTTCAGGGCTACTTGCACTGAATCACACAGCTAAGAACTGATTGAACTCTGATTTGTTCTCAGAATTATCTGTTTCTGACATACTGTTTCTTCATAGATGACAGAAATTTCTCTCAGTGTGTTTCTTGGTGGTCCATTTATCTTTGGTCTCAACCCTGGGCCAGCAGCCTGACCAGGTCACCCACAGCTCCTTCTGTGGACTGGTGAGCTTAGGAGTAAGACAGGCAGGAGATGATTCCCAAAGAAATCCTGCCTTTAGTCTAACCCAAGAAATAACAATAGTCTTTGACCAAGATACTTCTCTTCACTTACAGCATTGCTTAAAACAGGTCCAACTGTCCTAGTTGTCAAGGTTTTTTATTGTTATTATTAGCTATCTGTTGCTTCTGCTTCCCCCCCCACCCCCATTCAATTTCATCCAACATTTATTGTGTTAAGCTCTCAATGCTGGAGCTCTAAAGACAAGTATGACATTATTTCTGCAAACGCATGTAATTTATATCTGTTGGAATGGAAAGTCCAGCTCCTGTAGCTAAAACAAACCTTAACAAATTCTTAACCTTAACAAATCACTGTATTAGTTAGGAAGATTAATGCTAGCTGCCAGATAGAATAACTCTCAAATCCCACCGGCTTAACAGAAAGTTTATGTCCTTCCATTCAGAGTTCAGCATGGGTTGATAATGGCTGTTCTCCATCTGGTGAGTGAAGGATCCAGACCCTCTTTACTTTGCGTACCGCATCTTCCCGTGTGGCTGCTGGTGGCAGAATGAGGGCCCTGAGAGATGTCCACATCCTTGTTCCCGGAGCCTGTGCATGTATTTACCTTACATGACAAAATGGACTTTGCAGATGTGATTAAATTCATGAACACGGAGAAAGTAATCCTCCTGGATTATCTGGGTGGGCCCAATCTAATCCCATGAATCCTTAAAAAGAGACAACTGGTCTCAGCTGAGTCAGAGAGTGGGATGACTACAGACGAAGGGCCAGAGAGATGTGATGTGAGAAGCACTTGATGTGCCATTTCTGGCTTTGAAGATGGAGGGAGGGGCAAAAAAAACAGGGAATGCAGGGAATGCAGATATCCTCAAGGAAAAATTCTCATCTGGGGCCTCCAGGTAGAACACAGCCCTGCTGACACCTCAATTTTCACTTAGGGAGACCTATTTTGGACTTCTGACCTCCAGAACTATAAGAAAATATGTTTGCATTGTTTAAGACACTCAATTGGTGATTATTTGTGACAGCAGCAATAGAAAAGTAATGCAATTTCCAAGTCTCTCCAGGAGGAAAATTAGGGGCAGAGAAGGCACAGTGAATACTGAGTGCCCCAGACCTGAATGCTCACGTTCCCTTTTCCTAGACCTTGAAGAATTAGACATTATAAGAAAAGGTGAAACTACTGGAAACATTTAGGAAACATGGACATCCAGTAAGTACTAACGGTCTCTGCCAAAAGCATTCCTAATGCCATTTATGGCACTTGGTGGACAGAACGGTTAAATAATGAGCAACTAGGGCAGTTTATCTGGATTGGAAGTGGTGCACACGCACACACGCACACACAGGCAAGTGTACCATCCCTCTTTGTATTTGCTTTTTTTGATACCAGGTCTGGAATAACTGTGGGAGGAACGATTGGGTTTACAGTTCTGTTCATATTTCTCCAATCTACTGTTTTCTGATTCATGATATTTTCTACCCTTTGAAACCAAATTTGAAGTATTAATTATTTAAATGCTATTATTTAGATAAATGATTATTCTAGAACTTGATTATTTGATACATACATGTACGTGTGTTGCTTGTTTACACTTGGTCTGAAAGAGATCTAACAATTGGTCATATAATTAAATTTCCTTGAACTTGACTTTGCACTAAGTAAAATGAAAAAATGAAAAGTAATTATCTTTTTTTTGTTTTTGTTGGGAATTCATTGAGGGTACAAAGAACCAGGTTACACTGATTGCTTTCATTAGATAAGGACCCTCCTATGATTACGTCCCACCCACAAAAGGTGTACCACACCCCTTAAGAAGTCCATTTGAAAGTTTCAGGGGATGGTAAGAGAATCCACTTTGGAAAAATATCTTCTAGCATCTAGGAGGTGCTTGGTTAATGCTCACAGATAGCTCATATATTCTGCTGTAACTACAGATTCTACATATATTCATTCAAACATCTATAACTTGGCATTTGCTGTTACTTATTTCAAAAACTTGAATGATAAAAGAGCACTATGTATTAACATCTTTAAATTTAAATTAGGTTTTTATCTTACGGTTTAAATTGTTCAAACTCTAAGTTTTCCATCTTATATCTCAAAAGTTTTATTATATAATTAATATTTCACTTAACTTTCTCAAATTTTTTTATGTGTCTCCTCTTTGTTGGAAGCAATATCTGATTTGTGTTCATTTTATAAAATCTATTCCTGTTATACTTTGAAATTGATTTGTTCATTATCCCAAGTTTAAAATCTGTAAGACATTTTGTCTCTGGTACTTATACATGTCCCAGGATATTTGCTAAAGATAAAAATAAGATCCTGTTATTTAGTAAAATTTGGTAACAGATTCAGGTTTTTTGAAACCCGAAGCTTAAATTGTTAAAGGATATCATTATTATTTCATAGTTTGGGCAGGAGAAGGATCTTGCCAACATCAGAATGGGCCTGAGATTTGAGGAGTCAACCCTTTGAACCACATTTAAAATTCTTTGTTCAAGTTCATTTATTCTTGGCAAAAAAGTCAACTTCCTGTTTTTGACAAAAATGGAATCAAGAGACTCAGAAGTCTTGTGAATATCAAGTAACTCATTACAAAAGAACATTTTGCTGAGTAAAATGAAAATGAATCATAAATGCCTGGATTTTTATACTAAAAATGCAAGATTCTAAGGGAAGATATGTTTTATAAAAAGCGTTGGGGTTTAGTAAAATATTGGGAGACGAGTTTAATGAGAAAACTATTCATCCTTTACTTTTGCTCTAATTTTGATTGTAATTGGATTTTGGACAGTTTGGTCTTCAAATTAATGATATCCCCCATTTTCAAAGTTATGATAACTGTGCTATGGGATGGATGTCTAAACAAAAACAGGCTCTATAAAGTATAACTTTTATCCACATTTTTAATACAAACTTCAAATATTAATATATAGTATAAAAAGTTTTGTTCACAGTTAAATATGTCTCCATTGTAGGACATAATATTTATATTGGTATGATTAAATTTATTAACCATTTAAAATAAAGACTTGTAGTAACAGGCATGTACATTAATGAAAAAGTTCCTGCTACTTTTTTCCTTTATTAATTAGTTCATTTAATACATCCACAAAAATATGTGAGCATTTATTATATTCCTGACCCTGGTCCCCAAATTATACCCATGTGTTTTTAAAGAGAAAGCTTAGTCCCAGGTCTTCTTTTTGAGTCTTATGGCATATTAAAGATGGCCAGAAATTCTCTAATTGCCTCCTATGGACAGCGTTATGTTCCTAATCCTTGAATCTGGGTAGGTTCTTTGACTAGCTTGGCCAATAGATGTAGCAAAAGTGACACAGTGTGCTTTTCATAGGAGGTGACATAGCTTCTTATGTGGTGTCTTAGGAAATTTGCTCTTAGAATCCTGAGTCACCATATAAGAAGTGTAGGTAGGAAGGAAGGCCTATGCAATAAATGGTCCTGGGGAAACTGGGTAGCGTGTGCTGAAGCATCAACTGGGACCATATATAAAAGTTAATTCAAGGTGAATTAAAGACTTCAATGTAAGGCATAAGACCATAAAAATTCTAGAAGAAAACATAGAGAAAATTCTTCTAGACATTGGTCTAGGCAAAGAATTTATGCCTAAGACCCTGAAGGTAAATACCACAGTAACAAAAATAAATAATTGAGAGTTAATTCAATTAAAAAGATTCTGCACAGCAAATGAACATATTATTCTTAGTAAACCATTACAAGAATGGAGAAACAAGAATCCTATGTACTCAACTCTGATATGAGGACAATTAATGTCCTAGTACATGGTGGGGGGTGGTGGGCAATGTGGAGAGCTGAGACAGGGAAGGAGGGAGGGAGTGGGGGGGGTCACGGGGTATGATACACCTTTGGGGGGCTGGACACAATTATAAGAGGGTCCTTATTTAACAAAAGCAATCAATGTAACCTGGTTCTGTGTACCTTCAATGAATCCCAAAAAATAAAAAAAATAAAAAAGAAATAGGGTGGTACCTGTGGCTCAAGGAGTAGGGCACTGGCCCCATATACTGGGGGTGGCAGGTTCAAGCCCAGCCAGGCCAAAAAATGCAGGAAAAAAAAGAGAAAAGAAATAATCAGCAGAGTAAACAAACAACCTACAGAATGGGAGAAAACTAAACATTCAACAAAGGGCAAATATATGTAATCTACAAAGAGCTCAAACAAATCAGCAAGAAAAAAACAAACATTTTACCCTACTAAAAAATGGGCAAAAAACATGAACAGACATGTTTACAAAGAAGATAGACAAATGACCAGTAGACATGAAAAAAATGCTCAACATCACTAATCACTGGGGAAATATAAATGAAAACCACAATGAGACACTACTACCTTACCCTTGTCAAAGTGGCCATTATTAAACAGTAAAAAACAATAGATGCCAGTGTGAATGCAGAGAGAAGGGAATGCTTCAACACTGTCAGTGGGACTACAGATTAGTACAACCTCATGGAAAATGGTGTGGAGATTCCTCAGAGAAATAACTGTAGACTTACCCTGTGACTTAGCAATCCTACGACTTTATCCACTCACAGGAAAAGAAGTCATTTTACCAAAAGCACCTGCATGTGAATGTTGCAGCACAATTCATGATTACAAAGTTTTGGAATTAACCTAAGTGTCCATCAGTTTGTGCGTGGCTAAAGAAAATAAGAAAATGTGGTGTGAGGTGTGTACGCGCGTGCGCACACGCATGTTCATACAGGGTGTCCATAAAGTTCATGTCCATTGCACATGAACTTTATGGACACCTTCTATACACACACACACACACACAGAATATAAGTATATATCATGGAGTACTACTCATCCATAAAAAGGAATGAAATAATGTTATTTATAGCAACTTGGATGGAACTACAGTATTACCCTAAGTGAAGTACCTGAGGAATGGAAACAAACAGCAAACACCACCAGTACTGTCTAATAGTTGGGAGCTAAACTATAGATACACATAGTCAGGAAGAGGGGGAAGGGACAGTGGAAACCAAGAAGAGGGAGTGGCGGGCAGGGGTTGGGGGTAAAAACTTATCTGTTGGGTACAGTGAACACTATTCTGGAGATGAGCACACTAGAAACCTTGACTTAAGCATTAGCCATGGAACAGAAACATTTAACCCCCTAGTATTCTGAAATTGAAAAAATACAATTAAAAAAAAAAGAAGAAATGCAAGTATCCACAGATTGAGGCTTCCGTGCTGTAAGAAACTCAAGTTACAGAGAGAGGCTCCATCAGAGGAAATGTCAGGGGCGACTCAGAGAGAGAGAGAGAGAAGGAGGGAGAGAGAGAAGGAGAGAGAGGGAGAGGGAGAGAGAGGTGGGAGAGAGAGACAAGGAGGGAGAGAGAGAAGGAGAGAGAGAGAGAGAAGGAGGGAGAGAGAGAAGGAGAGAGAGGGAGAGGGAGAGAGAGGTGGGAGAGAGAGAGGAAGGAGAGAGAGGAGAGAGAGAGAGAGAGAGAGAGAGAGAAGGAGGGAGAGAGAGAAGGAGAGAGAGAGAGAGAGAAGGAGGGAGAGAGAGGTGGGAGAGAGAGAAGGAGGGAGAGAGAGGTGGGAGAGAGAGAGGAGGGAGAGAGAGGTGGGAGAGAGAGAGGAGGGAGAGAGAGGAGAGAGAGAGAGAGAGAGAAGGAGGGAGAGACATACCCAAGGAGTCAGACCTGTGAGTACAGAGACATCTGGAACGTTTCTCCTCTACCCCCACTGACCCTTTGACTAAAGCCACATTGAGTGGAGATGGATCATCCAGCCAAAACCTTTCCAGATTTTTGACTCCTCAAATTATTAGGAAGAAAAGATTGTTGGCTTTTAAGCTACCAAGCTCTGAGATAATTGGCTGTGCAGCAATAAATTACCCAAACTGTGCTATTATAGTAGGTTACTAAAAGAAAAAAGTCTTGCTAGTAGAAAGGAAAGCACTTTCTTTGAGAACTTCAGGAAAACCAGGAAGAGTCATAGTACATGTGGCTGTTTCTCTTCTGGGCGTAAACAGTTTAAAAGTTTTATACTATCACCCTGGATCCTAGGTGAAATCAGTATATGATTATGGATAAATCTAGAATCACTCCTTGCTTATTCCCAAACACGTAATCCACACTTGTTAGATTCTAGGCACTGGATCGATGATTGGGGTCTCAGCAGTACAAGCAATCCCAGGTCTTACCCTCCAGGAAAAGCAGTGGAGGGAGAAAGACTATCAGTGCAACACAGGGCGTGAGCTAAAGCAGTGGTGTGGGGAAGAGCCGGGGCAGGGGTGAGGTGGGAGTCCTGGAGAGGAGGTGGGTACAGTGACAGATGGAAATAAAGACATGTAGGGAAATGTGCATATAAATATATTCAGGATTCTTCTAAAATAAAATACATGTATGCCTTTTATATTATTTATATGCATATGCATTCAAGTATGTGAATGTATATAGAGACATTTCAGAGCCCCCTAAAACCATCATTTGGATATCATGTATTATTATTTAGGTGCAATGAACTAATAAATTAGTCATCTGTTGCTTAATTTTATGATTATTAGAGTATAATATAATATTTAGTGTTTAGTACTGGTAACACAAAATATGTGATTTTAAAATATTTCTTGACTCAATACCCACATTTTCTGATAAAATGACACAGCACGGTTTTATTTGTAAGGGAGCTAGGTACCTTATTCCTAACATGGTGCATATCTTTGAGAGAGATATATATCTCATACATATTTTAGATTTGGAAAGGAACTGATGAATTTGTCAAGAAGGGGGAGAAATGATCACTTCCAAATTTTAAGAACAAATTCTGTGTTCTCCTTCCACATCCTCAACCCCAAACAGCTCCCGAGAGGAGTAGAGAAGTGCCAGCCGGGAAAGGCACCTTAGGCTGCAGAATCTTAACGGAAACGTAATAAATACCAAATCCCGTGCCCTCCTCACCTCATCCCTATCATTTCCCAGGAGGTGTCAATTGTTAAACGGGTTGACCCCACTTTAGACATTATTGCATATTGATTTAGGAAACTTGTCTGATGAAATCACCCTTTCTAATAATATGTAGGAAGATTTTTAAATGATTTGAGTGCTAAACTTCATTTGTCTGTGGTGTGTGTTTTATTGTGTCAAAGACTGAAAATATGTTGAAACTGAAGTCCTACATGCCTTTTCATCTTGTGGAACTGCAACTTACTAGAATCTTCTCCCAGTGCTTTCCCCGTCGCGTTTCTGCGAGTAGCCTTGCAGACACCTAGAACCTCACACACACGCACACACGTGCACTGGGGAGGCTGTGTACCCTTTTGATATGTATTGGTTAATTAAATAAAGTGGGGAGGAAAGGTCCAGAAATATCAAAACAGACATCTCAGAAAGAAGTTGAGTTTTAACAATTGTTAAATAAAGAATCAGGGAAGGGAGAGAAACGGCAAGACTTGTCTCATGCACCTGGCCAAGTGCCTGGGCTTATTTTGGGGACTGACTCACAAGAAGTTACCCAAGGGGCCCTGAACAGTTTAATAACTAAGCAGTGTTCAGACATTCCTATAGAAATTTTATGTGTTTTCTTTTTTTTTGGAATAGGAATTCCTTTTGTAGCTAGACAAAGGTCTTTTGGACTCACCGCAATTCTTTACTGAGTCCCTGCTCAATGAGGGAAAGTAGTGCAGGGTGGAGACCTACGTCTGGCCCCATGCTCTGACCAGATGCCACCTGGGGACGTCCAGCCAGCAGCAGGCAAGGTTTCAAGCCCAAGCTTTGGAAAATACATGGTTCATGGGCAACTGAGCGCATACCCACTTCCCTTCTGGGGCGGTCTCAACACCCCAAACAGCGTTAGGAGACTGAGCAATCAGAGGCACTGGGGCTGATGGGTCAACTTAGCAGGGTCTTTATCCCACACAGCACAACCACAGGGCTAGTGCCTTTGGCTGCTTCAGCCCCCCAGGTGTTGACTCTGCCGTCCTTTCTTCCCATAGCCTCGGGCCTCCTTGAGCAGAGGAACACCTTCATGTTTGCAGTCTAGTTCTGCTTCCCAAGGTCAGCCAGGCAATGATGACATTATTCATCCACAGTTTTCCTCTTTTCAGTGAAGGCAGAAAAGCAACTCTTGGTTTTTTTGGGTTTTGTTTTAGTTTTTGCTGGTCACTGGAATAAAATTCTGTTTCCAGCATAGTTATAAGAAATAACCTACAGATAATTTTACGTTTCAATTCTGTTCTGTGCTCAGACATAGAAATTAAAAATATAAACTGACAAGTTCTAAGAAAATTGAGAGAGGATGTGCTTCTAGAATTCCCTTGGGTGGCTGTTACCAAGGGGAGCGTGGCCAGGGGACATTGGTTCTCAGAGTTCAAAGTGACAGCAACAACAAAATCAGCATGACTTTGGGTTCTGTGTGCCGACTTTCATGAGGGTACTTTAAAACAGTTAACTAACAAACTTGACCTAAAAATCTGGGGTTTTTAACCTGTTACCCGATGAATAAATTGCTGGCAATGTTGCCTCTTGGGATATTCACACATTCTTTTTAAAAAATTTTCAGATTAATATATAGGTGCAAACATTTAGGTTATACTGTTTGTGTTTATTAGGTAAAAATTCAAGTTGTGGTTGAGCCCTTCAGCTGGGAAGTGTGCCATGTAGCCTGCATTGCACCTGTTAGTGGGAGCTTCCCAAACTCCCTCACTCTCCCCCTCCCCCCTCCTACATACATATTGTTACTCTGTGATTTAGATGTAGCAATGACTTAAGCAAATGCCTATTTTTCTTAATTCAATGAAACCAAAAATACTGCAAAGTGTTATATTTGACCTCTTTTTCCAAAATTACTTATAATTCTTATTATTATTTGCATAATATATTTGACAATTGGGGGCAAAAGCTTTTCTACAGCTCATCGTTCTTTGTCTTTCCAGATGCACACCCGGGCGAGATTTGAGTTTAAAAATGTTCAGTGATACAGCTTTGAGTATGCCAATCTTAACTCATTAAAGTGGTTTTAAAAACACATCAGTGGCCTTTGGTGCAAGTGTGCTGGCTGCAAAACAATTCTCTAACTGCCCCTGAACAACCCTCTGCAGTCATTTTCCAGACCACTCCTTGGTTTGGGTGAGTCAGTAGCACAGCCCTTCTGAGGTCTACTGATGCTTCTAGAAGCCATTCCATCCTGAAGCCGTGGCATCCCACACCCTCTCAAGCCTCCCTATTTGGTCACTGCACGGGTAACATCACTCTGAGGGAAAAGGCAGTTTTTGAGAGTGATTTCTTAGGGTCTGAGTGACATTAGGGAGTGAGTTTAGGACTAGTGTGGGGTATTTGTGGGGAAAGAAGCATCATTTCCTTTAGTAGCATGAGGCGTGAGGCTCAGTCTCTGTAGAATGCAGGGCTGAGGGGCAGTTAGGATGAGAATAACCAACTGTGTGCATGACAAGATGGAGTGTAACACAATGTTACCACCCAGGAAGGTTAAATAGAATAGAAATAATAGAGAAGGAATGCAGGAATATATATTGATCTGCATTATTCATTTACTACTACCTAACAAATGACCCCAATACGGAATGTGTTCGTACAGCAGTGTTCATTATCTCTGAGTTTCTGCCCATCTGGAGTCCAGGTGCCTTAGTGGGGAGCTTCTGACTTGGGGTCTCCCACAAAGTTGAGATTGGGATGTCACCTGGGACCATAGTCATGTGAAGCCTCAACTAGAGAGTGGTCCACTTCCCAGCTCATTCATAAAGCTCTCAGCAGGGGGCCACACTCAGATCCTTGCTTTTCAGTCCTCTCCACTGGACAGCCGGTGACTTAGTGGCTAGAACTTCCTCTGAATATAGATGTGAGACAACAGAAGGTGTGGGAGATGGGAGCTGCAGCCTTTCAGTAATTGAACTCAGCCTGTGCTCCCATCACCTTGGCTGCCTCCTACTCACTGGCAGGTCCTCACCTGGGCCGGCGCACGTCCACTGAAAGAGACTCATATAAGGGTGTGGCACCAGATGGAGGGATCATTGGGAACCTTTCCAGAAACAACAGCTGCTGTCTATATAATTTAGTACAAACAAAACCAAAACAAATAAAAAACACAGATAGCATTACCTACAAAGTTGGACTATGTTTTCTCTTGCATTCATGAGCATTCATTCAAAACTCATGAAAAATGTGAAGGTAGAAAAAGATGGAAGACTTGCAAGGTACTTTGTTGAAGGCCCTAAGAGAGGTTTTTACATGAGATTGTCATCTCCACAGCAGGACTAAGAGGTAGGTCCTTATGACTACCATCAAGTAAGGAAACTGAGGCTATAGAAAAAGATTATGAGCACAGGATTTTATAGCTTAATACCACACTCCTGCAGCCATATACTAGAAACATAATTGTATGTGCTGGGAGAAGGGGGACCAAAGACCCCATTCTTGGCAAAGGAAAGCACCCCCAGAAAAAGAGGAAAACGAAAAAGGAAGCTGAGTGAGTCAGAACAAAGTAAAGTCAGCTAGTTTACATGTAATCTAGCCATTGCTAGCAAGCTTCTTGCTTTTTCTGAAATTCTAGCCTGTTGGGGATATAGGTTACAAACACTCTGCTGGGTCTGTAAGTTCTCTGAGGAGAATAATGGTCATAGAAGAGGCTATGACAATGTCCTAGGAAAAGATACATCTTCTAGGGCATTTTCTTCCCATTGAACAGGCAAAGCAGATACCCATTATGAAGATTTGCATTTGCTGAGGCAGAGACCAAGGGAATAGCTCGAGCCCTGAGATATGGGCAGAAGAGCTTATATCCCTTATAGCAGAGGAAAATCCTCTGTGGTGGTGATGGGAGGAAAATGCCCCCTCCCACCCATCCCTCAGAGGAGATTAATGCTGGTGGTGGTTTAATCCACAGAGAACTAGCAGAGCTTAACATCTCCCTAGAAATATGTGTGTGTGTGACCTTAAGCAGGAGGCTCTTCCAATCCAAGGCTCAGTTTTCAGATTACTGAAGGCCACCCTTAAGGGTAATTATAATAACAATAGAGGCTGATATGATCAATCCAAGAAACTGCTGACATCTTTGTTCCCTCCCTTATCTTACCCTCTGGGCAAATAGACTTCAATAAAATCAGAGTGGAGCAAGCACTTGGGGCCGCTGCCATAATCCCACAGTGGGCAATGGACCCTGGCTCCTGCTTTTAATTCTACTCTATGTCTCTGTCTTTCTTTACTCTTGCTTCTAACTCTATTTCTTCAGCTGATGGCCACCAGTTTCCACAGGTCACAGCGGATGCTGCTGTCGGGGTGAGACCCCAATAGTAGGATTTTTCCTTTATATTTTTCTCTCTCTCATTCTCTCAACTTGATACCAGAGCTGAGTATTAAAACAAGCTTATTTTATAAGTTTAAATTATTAAAATAATGTATGTTTATTTTAGAAATTAAGAAATCATAGAGGATCAGAAAAGCAGAGAAGGCTATGTTGGGTCTTTTTAATATGTTAGCCCTGGTGTTGTTGGAGCATCAAGGCAGAAGTCAATTTCCATGGCTACAGAACCCAAAGAAACAGGAAAGCTGCACATTTTACAAAGCGCCAGGGACCAGATAGGTCTTGCTGATCAAGGAAGATCCATTTAACAAGTGTCTGGGTAGCATGGAGCAGCAAGCGCAGGTAAAGAGGACATCAAGGGGAGGACCAGAGGCTCAGGGTAATGGCCCCATCCTTGTAATTCAGTGGGTTTTTTATGGAAAGGTTTCTTATGAAGTGCTTGCAGCCCTAAATTAACAAGTACACAATTATAATCAATTGTATAGAAATATTAAAGTAAATATGTTTTATAAATGGTACACACACTTGAGTTGATGAATTTAAGAGACCTCAAATAATGGCTACCTGGAGTATAGGAACCCACTTGTTTATGACTAACATTTGTTCACAAATCCAAGCAGTACCAAGCATGTAATAAGGGTCAGATACTGTGCACAGGATATAATGTATGCGTGCTCACCGAATCCTTGTTATAAATTTGTCCAGGAAGTACTATCATAGGTATAATGGCTGCATTTCCCACAGATGGAGGTTCTGGGATTGAGAGTATTAGTTTCCCGGGGCTGCCATTACCTACCACAGCACAAACTGGCTTCCACAGTACCACAAAGTACCACACACAGAGAGACTGGAAACAACAAACATTCATTCTCTCGTGATTCTAGAAGCTAGATATCTGAAGGCAAGGTGTCGTCCGGGCCAGGCATCCTGGGAGTGGAGCAGAGGTTTTCCTTTCCACTTTGCTTCTGGGTGTGGCTGTAATCCTCGGCATTCCTTGGCCTGGGCTGAGCCACTCCAGGCTCTGCTCTGTCTCTGTGGGCACAAGGCCTTCGTCTTCTATTTGTGTCTGAGTCCAAAGTTCCCTCTTTTTACAAGGTCACCCATCATATTGAATAAAGGCCCACCCTGATGACATCTGCAAAGACTTTATTTCTAAATAATGTCACATTCAGGCACTGTGGGTTAGGACTTTATCTTTTTGTGGGGACACAAATCAACCTGTAACAGTGGCACAGGTAGTATGAGGGCAGGAAGGGTGTGCACGAAACTTTGTTTGATCTACCAGCCCAACCTGTGTTCTACACCTCACCCTCTACCATCCTAACTGGCCCTAGACAGCCCTGGACAGGGCATAATTTGCCATTTTGACAAACTCTCTTTGATAAGGATCTTAGCTGAAACTGAGAAAAAGTGTCACTTGGTTTTACCTCTAAAGGATGGAAAGTATTATTAAAGAATTTACTACTTTTAAAGGTTGCTAACAACCTGATTATCTTACTTCTTTAGGCTAGTGTTGTGTGTGAGACCATAATACAGATTTACTTAACCAGCTGTGAGCACATTGAAGATTCTTTAATAGGATAAAGAACCACTTATTTTTTTCTAGAATAATGTACAACTTTGAATTCATAAATTAATTCTAATTATCGATTTGTTATCACAGTATTACACATTATAATTGTTCAAGTCTTTTTATTTTTTTTTTGAAAATGTGAATATAAATAAAACCTCCTAATTCCTACAGCTACCAGGGAAAAAGGGGCAAACTCTGAGAGCAAAAGACAAAGGAACAAAGAGACAGCTCAGCTGCTGTCCCATCACTACTGGCTGTGATGAGACTTTAGGGACATGGAGGAGAAGGGAGGGGAGAGGAGGAAAAATATCACCAAAAGCCTGCAGGACTTCTGTGAACAAGAATCTAACATTCAAATGCAAGTACATAGAATGTGACATAATCCCCTCCAACCTCCCCCAAAATAATAGGTATTGTAGATGAGGATGTTATATAAAATTTTTTGCATAGGTATTTGAGGTGTGCATGTACGCATATGTGAGAGAAAATTAATACATATAAGTCTCAAAGTGTGAGCACGTGTGCCTGTGTGAGCATGTGTGTCTGTGATTACGTGTGAGAACGTGACTATGAACCCAAGGTGAACATGTGTGTGTCAGAGAAAGAGCACAGTGAACATGTGTGTCTGTGTCTCAGTCAGCTCAGATTGCGATAAAGAAAATACCGTATACCAGGTGGCTTAGACAATACACATTTATTTTTCACAGTTCTGGAGGCTGGAAAGTCCAAGGTCCAGGCACTAGCATGGTTGGTGCTATAAGGACTGAGTCCTGGTTCTTAGACAGCCGTCTTTCTGCTGTGCCTTCACCTGGTGAAGAGAGGATGCTTTCTTGGGACTCTTATAAGGACATTAATTCCATTTATTATGGAATATTTCCATTTATGAAGGCCCCACACTATGGCTTAATCTAACCCTAATCACCTCTCAAAGACCCCACCTCCTAATACCATCACATTAGTGGGCAAGATTTCAATGTTTGAATTTTGGTGACACATAAACTTTCAGTCCATAGCAGTCTCTGCGTGTGTGTGTGTGTGTGTGTGTGTGAGAGAGAGAGAGAGACAGAGAGAGACAGAGAGAGAGGGAGATATAGGAATAGGGGCTTATGAGAGCTAAAGTCCTGTGCCTGGGTCCAAGGACGATGACAGGATCCATATATAGAAAGTTACAGGAAACATACAACCTATGACCTGGTGCCTTGACCTTCAGCTCCAGGGATCCCACCCATCTCTACCCCTCCCAAGCCATAAGAGTTTGAAAAATTCTTGAAGCATGTCTCTACTTTATACAAATCACAGAAAGTCACAAGTCACATTTGAGCTTGCCTCTGAGTCTTCAGTGATGGGGGAGAATCAGGCTGTGACCAGAATTGAACACAGAAATGAATTGAGACACTTAGTTCTCAGCGAAATCGAATGATCATCTGCACCTGCAGAAGCTTCTTATCTATGACAAGCAAATGCTGCTCCGGCATTGTCATGTGGCCATATAGATTCAGGGTGTGTCCACTGTGAGGGTTACATGATCCCACACACTAGATCCCAGGGACTAGCTAAAAGAGAGGGGTTGACTAGTGACAATTTCTAGCAATCTACAGGTTAATACTATTGGCTAAGTTATTTAATTACTTAAAAGACCTGGTACATTAGTCAGGGTTCTTTAGAAAGAACCAGGAGGACTCATATGCATGCATATGAAATATATTCATGACAGGAGATTTACTAGAAGGGATTGGTTTACATGACGATGGAGGCTGAGAAGTGCCATGATCTGCTGTCTGGGAGCTGGAGACCAAGGCAAGCTGGTGGGGCAATTCAGTCCAAGCTTGGGGTGGGGTGGGGGGGCTCAGGAGTAGGGAGCTAATGGTGTAATTCTCAGTCCAAGAGCTGGGGAAGATGAGATGTCCCAGCTCAAGTGGGATGCTGAAGAAAAGTCTTTCCTCTGCCTTTCCTTCCATTCAGTCCCTGAAGGGGTTGGGTAATGCCTACTCACATTGAGGAGGGACATCTACTGAGTCCTTCTCCTGCTTCACATGCTAAGCTCATTCTCAGATATCGTCACAGACACCCAGAAACAGTGTTGAACCTGGGCAGCCCATGACCGGTCAAGGTGACATAAAACTAATTATCCCCACTGTAATGAACTAGTGCCCTGGCTAGTCAGGCTGTTTATACTCAACCAGGCAAGAGAGAGTACCTGACCCCTACTGGGTGGACATGGATTCCCCCAGTGTTGTGTTGCTGTCAGGGACCTAGTTACCCTTAAATAGTCTGGTGGAGGTGAGAGGTTCCCATTACATCAGAGTAGTTAAGAGTTTAAGCCTTGGTATAAAGCAGAACTGACTTCTCCTTAGTTTTGTAACATTGGAATGCTAATCTTGCAAAGCTTCAAGATCTTCTTTTATAAAATGGAATTTTAAATATTACCTTGTTAATGCTAAAGAAACCTTTTAGATCGTATATGTGCTTAAGCTGTTCTGTGAGCTGTGATGCTGCCTTAGCACTCCACTGAGGGTGGCATATGCAGAGATGTTCAGGCCAGGTTTATTGAAAGGGGAAGATGACACACTTGGGCAGTGCAAAGATGGCATCTGCACTCGGGGGTCAGTTAGAGACGCCTTTTATATGGCGCTGAGCGGGTGGACACATTCCATAGCTTGTTTGGAAAGTTAGGGTCTTTGGGCTAGAACTTCTTGGGGGGGTGGGGCTAGCCAGATCCTTTGTGTCTCTGTCTTAGGAGGAGAGGAGGAAGGGAGAGGGTTTGTGTGTGGCTGCCGGGCCCCCCAACATGGCATATAAAAGGCATTATTCAAATGTCGGTTATAATTATTAGCATTAGCTGCACATAAGAGCTTGGGGGAGGGGACTAAGCATCTGATAACAGACACCTGTCCCCCGGAGGAGACGTACCACTCTGTAGCCAGCACGTGATGCCATTCACTTGTGATTTGTTTGTTTCCTTCATAAATCCTAGTCGAGCTAATAGAGGCCCAGTGGGGAGTTTTTAGATGTCACTCAAAAAGTAAAAGGCCCCATCACTGTCCTCACTGTCTTATTAAAATCACCATCACTCCATTCAAGACAGTCACTTCTCTTTATCATCACTATCGCCTCATCTCAGCTGATCAGTGATGGAAACAATTTCCGTACTGTCGGAAAAATGGAAGCGGTGGGGTGGCGGCTCTCTCTGTCGGGCTGATTTCTCTTACTGATGGGAAGATATAAATATAATGAGACACGGGGTCTGGAGAGAGTGAAAAACAATGGAACCCAAGTTCCAAACAAAGCTAGATGCCCCGTGTTGATAGTGGGGCGTGGGGCCTGTGTCTGGCAACATGACAGTGAAGGTTTAAAAAAAAAAAAACAAAATTTACAAACAGATCTTCAGCCGTTTTACCACACAGTAATTGGACACAAGGAAACTTAGTACTGGCACCTGGCCGGGGAGGTAATTATCCTTCTTCTCCCAGGAGCATAATAAGCGCATTGTTTGAGTGGTGAGTCGTGCAGGGGTGCAGCCAGAAAGGGAGAGGAGGCAGGCTGAGGGCATGAAAAGGAGGAAAGGTGCGGCCTTTGATGTGTTTCCAGGCCTGGGTCGGGGACCTGAGCAGCGAGAAATCAGCATGTCAGCGATCTTTGTCTTCTCACCTGCGAAGACACTTTTAACATGGCAAACCCTGGCCTTTATCTGCACAGAACCCATTAAATCAGCTCAGCGCAGCTGTCATCAGCTGAGGCTTGAAACCAAAGCGCCCGCTTGGGGTTGACTTTATTGACACGCCTCGCTACTAAAAGCAAGATCGGATAACTGTAGGCTGAGATAATTCAGATAGATCCAGGGGTTGTGTGTACTGTTTCTTACCGTGGCTTATCAGACGTTTTTCCAGACAAGCTCTTTTGGCCCAAGTGAAACAATACCGAACAGGTTTTGATGTCGAAGACGCCAAGTTCACTGGGCATGATGGCCGGAGAAGCATCAGCCTTCGTTCTCCCGTCCATCCCAGGAACATTGCCGAGGGGGTTATTCTTATTGGTACAGGGGGCGTTGAAGATGCCCTAAAAGTGGACTTGAAAATTCACATCTTCTAGTCTGGAAATGGAATCGTGAACATTCAACAATATGACCGTGGTAGAAACAGTGCATCCCATAAAATAATGCATGCCAAGGAACTACGAAAGAGATTTGGGGTTTTTCCCTTGGCTGGCAGGAGGGGAAGATCAAAGTCATGATGAAGAAGGAAACATTAGAAATGGACTTCAAACACGGGGTGGGGTTTCAGATTTAATGTCCTTAAAGATAAACGTGTGCAATTTTTATCTGTTTTTCCTTCCTTGAATTACATTTCAATTTTATTATTTATATTGTAATAGTACATGCGAAATTTTAAGTGTAGAATTCAGAAAGCTTTTCAATTTAGGGGACAGGAAAAAAATCATTTAAACATGTGAATATTAGCGTTTATAGTCATTACCATGATCAACATGTAAAATAGTCTTCACATTTTAAAACTACTACTTACTTACTGTGTTCTTAACCCTTCAGTTACTAAGCACTACATTTGATATTGGGAGATGAGGAGCACAACAGGAAAATACGGCAGATAGCCTTGGGGAATCAGGTGGTATCTAAAACATCTAGGTCTTAATTTTGATGTTCCTCAATGTTAGGAGGAGACGGAGAAATCGCCGTTTGCTGGACCACAGCTTTTCTGCATTACCAATTTGCTTTGGAGTTTTTTGTTACATCTTCTGCACAGATTACACGATATTCTAAGTTGATTGTTTCACTGAATCAGAGTCCACGTCTCAGGCAGTCACCCCCTTGGAGCCAATCACTTCTCTTCACACTCACCATCACAGCATCTCAGCTGCTCGGTCCACTTACCTCTGGGGGCTGCAGGATGCTTCTGACACACCTGGACTCTCTCTGCCGTAGTCCTAGATTCAATAAAGTTTCCAAAGATGCTCTGACTAACTGATTTTTAAAAACATATTAATGAGACGAAAATAAATTCTCCAATAATTATGGTATTATTATTTAATAGGCTTACTCTTTTACAACATTCTATTCATTAAATGGATTTCAAATCTTATAAAGGTTAATTTGTGTTTGCTGAGATATTATAAAATTTTATGAATATCTGTATTTATTAGGACATAATGATTTAAAATATAAAACATTTCTTAAATTCTAAGGGATGCTTTTGGCAGTAAGTTCTTCTGAGTAATATGTAAAAGAGCACATATCAAATATTTGATTTACCACATTTTAGTTTCTATACCATTTTTTCTTAACACATTTATCTCAAAAGGTTAGAGTTTGAGTCAGGATATTCCAGGGCATGCTGCTGTCGCAGGAAACCCAGATGTCATCAGCTTTCTACGGTTTCTTATTCTCCCTCAGGCTCGGTGTCCCCGCGGGTGGGCAGGAGGCTGTGCTCCCTGTTGCCCCACTCAGGGCTCCTACAACAACAAGCCCCACTCGGATTCAAGTCTGTCATCTTGAAAGGAGGAAGAAAACATGCTTGTGATCAGAAGTAAAGGATGTTGGTTCTCAGATCTTATTAGCGAAAGCAAGTCACATGGCCATCCCTGACTCCAAGGACTGCAGTCCCGCTGGGTGCCCTGCAGAGGAGGGGGCAGCGTGGATGAGCCGCTCTGAGATTAACACCCTTGCATGTGCCTCTGCTTCTGGGGAGTGTGACTCTCCCAAAGTCTCCAACCTTCAGATGACTCTTAAATGCACAAATAAGGTTCGTTAGAGTTCCTATATTATAAGACGGAAAGGAGGCCCATATCTTTCCCTAGTATTCATGAAGGCATCCAAGAGATCACCACGGGGCTTGTGCAAGTATAAAACCACAGTCTGGTTTTGAAATGTCTTTACCACCAATATGAAGGTCTCTGAGAAGAGCGTAGCTCAGGGAAGGTCCTGCTGAACTCACTAGCTTGTTCCAGGTCTGCATACTGGCCAGACCCTAATTCTTCACGGTAAATTGATGACCAGGTTAGAGGGGCTATCGAGGTTTTCTGAAGTTATAAGATATACTTGCTACAAGGTAAAATCAGGTACTGTCATTTTGAATTACCCAGAATCTCTTCAATCAGAGACAAGGGCTATTAACATGTATTTCCTGTCCAATGTCTTCCATCAATCCTAATTTTAATAATAGAATTTCAGACTTTACTTTATCTCTTAACATTAAAATATTTCATCATTGTAGAATTTTCAAAAGTCTCTTTTCAATAATTGCTTAGTATTCTATACTATGGAGGTTCTGCAATTTATTTTAGTATTTTCCAAAATGGGTACATCCCTATACTGTCAATTTCCATTTTTATACTACCGTGAAGTACTCTGTGATGGACAGTTTTGTGCATGTAGATTATTAATATATGTATCTGTGACTAATTCCATATCACAAATTCCTGGAAGAACTACTCACTCAAAGAGGATCAACTGTTGTATACTCTTAATACTTACTGCTAAAATTGTTTTTCAAAGAGATTGGTTCCAACTGATCTTCTCAGAAGCAGAGTATGTGATTGATCCTTTATCAACATTAAATGTTATCGGGGAAATAACCTTCAGCCATCGTTGAACAACAAATTAATAAATCCTATCAAGAGAAATAAAAATATAGAAACAAGTACAGGTATATTGGGGGTTAATATGATATCATTTTCCAGTTTAATTTGAGCATACTAGAACATTAATTTGAGTGACAAATAACTATGATTGAGGGTTAAACAATATTTTGGCCCAATGTCAAAATGGTAGCCTTTGATTGTAAACTTTTATAGTCTTATCACCTATTCACTGACTTGCTAGTTTAAACAAATATTTTTTCATTTATTTTTACTGGAGACAAAGTCTTACTATGTTGCCCGAGCTGACCTCAAACTCCTGGACTCAAGCAATCCTCTGGCGTCAGCATCTTGAGTATCTGGGGCTACAAGTGCACAATACCCTTCCTGGCTTTGCTAATTTTAATAGCTGCCTTCTCACAAACACAAAAGTCTCATTTATACAATTTTATTTATTAGTAGAGAAAATTATACTTTCATGAAATTAAAAACTGAGAGACATACAACAAAACAAAACAAGAAAAACATGTATCAGTAATTTAGAAACTTACAAAAAGTTTCCAAGTTGGAAAAATAGTTAAGTTCAAGATAATGGAACTGTACTTCTCAGCTTCCTGGATAAATTTATTCTTACAAATGAACTAAAAATACCAGAGTTAATGCAGAAGAGTTAAATGTTATAGTTTCTATGAAGGAGGGTGATTTTATTATACAATTGCCCCTCATGGAAATGATCTCTGGAAATTAATAATAAAAATTTTACTCTCTGCTTATGAGACTTGGAAGAAACTTCAGTTTTTCTATAAATGGTTCACAGGACCTTAAGACCAGAACTCAGGGTGACTTATAAAGCCTTTCTGCTCAGAGGCTAGTCTCACAGGTTTTTGTGGCTTAGTTACAATGACCTAAAACTTGTGGGATAAATCACCTACAAATACACAAACACACATACACACACACGCAGCTGTTAAAACAAAACTAGACAACATAATTTAACCACAAAATCCACAGTTGCTAAAAACCAAGACAGCTCCAATTATTTAACCACAGAAATACAGAATCATTTAACCACAGTATACAATGCATATAATCAGAAATACTAATTCCGTACTCATATCCAGAATAGTTCATATAAAAAAAAGCTATTTTTTATATCCCTGACCTAGCAGATAGCTTCCTGCACTCACCCCAGACCTGTTGGACAGCCCAGTTTCCTATAGTGGTGTATGTCTAGCTGGAAGTCCCTGTGCCCTTCTACGATGTGACATTTCTCAAACTTCTTGCAGAAACTTTGAAACTTACCAATAATTGTATTCTAGTATGATAATTCATAATAGCTCTACCAGATAGGTTTGTTTTGCCAGGCACATTTAATCTTACTTAAAGGGAAGTAGTAAATGGCGGGAACATTAAATAAGATCGGTGGTACCAGGGCTGTGCTACCTCAGATCGTCTTCCTGTCATAGTTTTGGTGTCTCTGTAACTGTTGCATTTAGAATGGGGGATGGCTTTCCTACTGGTCATGTCTGTGTTGACTGATAGCTAAATGATGTCCTGTATCTGCTGCCCAATAGTGTGCTTGGCATATAGTATGCTATTTTTTGTAGAGTTATCATTTTATTTAACTACCCATACCTTTTATTTTCATATTTTTTAAATCAACACATAATAATTATGAATATTTATTGGGTGAAATGTAACATTTTGATACATATATTCATATATACGTGTGCATAATGATCAAATCCAAATAATTAGCACATTTATCACCATAAACATCTTCTAGCTTTTTTGAGGTATATTATACAGTATTTTACTGGTGACTGTTCACCCTGCTATGCAATAAGGCACTAGAGGGTCTTCTTGCTTTCTAATTGCGACTTTGTAACTGTGGACTATCTTCTCTTCCCTTCCTCTTTCTGGTAACCAGTGTTCTATGGTCTACTTCTATGAGATCAGCCTTTTCAGCTTCCACACAGGCAATATTTGTCTTTCCGTGGCTGGCATATTTCACTTAACATAATGTCCTCCAGGTTCATCCGTGTGGTCCCCAGTGGCAGGATTTCACTCTTTTTATGGCTGAACAGTATTCCACTGTGTATATAGACATACCACATTTTCCTTATCCGTTTGTCTTTTATTGGATGTGGAGGCTGATTCCATAGCTCAGCTCTTACAAACAGTGCTGCAGCAAACATGGGAGTGCAGATCTCTCTTCGACGTACTGACGTCATTTCCTTCAGATGTACACCCAGTAATGAGATTGCCAGATCAAAATAAAAGCTTCTGTACAGCAAAGAAAGTAGTGTGAAAAGACACCCTTCACAAGGGGAGAAAATATTTTCAAACTATACATCTGATAAAGAGTTAATACACGGAACATATAAGGAACAATTCAATAGCAAAAATCCCAAATAGTCTGATTAAAAAATGGACAAAAGACTTTAATTGACATTTCTCAAAAGAAAACATGCAAGTGACCAACAGGCATATAAAAAAATGTTCAATATCGCAGGGGAATGCAAATTAAAACTACACTGAGATATTAACTCACTCCAGTTAAAATGGTTATTATCAAAATGACTCAAGGTAACAATTATTGGTCACCTTGATGTGGAGAAAAATAGGACCCTCACACACTGTCGGTGGGATGTAAATTAGTATAACTGTTATGGAAAATAGTATAAAGTTTTCTAAAAAATAAATTAAAAATAAAACTACCCACTATTTGGGTGATGGGCACTAATGGCCTCAAATTAAGCATTATAACATTTATCCGTCTAATAAAATCCATTGTACCCCTTTAATGTTTTGAAGTAAAAAATTAGAGCTACTTTAAAATCCAGTGTGCTCTTAGCAGATGGTCATTAAATGAGTGATAAGATGGAAGATGCATTAGCCACCTATTTTTGTGGAACAATATTACCACAAACTTAAAAGGTTGAAACAACACACATTTGTAACCTCAGATTCTGTGTGTCAGGAGTCTGGGAACACTTTAGTTGGCTTCTCTACTTTGGAGTCTTATAAGGCTAGGATGGCTAGAGTTATGGTCTCATCTGAGACTCAACTAGGGAAGAACCTATTTTCAAGCCCACATCTTCATTGGTAGAACTTAGTTCCTTATGATTTGGGGACTAAAGGACACTTATGATAGGACACTTACTTTAGATACTTAGGAAGTGTGTGGTTTGAAGCCCCTGTATGCTGGAGCCCACTCTTACTTCCTCATTCCTTACTGTGTGAGGTTTCCCGACTTGCTTCCCCAAAGCCATCAAGGAAGACAGAGACTCCAGCAAGATGGATGACATGATTTTACATAGTGTAATCACCTGATCCCATATATCCCCTCCTATGCAGTGTATTCTATTGGTTAGCAGCAAGTCACTGGTGCTGTCCACACTGAACAAGAGGAGCTCACTTCAGGGTGTGAATGCCAAGAGATGGGGGATAGAGGTCCACCTAAAGAGTCTGTCCATTACAAATGGACATTCAGGTATAAAATGTTGAGTTTTAACGTGAATGACTCCACCTCTTTCTTTAAAAAAGAATGTATGCATTTTTTTTTTTTTTTGGCAGTTTTTGGCTGGGGCTGGGTTTGAACCTGCCACCTCCAGCATATGGGGCCGGTGCCTTACTCCTTTGAGCCACAGGGACTGCCCTGAAATTTTGAATGATACATTCTTATTAATGAATAAAGTGGCTAACTGTCTTTTTATTAAGATTTTGTATTTTATAATGCACATATTCCAAGCAACACTGGACAAGTACAAATTAAAAACTGATGTTCCCACACCTTAAGGAATATTCAGTGGTCTGCTCGATGATGCCATCACTGGCAGGAGTGGCAGTGCTGATGATGAAAACACATAATAGCAGTTTGTTTGTTGGGTGTTAACTCTATGGCAGGCACTGTGCCAAGTACATATATGTGCCAATCGGGCCAAGTGTTAAAATTCCAACCACAGGCTCAATCCTACAAGATGTAGGTTAGTGTGGATTGGCTTCAGCCACACTCGCTAGACCTAGGACGGTCACAGGCCCCAGGGGCCAATGTTGAGTCTGCTCATCACAGTGTGGGGCTGACTGGAAAGGGTAGACTGATTGCTCAGAATTTGAGAAACGGCAAAGAGAATTTGGTACTTCACAGTGAGAGCTGCTTCTCACAATGAGAGCTAATTCATGTACCATGAGGGCACATGACAAGCTAGAGATTCAAGGAGGCAACATTAATAAGTGAAATGGATCATCAGAAACAGAATGAACAGAGTCTGGTGCACATCATATCAGCAAATAGTCAGTGCTGGACACTAGGCTGGGTGTTAGGAATGTAATAGCAGGCAAGATAGATCCTGGCTTCCATGGAGATTAACTCCACTAGAGAAGCCACAAAGCAAAACTTAAAACTAAAACTCCTGATATAATCTTCTAAATCAAAACACACACTTACCCTATGATCTGGCAATTCCCTATCTGGTATGTATCCAACAGCAGAGATGATTTCTTATGTCCCCCAAAAGGCACGTGCGAAAATATCCTCAGCAGTTTAATTTGCAATAGCTAAAGAATGGAAACAGCCCAGATGTCATCTATAAAAGAATGAATAAGTAAGTTATGTTATAGTCACATAATGGACCATTCACATTAAAGGACAGTCATTAAAAAAGGACAAAATATTTTACACACAACTGCATGATGAATCTCCAATCTTTCTGTTCAGTAACAGAGACACAAAGAACACAGAACATGCTGTGTGATTACATTTCTATCAAACTCACAAATAGGTGAAACTAATCAGTGGTGGGAGGTCAGAATAGCAGCGTTCTCTGGAAATGGGGGAGGAAGGCGCTGTGGGGATGGACCTCACAGGATTGGGCCAGTTTTCTGGGGTTGTAGGGATGTTCTGTTTCTTCATCTGGTGGTGGCTATGTGGGTTTGGATAAGCAACAGTCCATCAGCTGCATCAAGCTGTATATGGACATCATTGTGTTATGCTGTAATAAAGATCAAAGAGAAAATAATCACAATTAGTGTTTTCTGAAGGAAACAATAGCAGGGCTGAAATTGGATGCACTTGGCACATGGCCTGCTCTGAGTCGAGTGGCTGTGCAGGTGGCAGCACTTCTGCTGAGGGCGGAGGGTCCAGAGGAGCTGGCCCCGGGCACACTGGCTGAGGGAGCAGTCCAGGTTAAGGGTATCTCAAGTGCAAAGGCCCTGAGGTGGGAATAAACTAAGCATGAAATGTGGCTCCGAATTCAGGAGCAAGAAGTGCCTGAAAGGAGGCCAGAGAAGTTGGCAAGGATGGGATCGCTCTGGGCCTTGGAAGCTTTAGTAAGAAGTTTAGATATTACTACTCTTAAGTGCCTGGGAATCCCAGAAGGGTTTAACCAGGAAATTGAAATGAGCTCATTTACAGTTTGAGAAGCCGTCAGGGTCACTCTGGATGCAGGGTGTGGATGAATGGGAAGTCAGACGAGGACGCAAAGAAAGAGATGAGTGCTGGACCCCAGGGTCCAGGGTGGGGCAGGGCAAGTGACAGATTTGGGAGGGAGTCTTCACACGGTCTCAGCAGCAGATGCTGGCAGATCTAGCCTGGGTGATGGTCCTGGCTGGAGTAGCTGGGTGGCTGCTGGCACGAGTTTTTGAAATGGGAAAAATCGAGAAGGGATAGAGTTGGAGGTTGAAGAAGAAACAGCAAAACTTCTTTGGACATTTTAATTTTGAGGCATTTGTGCTCCGAGTGGAGGAGGAGTTGCACGCATCAGCTGGGGGCTGAGCAGAGAACCACCACCATTAAGCTACCAGGCATGGCCTTGGGGAAAGGTGTGCTCTCCCACAGCCATGCTGGAGAGAGGGAGAGAAGAAAGAGCATAGCAGAGGAGGATGAGAGTGGTCATGCCATTGTAACAGCAGGAACTCGCACCATCTAAAGGGAAAGGAAGCAAACCTCCCTGTGCTCACTCTTTGAGGGGCCCACCGTTCCCTTATCCCTCCTGTCTAGATCCGACTCTGACCCCTGTAACAACGCCAGTGTGAATAAGTTTCTCTTCTTAAAATAAAAGAGACCTTCTTTAAAAATGGCTTCATTTGACATTTAGTAAAGCTCTAGATAGCAGCATGCCTGTCTGAGAAATTTGTTCTGTGTCAGCTACTCAAGGGCATGGCTGAACTTGACATTAGGTTAACTCCAAAGGATGTGCACTGAACTACAGAAGGAGGCAGAATCTGGTGACCGTGTGTATCACAAATAAAAAAGGAAACCGCTGTCTCCCCACACTGGGAATACAAGAATGATCCCTGCACTGTCACAGCGGGGAGTGCAGGCAGTTTGCTCCTGTCACAGGGACTCAGTCGTTTTCCAGATTAAAACAGTGAAAGAGCTTTTGAGTTTGGGGAGGAGAAAGAAAAAGCAAGGTCTAGGAACACATTTCGGAAAGGAAGTAGGTCTTGAGTGCAGACTGCCTGTCTGGCCCAAGGGCAAGTAGGATAAACAGCAGAGTCCCAGACCAGCCCTCCGGGAGCTTGTTCCTGGGTCACACTGGTAAGGCGTCTCTCCTCTTCCCACATGGAGGACTGCCCCATGCCCCATCTAGATCATTGTATGTAAATCTGTATGGTGAATAATATATACTTCCTCTTGTGGTTTATCTCTTAATAATTATCTAATTCTTCTATGATCTTCATGCATTTTTGATTTAAAGAACTCTGAGAGTTGTATTGAGACACTGGACTTGGGGGCAACATTGTCAGCGTGTGAGATCCACAGTGAAAAAACTCCAGCAGAAATCCTCTAGGCACGTTCTTTCGTGATGAGGCTCACGGCTGTTGAGTGTGTTACACAAGCACACACGTTATGAGACACGCATTTCAGTGATTATGATAAGTGCTTGGTTCCATTTTGTGACTTATACCATCCACTTGGCTGAAACTTTGTGCGTCAGCGCAGCAGGATCTGTGGGTGGTTGTCCCTGATTGTGTCTGTGGCACCCTATTCCCATGTCCCTCCTTCTACATGCGGATTTTGAATTCTAAGAAGATCAAAACAAGAAAGTAGGTGCGTCACGACTTCCCCTTTTTCCAGAGTGTGTCACCTCTTTCCCATGTCACTGGTATTTCTCTTCTGCTTTCTCGGGTATAGGATCGTCTTCCCACAGCACCCTCCCTTCCGGCCTGAGCCTCTGTGTGTCAGTTTCCTCGGGGCTGCAATGACAAAATGCCACTGACTGGCGGCCTGAAATAACAAAGGTCTGTTCTCTTACAGCTGCAGAGGCAGAATCCAAAACCAGGGTGTCAGAGGGAGGGCCGTGTTCCCTGGGCGGCTCTGGGTGGGATTCATCCTGGCTGCTTCCAGCTCTGGGAGAGCCTCAGCCTTTGGCGTCACTTTGCCCTAAGTCCTGCCTCTGTTGCCACTTGACAGTCTTCCCATGTGAATATGTCCAGATTCCCTCTTCTCATAAGTACCTCAGTCCCCTGGAGTAGGGTCTCCCTTAGACACCTCCTCGTACCTTGTTATATCTGTGAAGACACAACTCCCAAATCTGCTCATCTTTTAAAGTACTAGGACTTTGTACTTCAACATGTCTTTTTTCAGAGCATGTAATTTAACTGGTAACAACATACTGGTTGGACTATGAATTTGAAACCCAAAAGAAATATGGCTTGATTGTTTTGTGAATCTACGTATTGAAAGTTCTAATGCTAAAATTTCCCCAAGGACAAAGAATCACAAAAATTATCTTTCCAAAATAAAATAACATGTCATCACTTCGAGGCAACCTCAGAAAGTGTACACATGATCGTACAGGCATACAGACTCACGTGTGTACACAGACACGTCACATGTGTATACGCAGACACGTGCGTGCAGGCAGACGTGTGCGCTCACACAGAACCCCACATGTGCACGTTTTATTTCATTTACTTCTCTTTTAAGGATTTAATAATAAATTATAATAAGCATCTTGAATTACCTTGCACATGCCATCAAGAATAACTTTATTCTGGTTTGGCTCTTCCATTTATAAAACAAAGAAAGAGACTAAAACGCCTGGCCAGTGAAGTGAGCGACTTTGAGGTACTTCAGCGTTTTCCTTTCTATGTTCCTTTCAGTCCCTAGATGGTCTAAAGATCCCAACTCAGAAGGACTGGCTGTTGTGTTGACGGTCTGTGTAGTGGTCAGGAGTCTGGGCCCTGGAGGCCTGCAGGAGGGCCTGGAGCTGGACTCTGTCACTGACTCACAGCACGTCTCTGGCTCTGCCACTTAGCTTTCCTTAGAAGGGGGTCATGAAACTGCCATGAAACAAGACATGGTACATACTTAGGCCAGGGCCAGGCACCCAAGAGATGTTTCATAAATACTAGCTGGTTATGAAGAAGCTGTAAGTAATATGGTAAGTGACTAGTGGTTGTAGTTTTTAAATGCTGTCCTTTAAAGTTTTAAGTTTTGTGTAGGAAGATTTAGAAGCTTCTAGAAAATCATTTCTGAAAATCAGAGTTTCATTTTGTTGTTCATTGCTTTGTAAACCCATTAAAAATTCAAAAGCTTGATTTGGGGAGATATTATAATATATGACCTATCCTAGTTAGAGTTTATGAAAAGCATCTAATTTTGATGTTAATCTTACCTACAAGAATCAGCTTTTTGGTCAGAAAGAACACAGGATTTGAAGGCAGACAGATTTGAATTTGCATGTGACCATGGGCAATCACTGAACACTTCTGAGCCTCAGTTTCCTTGTCTTGACACAGGGGTTGTGAAGAGCTGAGAAGACTGGAGCTTAAGAGCTATGACTCAGATTCTATTAAAAAAAAAAAGTTCCCTATTTTCCATAACTGATCTCATTCTGTTTTAGAGCTTCCCTGTTCCCCCATGAAAGGGGAAGAAAAGTCAAACTGGTCAGTATGATTATCTTAGGCCTGTCTAATTTAAAACACTTTCAGATTAACTCAGTCACTTTTGAATAAATTGTCAGTCTTCTGAGGATATGAGTTAAGTCAACTGGCAATTTCTTTCCAGGGCCATCAAAATCCTTGTTGGATTTATACATCATCACAATTATCAAGGTGGAAGTGGTGGGTGCTGGGACCACTTTCGGTCCAGGGGATATCTCCTGGGTTCTTTCTGTGCTGTGAAATAGCTGTGCATTGTATGATACCATTTACACCAAATGCTCAGAATAGGTAAATCCACAAAGAGAAGGTAGATGAGTGGTTGAAAGGCCTTGGGTGAATGGGAGATGGAGAGTGACTGCTTATGGGTAGGGTACAAGGTTACTTTCTGTAGTAGGGGAAATTTCCTGAAATTAGTTGGTGGTGATGGTTGTACAACTTCATGAATATAATAAAAGCCACTGACTTACATGGTTTAAAAGGTTAATTTTTTTAGTATGTTGCTTATATTTAAATTTCTAAAAATCACTTAGGATCAGAATTGTTGTACTTCACTATGTTATTTTGTGCATATTTTAACATAATTAAATTTCATGGAATTTACTTTCTGTGAAAAAAAAAATAAGTTTCACATATTTACCTGGGTTTATTTCTGGGTTCTCTAGTCTGTTCCACTCTCTGACCCTCCCTGTTGAGACATTGTAGCTATGTAAGTATTAATATTAGGTACTGGTTCTTCCTATTGTATTCTTTACTATCAAAATTATTATAGCTCTTTCAGGACTTGTGCCTTTCCATATAAATTTTAGAATAAGCTTGTTTGTGCTTCAAAACCTTGCTGGGATTTTGATAGGAATTTCATCCATTTTATTGGCCAATTTGGAAAGAATTGACACCTTAACTGTGTTGAGTCTTCTGATCCATGAACATGGTGTGTCCCTCCATAAATTTAGGTATTGTCTGATTTTTACCAGCATTTTGTAATTTTAAGCATATGCATATTTTGTTAAGTTTATGCACAGAATGTAAGTATTTAGTTTTCTTTGATATTATTATAAATGGTATTATGTGTTTAAATTTCATTTTCACATGTCCATTCTTAGTAGATGTAAATGCAATTAATTTTTGTATATCAATTATGTATCTGGAAACTTTGCTTAATTTACTTTTTGGTTCTAGAGTTTATTGTTATTGTTTGATAGATTTCTTGAGATTTTCTATGGAGGCATTGATGTCATTAACAAATAGAGACAGTTAATTTCTTTCTTTTGAAACTATATACCTTTTACTAATTTTTCTTGCCTTATTGCAGTGGCTAGAACTTCTAGTATTGTGTTAAATAAGTGGTGAGAGTAAGCATCCTTGCCTTGTTCCCAATGTGAGAGAAAAGTAATTCAGTCTTTCACTACTAAGAATGATGTCACATAGCCATTTTAAATCTACATCTTGGGCAGCACCATGCTAGACCTATGCCATGCCATGCTGAAATATCAGTCTTTTCTCAGGAGGTTGACATTTTTCTGGGCTATGCTCTGGGAAAGGAGAAATAATGCTTCTTCCTTGGAGAATGCCCCTGAAATCCTGCCGGTCATTTCAAACACCATACCTCTGTCATATGCCTCCACCCTGCTGTTATTTCCTCTCTCCTTTTTATTCCATCCTAAGGGATCAGAAATGGTTCTCTGCTTCCCAAAGCCTTTAAGGAATGGGGCTTCCTTTACACCACATCCTCTATAATTACTCAAGGGCAGGAATCTTCAAAGTATAGTATGTTGACCACTAGGGAGTCTCCATGACCTTAGCAAGGGCTCCATGGGGCATAAAACTATTTTAATAAATCCTAAAACATTGTTTGCCTTTTAAAAAAGTATTGACATTCTTCACTAATGTTTCAAAAACAGTGATGGGTAAAACTGTTAGCACCTTAGCAACAATCCAGTCAGCAGCACTAAACACTCCTGGTAGTCACTATGTTCTTTGCCATCATCCAGTTACACTCAAAAAGAAAAAAAATCAGTTTGATTGAATAATGCACTTGATGAAGCAATAAAACTATTAATGCTATTAAATATCAACCCTTGGGTACATATCTTTTTAATAATTTATGTAATAAGACAGGAAGTATGCATAAAGCACTTCTACATACAGGACCATAATGCTTGTCTCAAGGAGCAGAAGCAAGTTATGAGTATTTGCCACCAGCCTCTTTCCTTATGGAACTCCACTCTTATTTGAAAAAAATAACAGACAAACTATAGTTATTCAGACTTAGTTATTTGGAGGACATATTCTAAAAATGATTAGAACAAGCCTGTCACTTCGAGAAAAACAGCTGAGAGTGTTTGTTGCCAATGACGAACTTTGAGCTTTCAAGAGAAAATTACAATTTTAGAAATTTGTTTTTACTACTACTATGAACTTGCTTCCAACTACTTAAAAACATTTCTGATGAGATGGGTGGTGATAGTAACAAATGTGATTTTTTTTATATTGACTAATGAAATATGTCAACATTTGAAAGATCTGTGTAACTTAGTGAACCAATAGTTTCCAAATAGCCGATGTATGATGTTATAAAAACATATATTAATAAAAGATCTATTAAAGGCATACAATAGATCATTAAATTTAATATAGCAAAGTATGAGAATTCACTGCAATCATTTCAGATTCCATATTGAAACTAAACTTTATGAAACTACTAGTAGTGGGGTTTTGGTAAGGTATCAAAGAAAAATTCCACAATAATCTGAAATAGCTATCATTATACCTTGTTTTTTTGAACTATAAATATGTATGAAGCTGAATTTTATTCATATATTTCCACCAAAACAGCAGAATGAAACAAATTGAATGTGAAAGCACATATAAAAATCTGTCTTCTACTAAATTAGACATTAAAGAGATTTGCAAAAAATGTGAAAAGAAAAAGTCATTCTTTGTGTATTGTTTTGAAGAATACAATTTTTTAGCAAAAATATATTATTTATGTTAGCATATAATAGGTTAAACATTTTGGGTGTTGCCTGTGGCTGAGTGAGTAGGGCACCAGCCCCATGTACCGAGGGTGGCAGGTTAAAACCCGCCCTCCGGGCCAAACTGCAACAAAAAAATAGCCGGGCATTGGGGCAGGCAACTGTAGTCCCAGCTACTTGGGAGGCTGAGGCAGAAGAATCACCTAGGCCTACAAGTTGGAGGTTGCTGTGAGTTGTGTAATACCACAGCACTCTACCAAGGGCAATAAAGTCTCTACCAAAAAAAAAAAAAATAGGTTAAACATTTTTATTATAAAAATGAATTAATAAATATTTTTAAAATTCTCAATTTTAATTTATAAATATAGTAACTATTGATAGATACAACCCATATGAACAAATAAAAGTTGTCTGGAGCCTCCATAATTCTTAATGCTGCAAAGAATCCTGAAATAAAAAAATGGGAGAATGCTCTGATTATAAATTGAAAAGTCTGGCAATGTACTAGTTATTCCTAAAAATTTTTCTCATCTATGTTTAAAGGGAGGCTTCAGGTATTTGTCAAATTCTTTTTTCTCTCCTCAGCTTAGCTTTCAAGACTATTGTCTCCTCTGAGCTTAACAAATCTATTTTGCTCCTCAGGGCTGAACAAAGTTGTCTTTGTTTTAGCCCGTATCTGTCTTCCCCTGAAGTAATAAATGCCTCTGACTCAATCTGTGGGGAGCCAGAGGGCAAAATGCTTTGCAAGGAATAAAAAGGAATACATTGGTTTACCATATGAAAAATATTATCATCATTACATGGGTATTAAATGATATTTGTATCTTCAGTAACTGGAAAAGTACCTTGCAGAGGGTAGCTACTCAATTCATGTAATTCATGTGATTCCATTCCCCGAACAAGATACACATCTAGATCCAGCCCAGTAAAATAGTATTGAAGTTTTTCCCCACACACAAACTGTTCTATGCATTAAAAGTGGTCATTTCCTAAATCAACTCATCAAGAAGTATTTATTAAGCAACTGAAACATACACGGCCATTTGCCAGCAAGGTGCTGGCTGGGAACACAAACACTGTTAGAACACAAAAACTATTTTACGTGCTTGAGAGTGGTGGTTCTGAACCTTGGTTACACATCAGAAACATCTAGGGAGCTTTTAAAAAATATCAATATCTGGGCTTCATTCCAAGAGTTTCTGATTTAATTGGTCTAGGGTGTAGTCTGCATTCTCTAAAATTCCTCAGTAGGTTTTTTAATGGACAACCAAAGCAAAGAACCATCATTAAAACTGTAGAGTTTCAAATAAACTTTCCTGTGCTTTTTCATTTGTTGGTTTATTCGATGGGCATGCATTGAGCACCCACTGTAGTAGAACCTCTGACTAAGGGACTGTAACAAACTGGTCAACATACAGAGGTGGTCCCCATAAGGAACTAGGCCTCCTGTACTGATATGTACATACGGTGCATATCTGGTCTATGAGAATTAAGTCAACTTAAGGAGGTGGTCAGTGTAGGGAGCTGGTCAACTATGAAGATTCTATTGTATGTCCCATGTGCTCTGCAGGGGCTGGTGGTATGACAGTGAACAAATCATGGCTTCAGCTCTCCTGAGGTTAATGTTCCAGCAGAGGGAAGACAGAAACTACATAAATACATGTTATGTCATTTGTGATGAGAGCTCTGGAGAGGAGGAAAGCATGGTGAGGGAGTAAACAGGGAATACGTGGTGAAGGTGCCTTCAAAGACAGGGCCATTTGGAAGGTCTCTTTGTCAATGTGGCCTGAAGGCATGGAGGAAACAGAAAGATGTGAGGAAGGAATCCTGCACCTGCCTGGAGGAGGAGGACCATGCCAAGCATGGGGAGAGTCGATCCTGAGCTCTGAGATTCTAACGTGCCAGGAGTAGGAAGGGGCAGTGGCTGGAGCTGTGATTGTGTGCGAGAGCAGGAGGAGATGGGCTGAGAGGGGTCCTGCTTAGGATTCTGCATTTCATCCTGAGCTAGACCACAGGGAACCCCGCAGTTTTGAGCAGAGCAATGACATTCCCCGACACAGGTTTAGACGGTCACTTGGGAAGAGACTGTAAGGGAACCAGGCAAGGGCTGAAGCAAGGAGGTGAGTTCAGAGGCTCCAGCAGCAATCCAGGTGAGAAGTCAGGGGGCTCAGACTGGGGTGGGAGTATTGGGGGACAGGGGAAGTGGCTTCTTCCAAGCTGTGTCAGCGAGGGGGAGGCAGCAAGCCCACTGAGGAACTGGATTCAAGGGGGAAAGATAGTGGAGACTCAAAGCTCCAGGGCTTCTTGCCAGAGCAACACATCTGCTCCTCCAAGCACTTGAGTGAGTAGTTGGAAGAAGCATTTTCTCCAGTGTCGGAATGAGAAACTGAGGTCAAGAAAAGGGTATATGACTAAGGCAAGATCATGGGCTGCCAAATAAAAGCCAGACCTGTGTACTACTGACGTGCCAGTTCTTTAGATCCCAGGGGTAGTGACCCTCCTTCTTTGTCAGATTTCAAGACCACTACAACACATAGGCACAAACCCCACGTTCCTGCTGTGTATAATCTGGCTGCAGAGTCAGGATCTAGAGATAAATACGAAGTTGTGATTTAGCGCTGAGCACCTTGTACTAGTGTGACATGGGGCTGTAGGTACTTTCTGAGATCCCAGGGCAAACTGAGCAAGGTGGGCTGCAGCAGCTGGAGAGGGAGAAGACAGAAAGGAAGGAAGAGGCCATTGCGGGGGGGGGGGGGTGTGTGTGTGTGTGTAAAGGCACAGAGACTCATTTAGGCACACACTGTGTGTTCAGACAGCTAAGTGTAAAGATATGTGGTTGGATCACAGGGTTCAAGAACTCTGGGAATAGGATGAGGGAGTACAGGTAGGGCAATCAGGAAGTTGGGCATGAGCTTGATAATTTGGGGCCAGGAGACATTAGCTGCCCATTGAATAGTGAGTGTGCCCACAGACTCCTAGTAGAGGTAATAGAGACGGGGAAAATATTAATGTGATTTCAAGGTGATAGTTAAGCTTATTAGGAAAGCAATAATAAAACCTCCATTAAAACAGGTCAAGAATACAGTTCTAATTTAATAACAAGCTGGATTAATCGGCTAGTCCTTAGAAGAAGTTACATAATCACGAAAGCCTTTGAACTTGATGGGGGAGTTAACAGTAATTATTGTCAATAAGAACGGGAAGATCCCTTTGAAATAATAAGGCATTAAAATAAGGTGTAAAAGCAGTTGAGTGACTTCCATTTGTACAAAACAGCAAAACAGCTCCAGGCAAAATGAAGGCCTGCCCTGGGAGGGGCTGGCTGGAAGCTGGGCTGTGTTTGCCCACCCTGCTGGCTCTCCAACGTTCACATTTGTTTTGTGGGTGTGACCAAGACAGGACAACTGGGAAAACATCTGAATGGCAAAACTCTCTCAACAATGCCGAACTGGTTTGGGGAGTTTGGAGGGTGTGTACTCAACAGTTGGGGGTATTTAGTTAGGCCTGCAATCCCTCATAATATTCTGTGGGGTACTCTGCAAAGAGAATGGGCCAGGAACATATTCTAGATATTTCTCTTTCTGTGTGTGTTTTTTTTTCTCCCCAAGAGGGAAAAAAGTCTTTAAACGAAAATGTGGTCTATTTGAAATGCCTGTGGCCATACTGGGTATATTTTAAAAAAGAAAAACATATTCAACCCATTTTCTTTGGCCCTTGAAATATATGAATCCGCTCGATATCACAGCTGCTGTTTTGGTGAAAAAGTTAATTGAGTAACAGGGTTTAGAATTGCAAGTGTCTTTGTCAGTTTAGAAGTGTTCAGAGGCAGAGAAGAAATAAAGAAGAGGTGCAGGGTGAGGAAAATACTAGTTCAACAATCTCAACAATTGCTTTTTTCAATATACTGGAGTAAGACTATTGCATGGTATGTATGAGTACCTCTTCAATTATCCAAGGAGGGTCTTGGAATTTTGAAACAACATCAACAGCAAAAATATAATGCTCCCTAAAGGCTATAAGCATTAATTTTTAGTTGTTATATTTAGACCAAATACCTATGTATGTAGAGTTTAATCAGAAATTCAGAAATTATATAGGAAAGGCATGGAAATGTCAAACAAAATCAAAAAACAAAAGAAAAGAAAAAGTGAACTAAATCATTGAACTAAATAAGCACAAGATGCCCCAGAAATGCATAGAGGTTGGACATGAGACTAGGAGCGGGCCAGAATGGACTGCATGCTTCTTGCAAATCCAGGAAGCTCCTGAGATAAAAGGGAAGACACAGGGGTGTTTGGGCCCTGGCAGGATACACGGGGCTGGAGGGGGTTTCTTTGCTCTTGGCCCCATGGCCTGTGGTGTGGCACAGCCCAGCGTGCTGTGTTAGAGAGCAGCCAATCAAATGATGCATTCCTTTTCTGCCAACCGGTTGCCTCTGGAGTTGGCCAGGGGATAATGGACTCCATTGCAGCCTTGATGGAGGAGGATGTATGAGTAAGGAAAGGAGGATCAGACCCACTCTGCTCCTCTCGCGGCTGCCGTGGAATCTGGACCAAAAGTTGTTAGAAGCAAAAGATGATCTGATTTCAAATCCAGCTTACTTGTGCTGTCACTGTGGGCAAATCCCTAAACCCCCTTCTCTTTTAGCCACAATCTCCTTGTTTCTAAAAAGCGAATAATGACTCCCTCACACACGTCCACGCTTTGCTTTGTTTTATTTGAGAGGCAGCATGTAAGTGTGCAAGGGCTGTAGGAGTGCGTGAGTTAAGCCTATTGAAAGTCAAAATGCCATCGTGGAGGCACTGTTTTTATTCTGTTGATTGGGGTGTTTGGGTTTGTACAGGGCTGACTGGGCTCTGGCTGGCAGAGCTCTCCCCTTTCCCCAAAGCTTCACCTGAGCAATGGTCACCAGAAGGTAAGTAGGTTTTGTCTTATGATATTTATTTCAAAAGTTAAAAGGCCTTGAAACTTGTGTCCAATGGAGAAACCATGCTACTTCTTCTAAGCTCAACCACAAATTGCTGTTTACTTCATGTTCTTCATACTCACAGTATGGTCATGGTAAGGACAGGTTCCATTTCACTTAGGCTGGCTTATTATGTCTGGCTTGTCAATCAGTGCACCCAACATCTTTTGTGATGTAAATGGTGCACCATTAAATTGCATCCTTATAAGAACGTATAGATTTAGACAATAATGTCATCTAAGGCTACAGTTCACATATATGGTATGGTGGAATGCACAAGCTACGCAAGACCGTCTGAGATTACCAAATCTCTTCCCATGGGGGAAGAATGAAATCCAGCTTGCTCCCCACTTGCCAGCTCCCCACTTTACCAAGAGAAGAACTGATATCAGGTAGGCTTGTGGCTTGTCTAGAAGCTTTCACAGATTGCCACAAATATCTCAAATGTTGCTTCATGGTTCCACATCAGAGCCCACAGTAGTAAAGTGAACAACAATTTTGTCCATCATCTGTCTCTATAGAAAGGGATCACATGATTTATATTCTGAGGAGGGAACTGGTCACAGGTGATACCAACTTATTCAGAAAATTGAAATTATTGTTGGGTGGTACCTATGACGCAAAGGAGTAGGGCGTCAGCTCCATATACTGGAGGTGGCGGGTTCAAACTCAGCCCCAGCCAAAAAAAAAAGCAAAAAAAAAAATTGAAATTATTGTTTTAGCTTCATTAATCACCAAGAATTTTTATGATAGTATTTGTGATTAATTTTATGTGTCAACCTAGGGGTTATTTCTGGATGAGATTAACATTTAAATTGGTGAAATTTGAGTAAGACAGATGGCCCTCTCTATGGCCCTCTCTTTGAGTAAGACAGAGGCCCCTCAGATGGTGGGCCTCATCTAATCAGTTGAAGGTCTGAATAGAACAAAAAGACTGGTTTCCCCTAGCAGGAGAAAATTCTTCAGCAGATGGCCTCTAGGCTTCAATTGCACAATGAGCTCCCACATTGGAGAGTTTGGACTTACCAGCCCCCATAACCCTGCGAGCCAATTCCTCATAATAAGTATCTCTTAGTAGATAGATAGGTAGATAGAGAGATAGACAGATCATATCCTTTTGGTTCTATTTACCTGGAGAACCTTGACTAATGCGGTAACTCTTATCTCTAATACATATGTTGCCCAAAAAGTATACACATATTAAGAAAGGAAAAAAACTGTATTAAATTTGTAATACTCAATATATACTGATATCATTTGTTATCTTGTATATTGTATCTCTAGTAACTGCTATAGTCCAATGTGACTTGAGTAGTATAATTTTAACACAGTTTTTTCCTTTCTTAAAAGGAGGATACATTTTTTTTGTACCCTCTGTATATCTATAAAGCTGTCTGGCTTTGTAAAGAATCTACATCAATCAAAAAATATCTCAAATATGATATGATGTGATCTTGGAAAAACGTGGGCTAATTGTAAGGACTGTGGAAGGTGGAGAGCTAACATGGACCAAGCATTCCTCATGCAATGTGATGATCATCACACACATCACCTCTTTTGGCCTTGGTCAAATCTACCATGTGAATATCAAGATTCCAACTTATCAGATCAGTGGACTGAGGCAGTGTGCCAACACCCAGGCAGATGGAACCTGTGTCTGTGTGACTCCACAGTCAAACCTGGCTGCATTGACCAGACTGTATCATTTACACCTAAAAAGCCTAGACCAGGTTTTCATCGTCAGGAATATCCATTGGGGCTTGTAAGTGTGGAGAGGTCACCACTACTTAAAACTGTTGTTCTGATCACATGACTTTGTTTAAACTGAAAGAACAGTAGACAGAGTCCCCAGCCCTTGGCTTAGGCCCCCTACTCCCCTCACCATCTCTAAGCGCCTAAATCTCCATTTCATACAATGATTTCCTTCTTTAGGTCCCTGTGTGTATTGTTGAGATTTAAGAAACCAAATAATGCACAGGTGAAAGCTGTAAAAGATAAATTAATAGATATAATGAGATATAAGAGACATATGAAGAGATAAAACAATTCTAACGTGAGAATTTCATAGATGCATACAGGTTCACTGATCTTGAAGAGACCTAAGTTTAGTCCAAATGTTTTGTGTCTGATTCCATGTATCATTGTGCAAAATAGAATTTTGATGAGAATTTTAGAATGTCCATTTAATTTAATAAATATTTACTGTGTGGCTACCACATACGCAGCGCAATGATCCAGACGAGACACTTTGTAGGAAGAGGTAAGACAGTAACTGCCAGCACAGAATTTCCTAGCTAGAAGGGAAATAAGATTAAAGAACATTGTAGATGACCATGCATCAGTCACTTTGTGAATGTTTTACATGTTTTAACTTTTGTAACAATGCTAGGAAATAGGTACTATGGATGCCCCAATTTACAGATCTTTTTAAGAGAGAGAAATGGAGCCATGGGGGGACTACTACTGATCTCCAAGCCCATTGTGCAATAGGGTGATCCAGGCTGGGCCCAGGGCTCCTGAGCCCTCACTAACAGCCACCCCAGATGCTGCTCACACCTCTGCGGTGCTGTTCATTCTAACTCCCAGCACAGTGTGAAACAGTCTGGGATTATGCTAAAAGCAAAGCACAGTGGAAGACCCGAGATAAGGGAGATTCCTTAAGAAGAAGTACTTCTGTGATGGAGAAAGGTCACATGTGAGCTGGCATTTGAAGGATTAGTAGTATCTTGGCACCTGGATGGAGAAAAGGGCACTGCAGGCAGAGGGGAGAGTATGGGCAAAGGCCAGGAGACCCAAGAGTGCAGGTGTGTCCCTGGTGACCTGGTGGTCTTTCCCCACTGTACTGTAGAGTAAGTGAGCTGGGGTGGGGGTGGCCTCTTGGCAGGCCAGCCTCCTCTCCTCTTCAGGACTTGGGCTTTATCCTGCATACAATGAGAAGCCAGCCAGCGAAGGGTGTGTGGGGGAGAGCCATGGAATGAACCTGTGTCACACAAAGGTTTTTCTGGTAATAGGGAGAAGGTTTGGGATCTCTCACTCAGAACTGTAACAGCTGCACCTTCTAACAGAACAACTAAACAATTAACAACTAAAGCCAGGCAGTTTATTTTTCAAATGAAACAAGAACAAGAGGTCAGAGAGTTGGCATTCTAGGAAGATACCGAGGACTTGAATCCACGTGGTTTACTTAGTGGATACCTCAGTCCTCACGATTTAAAAAGAACTCTTCCACTTCCCAACATCACATCAGAGTTTTGGGTAAGAAGAGGGGAGGGCAAAGGTCAAAATCATATGTCAATGGAATAAATCCATTTTTATGAAGAAAACAGTAGGTTTCACAGAAATGCCTTCCCTTGGAAAGCTGCTTACAGTCATTGGCTAGACTATATGATAATGCAAGTAACTGTGAGGAACTATTTATTTTTAACTGAGCACTTTGCTACTCTAAGAGTTCGATCAGTTGGGAAGAATGAGAGGGTGTATATTGTGTGGCTATTATCAATGCTGGCACAGAAGAGATAATAAAGGAAGAGATGCCTATTAGGAAGTATCTTCGTCTTTGCAGGATTCCACAACAAAATACTGCAGACTGAGTAGATTAAACACCAGGAATGTATTTCTCACAGTGTTGGAGGTGGGAAGTCCAGGGTCATGGTCAGCTTCTGATGAGGGCTCTTCCTGGTTTGCAGCGGGCCCCCCTATTACTGTGTGCTCACCTGGCCTTTCCTCAGTGCACACAGGAGATGGTCATCATGCTCTGGTCTCTCTCTCTTTTCTTATAAGGACACTAATTATATTGGCTTAGGGTCCCACTCTTATGACCTCATTTAATCTTAATTACTTTCCTGAATGCCCCATCTCCAAATAGTCACACAGGGGTTAAGGACCTTCAACATAAGAATTTTGTGGGGACATGACCATTTAGTCCATGACAGCAGGTAATTAAAAATTCCTTGACAAAGAAGGAAAGAAGACCTACATTGGGCTATTGGTTGGGTTAACGAAAGGGAAACTTGAAGGTGAGACATTTGGGTGATAATTAATGAACACCTGTTGAGTGGATATTACATGCCAGACACTTTGCAGTGATTCACTTCATTCTAACAGTAGTCTAATGTGATTATTGTTATTTAACAGAGGAGAGAGCAGAAGCTGGGGGGGTGGGTGGAGGAAAACTTACCTGAAGACGCACCCCTGGTCTCGGTCTGAGCAGGGACACTCTTCCTGTGAGAGCCACGGGAGAGGGAGAATCCACAAATAACTTCAGATTTTGAATCAGGGAACTTGCTGGTACATCTAGTAGAGAGAAAGAGCTGAAGACCTAGAGACCTGGGAGGAATATTGAATTAAGATAGGAAGGAAGGAAGTTTGGGGGAAACCCTGCAGAACGGAGGAAATGGTCTAGTGAGGAGGTGGGAATGGGACTCTCACCCTGGAGATCCAGGGCCAGCTAGTTTCAGAGGCACAACATGCAGAGAATATCCAGCTCTGCAGATGAGCGGGATTCCAAGCCCAGGGAGAAAGAGCAGAAGAAGCAGGCTGAGGATGGAAGCTGGAGCACTTGGTGCTTTTAGGAAGCAGGACAATTTCTCCGTTGTCACAGCAGGGATACCTGGACACCCAGTGCTGTGTCAGCTCCCATACCCACAGTGTCAGAAGTAGCTGATGCCACTGTACCAGGTGGCCGGTTCACCTCTCTTGGTTTGTCCTCTGGGTGGGATGAACAGCACGCACCTGCCGGGTCGGGCACTACACGGGCATGCTCATGAAAGGCCGTTCTGGTGAGCAGAGTGCTGCGCAAGCCAGTTTATTGTTATGTCTTACATCTGATTGGATTTTTAAAACAATCTCTACTGTGATTGATGTACCTTTTGTGGTTTAATAGCTGATTTCTGTGGTAGATTTTATATCTCAATAAAAAACACCATGCAATGTCTTAAATAGTTTGGGACGCTTTCCTTAGACATCAAAGACACAACTTCTGGAACCTCTAAATGGGTTCTTTTGATTTCTCTTACAACATATTAACATTGGTAGCCACAGTCAAGGACACAAAGAAGGAAGGAACAGCAGCACATTTAAATATCTTTCGTGTAGGCCAGAGACACCTCCGCTAGCTCAGGGAACCTGTACCTAAACCCTGACCGACTGGAGGTCAAGGGTGGCTGGCCTTTCCCTCTCCTGCAGGAGACAATCCCTGGTTCTAGAGGATGGCTCTGTGTTTTCGGCTGTCTTTAGTTCTTTAGTTTTTTTTTTTTTTTTTTTAATTATGAAGACTTTCTTCCTCATTCCAGAACCCAAGGCATAGCTGAGAAGCAGGTCTCTACTCATGGTAAAAGGGCACAGATCCAAGACCTTTCCACATACATGCCAAAATTATTCATTTTTCTGAATATAGTTTAACAATCTGAATGTGTATGTGGCAACCTTTGTTTCCCAAATGCATATTAATTCTTGCCTTTCTTTCAAAAGGTGCCAGTAAAAAGAACAGAAAGCTCAATGAATGCTCTTCTGTATGGGGAAGAAGACGGGAGGGGTATGAAAACATTTGCGAACCATTCCCACATTCCCACAGTCCCGGGGGGCAAGAATCAGGGAAACTGTGGATCAGACGGTCCCACGGAGGCTGCCTAGTTCTGGTTGCTAACCACAGCCCCGTCTGCACCCCCACTTCTCCCTCATGTTCTGCCCAGTGTTTTTTCCCTGAGACTGTCAACGCATATTCTTCATGTTCCTGACATGAGAAAATGTGTCAAAAGACATAAATTCTAGGGTCCACAAGAAAACATTAATAAGAAATAACAATCACAAAGGCGTGCCCTCTGGACTCTGACTTAGCTCCAGATGAAGACAGAATATCAACTCTGAGAACTTCTTTCTAGCCTGAATTCATTCAGAATGATGCTAATTAGACATTACCTACTTTGTCACCAAAGACTGGTTCCATTTAAATTGAAAAGCACCACGGGCATAATGTCAGATTTCTGAAATAACATAGAATCAGGAAGGAAGGTTACTCTTATAGAAGATGGAATTAGGATTCCAAAATTTCTCAACTGTCAGTGATGGTAGGCTGAAGCTAGTGAAATGGAATCTACAAAGGCTGACTAGGAAAGTCTGCACTGAGATTCAGAAAACTTAAATTGAATTTCCTTATGCAAAGGGATCTTGTTGATTTCAAACTCAGCTAGATCAGGGTGATGGGATGATGAAAAGCAAATGGATTTACACGTGACATGACAAGGCTGCCGGGGCTCATATCAGCAGACGTCATAATACGACCCATTTGCTTGTTTTTTCATTTAGTAGTGGGGACTGGGTAAAGCAGACAGGGGCAGCGTATAAGGGGTGATGGGCATTAGGGAACCAGCAAGTGCCCAGGCTGAAGAGCAGAGTCATCAGTACTTGGTTTTGGCTACCAGTGTTGTAGGAGTTCAGGATCTGAGTTCCAGATCTTCACTTTCCATTTCGCTAGACTTGGGATATGTGGATTCCAAGCACCTTGAATAGACAGACCGTATCTAGCCAGTGGGCCTCCTGTTTTTGCCTGTGTGTTAGACACACTGTCTGGATCTTAGGACAGAGAGGTAGACTGGAGATAGAGGCTCTGTGACTTTATAGGTCGTCTTAAAGGAGGCAGTTGAATTAATGATAGTCAATAAAATCACTGGGGATTACCTACAGAGCGAGAAGTTGAAGCTTTACGGCTGATTTATTGGGTTTATTTACATATATATATTTTAAGAATTGATTTTAATTTATTTATTGGCTTTTTAGCAGTATATTTTTAGTGATTACCTAAGAACTACCCTACATACTCTTAAATTTTCACAGTCCACTTAGAGACAAATGGTGCCATTTCATGAAAAATATGCAAATTTTGCGGTTATCCACGTATAAACACATCTTTTTTGCTATTGTTGTCATGTATATCATTTCCTACCTGCTTTATAAATCTCATAATACAAAGGTGTGGTTTTTTGATTGAAACAGGCTTTTCTATTTGCCCACAAACTTATCATCTAGTATCAACCTGAAGACCTTCCTACACCACGTCTTCTAGGACAGATCTGCGGGCAACCAATTATCTTCCTTTTAATTTACATTACCTTAATTCCTGAAGATTATTTTCACTGTATATAAAAGTGTCACTTGAAAGTCTTTTTTCTCTTATTGCTTCAGGGATATTGATCCACTGCAGGCCGACTCCACAGTCACCCATGAGAAGTTCCCAACTTTTGTATTTTTTTTTTTTTTGTATTATATGGACGTGTATATCTGTAATTACAATGTATAACAAATGTATCAGTATAAATTGAATCTTGCAATTTTAATAGCCATTTCCCCCTTTTTATAATGTGTACACACACAGAGCTTGTCCCTTCTTTTCTGATGACTGTAAGAATTTTTTGTTATCTTTGGTTTTCTTTAGATTAATCATAATGGGTCTTACTATGATTTTCTTTGAATCTTGTTTGAATTTTCTGAACTTCTGTAACCCATAAGTGTCTTTCACTAAATTGGGGAAATTTTAAGTATTCTTGAAAAAAAAATTGCCCTGTATCTCCTCTCTTATCCTTCTACCACTCAAACCACACAGATTTTAGGACTTTTGAAATTTTCGCACAGGCTGATCTATTTTTCTCCTTATTCTTAGCATTTCGGACTGTTTTGATCTATTTTCAACTTCACTGACTTTTTCATTCTGGTATCATCACCTCGTTCTAAGCCCAGACAGTGAACTTTTTTATTTCAGGTATTATATTTTTCAGTTCTAGTTTCTCTGGTTATTATTTATGTTTTATTTTTATTCTTCTGCTGAGATTTATTTAGCACTATTTCATTTATTATACACTTTTTAATATTTTAAATTGATGTTACAATATCTACTTTAAAATCTTTGTCTGCTAATACTGAAGTCATTTCGGGGTCATATTTTATTGATTAACTTTTCTCTTGGGTTTGTGTCATATTGTATTTTTCTTTGTATGTCTAGGGGTTTGCCTTGCACATGTAGGAATCCTAGACATAGTAAGGGACGTATTTTAGAAACCCTGAACTCTGTTACATTCTTCCAAAAAGTATTGATTATTTTGTTTTAAGCAGATTTAGTTCACTTCATTATAAGTGAATTCCAAATTTTGTCATCTCTGTGGTGGAAAAGAGCTAAAACCTACGTTTAGTTCTTTTAATCTCAGCTTCACAGCTTGTAGTCAACCCTGTGCAGGCATAGTTCAAGGTTCCTTCACAAGTTTGGGCAGAATGTCCACATGAAATGTGGAGTATATTCTCTGCCTGCCTTCTATCCTGTTCAATCCTCCCCAAATGCTTAGTTCCTCAAGCTCGTAAAACTGTTGCTTTTCATCGAAGTTTGGATTTCCTAGCTTAGCCCTAACTTGGACCTACTCTCTGGCTACAAACTGTAAAAACAGCAGAAAACTTACCACTGTTATTTCCTTCCTTTAAGCATTGACTGCCTTACTCTTTGCCTGCCTCTGTTCTCTCTCTCTCTCACGTATTAATAAATCATTTTTATTTCCCAGAGTTCACAGTTATTACCTTCAATGCAGTTTGTCTAATAGGAGCTACTGTGACATTACCAGGGGCAGAAATTGCAAACAGGTAAAGTGAGGAGCTGGGAGCAACCCTTTAATTCAGGAGCAAGGGACGTGTTAATCACAACCGGGTTAAGTATTCACAATGACCCACTGGGTCTAGGAGTCCTGTTCTCTAGACCCCAGATTACCACAAACATGGTCTGTGTACTACTGTCCTTTCCACTCAACAGGTAGGACACAAGCACCTAGCTTCCCATGCCAGTCCCCTTGCCTCCAGAGCTGTTCTGATCTCTACAAAATCTGTCCTCTCCACTGCTGTGAAAGTGATCTGTGTAAGAACAGATCTTATGTCACTCCTTGTTTAAGAATCCTTTCACAGGTCCCGAATTGCCTACAAAAGAAACCCCAAACTTTGTAGCAGGGCTTATAAAATAATACAGGACTTGAGATCTTGGACCTTCTTGCTCCTCTCTGGTCACTTTTCCACCCTGCCCGCCGCCACACCCACTAAGCACATTGAGCTATAAGGACAATCGGGCCTCTGATTCATGAAAGTCACTGACATTTTTAAGCTTCCACCTGCTTGCAAATAACCATCCCCTTACCCTTCGTTACTTCTCTGGCTCTTATTATTTTTTGACATTACAATATAGGCCCGTGTTTCATTTATCTGCTCATTCATTCATTCACTCATTCATTTTTACTGTGTCTTCTACTTAGGAATTCAGGCATCATGGTTTTGGGTCCGTTCACAGCGCTGTCTCCAGTCCTCAGAATACCTCCTGGCACCTAATAGCAACTACAATGAATACTTGTAGGATGAACAATGCTCTTACGGATTAAGCGTTCCCCCCTCACTTGCTGCTCAAATCAGCCTGGTGAAGGCATACTTAGAACCCAGCTCAACTGTTGATGTTCTTTTGGAAATCCCTCTCAGGGTCCCCTGGCCTGGACACTAATAGAATGAATTACTGTCTGAAGTCATTTTTCCATAGAACCCATTTTCCTTGTTTCTCTTTCTTGTTTCTCTGCCTGTTGCTGTGTTTACCACTGCACTGTGGTGTTCAAGGGCGATTACTCATGCATCGACTTGTCATTTCATCCCCGGCACTTGTTCACCACACAGTTCCTAGTTCCCTTCCGAGAGGAGTCCCTTCCTGGCACATCTCCTCCTCTGGAGAAAGGTCCTTTTGTTCCCATCAAGCCCACAGATAAGGTCTAAGACACACTTGATTATACCAAAATCTGGATACCTCACACTTATAATTAAGTGTGATTTTGGTGTCTTGGGAAAACTGATGATAGTTTATTAATTATTCAGGCAGTCTTAGATATGAATTGGGAAATTATGGGGGAAACTGCCACCTGGTTTTTAGGGCCCCAAATCATAGTGTTTCTTGTGGATTTATTATTTCTTAATGTTTTCAAGACTTCTCAGGATTAAAACCTTGAGCTTCCTTTTTAGGTTAGAGTTGTGCTTAAATTTCAGTGGATGACTTTACGATTGATTAAGTGTACACATACAGCCAGTAGGAAGCGCTGTCCTGGCATCTGGATAACAAGTTCTCTTCCGCCTCAAACTGCAATGAAGCAGAGTAGAAAATGTAGACTGAGTTAAAGTATCAACGATCATAAAATGAGATTTCTAGGTTTGCCATTCAGAAGAAAAATCTTTTTTTTTTTTTCCTTTTTGAAGCTGAATATCACTCTGTCACGCTGGGTAGAGTGTTGTGTCATTGTAGCTCACAGAAATCTCAAACTTTGGGGCTCAAGTAGTCCCCTTGCCTTAGCCTCCCAAGTAACTGAGACTATAGGCACCTGCCATAATGCCTGGATTTCTTTTTTTATTTTTAGCAGAGACAGGGTCTCACTCTTGCTCGGGTTGGTCTTGAACTCCTGAGCTCAGGAGATCTACCTGCCTTGGCTTTTCGGAGTACTAGGATTATAGGCATGAGCCACCATGCCTGGCCAGGAAAAATCTTTTTAAGTGTTGAAATTATGTTGACTAGTGTTGGAAAACCTATAAATTTATAACTACATTATTATTATCACCCAAAACAAAATCATTAAGAATTAACCTATCTTATCCTCCTCTGAAATCTCCTTTCACCCCCTGTGTGAAGGGCTCAGCTACAACTTGGACTTTACCTAACAGACACTAGCAATGTAACCTAATCATATATATCCTTATATTAATCTGGTATAAAATAAAATATTAAAAAAGAATTAAAAAGAGTGGGTAAGGAAAAAATTCAAAATGAAAAATCACCCCTCTTTGCTCTGTTTCATGTATCTGTGTTCCCTTTGGTGGGCCCCAGCAACCCGGCTTGCTGTATAAATGTTCACTGTCCACACACTGGTAAGTCCATGATTCCAGAAGAAAAAGTACATGGTCACCTCTTCAGGATCTCCAGCCTTGTAAGAATCTTGTCCTTATGCACACAACAATGCACATGTAAGTCACGGACTTCCCCGAGATGAAATGCCGAGGCCACGTGAGCATATTCCAGTCTTTCACTGGGACACCTGGGCTGCATGCCCAGCGATGACACACCATCCGTGTTTATAAAGTCAATTTCATCTCAGTTGTTAGTATCAGTTACCATCATTCCACATTGAAAGCTGCCAGCCCAGAGCCCTTCCTGAGCACCAGCAGATCCTGGGCGCTGCAGCTGGTATTTGACACGGACATTCTCTCCTATTGTCCCTGGGCCATCCCTTTGAGCAGGACTTTTCTCTTCATTTTATTACAAATTCTTGAATCCAAGGATCATGTCTGATATTTCTCAGAAACCTCATTCATGTCTAGCCCAGAAGCCTGTTCTAACAAATGCTCCAAAAATGTTGATTGATTCAAAGTAGCTCTTTAATTTTATGAGAAATATTTTTAGAGTGAAGGAAATATTTGCTTTGGTGTTTGAAAAATAAGAGGGATACGTTAAAAAAAAAAAAAAAAGAAAAAGTGGAAATGGGTGACGCTTCAGGACTACAATTTCCCCAGCAGCACACAAACTTTTATGAGTAGTAGAAGATCTCAATCCAACTTTATGAGGAATTTATTAAGATACAAAGTAGAGAGCGTATGACAAATTGAGTTTAGTATTTCTACTTCTTCAGCAATTATTTCCACCACCAGCAATGGAAAAATACAAAGTTGTCAATCTTGCTCAAATCTTGCTTAAGAGCCGGCCTGTGTGTTTTCTCTCCTGCCTCCCCCTCCCCGCCCTCTGCAACTGAGTCAGACCCCGAGGCCGTGTTTCCAGTTAGGAGTCGTCAGCAGAGCCAGGCAGCTGTTCAGAAACCTCCGAGGAGACAGCAAGTGGCTCTGATGGAGTTAACGTGGTGACTCACTTGGGACATTCTCAGCAGGTCAGCTGAGACGCTCCCTTGTTGTACAGAGAATTCAGTCTCGCTGGGCGAGCGCCCAGGAGCCTGGGCCGAGGGTGACAACAGCAGAATGCCTCTTAGCTGCCACTGGTCGCTCTGCTCCTCTCAGTTTTCAGTTTGTCAGAGGTGGATTTTTGTCTAACGCAATCATGGACGCTGATGGGAACAGCAGACTGGGCAGCTGTTGACTGTTTGACATAACAGAGGGGAGGTTTGGTGTCTGGAAACGCTCAACACAAGTTGCCCTGCGAGCTTTGATGATGACTTTCCCATATAAAATTATGGGTCAGAGGCAGGAAGCTGAGCGCTCTTCATGCCAGTAAGTCTAGCTTGGCAGAGGTAAGATTTTTATGTTTTCAGAAAGATTTCATTCATCTCAGAAGACTTCTCTACAAAATGTTATGATATTATCAAGTTACTCAACTGTGCAACAATAAGACCAAATCAAAACCACCCAGAAGAAAAAAATACATGAAAGAGACACACACGCACTCCTATGTGGGGACCTCACGCAAGTGTTTCACTCACACAGAAGGAAATAATAGCATGTGATGCAAAGGAGTTGTGCATTTTTTCATTTTGAAATATTATTTGGAGAGGAAGAAAGATGATTGCGTGAACTCACTCAACCCTGGCATGAGAGTTACTTTAATTTTTTTCTTCAAATTATTTTTTAAAGGGCAAATATCTTATTGTTACCCCTGACAATCAGATATTTTAACAAATAAGGAATGATAATTCTGACATGAAGTCATTAGATTCAAACTCCATTTCCCTAAAATTCTGGTATCAGAGTGTGGCTTCCATATTTAGAAGTGATTTTGTTTCCAGAGGACTCGTATGGTAGAAACATCTGATTTGGAGATTTATGTTCACTAGAATGAAGTTTGTTTCATTTTGTAATTAGATCCAAAAAGTAATTCTGATAGTCAGATGAGTGCCTGGACAAGAGGAAAAAAAAATGAATTAACTTCTTTTCTCTCAAAAAATTTGCATTAAATAGAGCTTAGTAAATTAAATGACTATTTTTTCAACCTGTATAAATTACTAGGTGCCTTAATGCATTAAACAATATTTTTAAGCTCTGGCCCTTTAAGAATACACAGTCTAAGTCCTAAAGAGATGGGCTGTGCTGCCCGCAGCTGTGGGAGCTTCACAAGGGCAGGGACTGTGGATTTCTGCTGGCTACCTCATGGCAGATGCTTAATAAATAGTGGTCGAATAAATTAATTTGGACCACAGGAAGTATCGTCTCTTTTTGGCAGAAGAACAGATTAGTCATTAAGATCAAGTAGAAGAAAAGATGGGGAAATCTTGTAAATTAAGATTACGGAAGCCATTGGAAGCAGGACCAGGGTGGGCAGGACTGGGGGAGCAGGACCAGAGTTGTGTGAGTGAGTTCGTGTTGGCCTGGATGGGGCCTGTTTCTTCACGTGGCATCAAAGACCAAGCGAAATCCCATGACTGGAGAGAATGCACAGAGCATCAGGGTATCAGGGGGCAAAGGGAAAATGTGAGAGCAGCCCCTTGGCAGGGACAGGTGATTTGAGAATTCGTCTCTGCTCTGTTGTCTCTGCCCTCTTGGTTCATTCACATCTTGGTGTCTCCCTCCCTCATTTCCACCTCTGTGCTCATCCAAAACAGAGCTGCCAAAGAAAAACCACTAGTTACCTGTCAGACACACTTGCAGAATCTTCAGCCTTCCCGTGGAGGGGAGTTTTCGCTCTCTGATGATGATGGCAGTCAAATATATGGTCCATCTTACAAGGGTACATGTGAATCTTTCTAAATGTAGATTATAAATGTCTTAACACAATAACTAAGAGGACGCCATGAAGGCTATGTTAACCAGTTTGGTGAAAATATTTCAAATTGTATATAAAACCAGCACACTGTACCCTGTGACTACTTTAATGTACACATCTATGATTTAATTTAAAAAAAAAAGGAGAATAGCGTTAGTCTTTCGAGGTGAGAAACCTTCTCCTCATGTGTATGTATGTGTGTGTGTGTATGGGGGGGGTCTCTATATCTCTATCTGTGTGGATGGAGAGAAAGAAATAGAACTGATTTTTCTTAAAAGAGAAAATTAACTGGTGCAGTTTTCCCCTTAATTATTCTATATGCCGTTTCTTTCTTTTTTTTTTTTAAGCATTTTTAATTGCTAACACTCGGTAAGTTTACTCTAAGATATTCCAATTTGAGATTAATAATGTCAAATGATACCTGTGTTAATTCTATGAAGTGCAGGTAACACTGTAACACCCCTCATAATGGAGTAGTCACTGACGAGGCTTCTTGGTGTCACCAGGCTATTCAGAAATCCAGGTTTTGTACTATGGTGTACAGAGGTATCTCCCTCTCTCTCTCTCTTCCTAAATGCATGCAAACACACCTTTACTGAAAGTATAAAACATGACCCCACTGCAGGGATGATTTACTCCAGGGCATCAGCATGTCTATATTGTTTAATTGTCTTATCACCTTATTTTCACATAAAATGAGGCCATGGTTCCCCGCACAGAGACCAGCTCGGGCTCTGTCACATCTAGATGGAGTGTCTGAATTCACTTCTGTGAGCAGCCCACTTCCCCACTGCACTTCCTGTGTTTGGTAATGCAGGCCAGCAGAACATTGTGTCACTGTGCCGGGTGACACTCCTTCAAGGCAGGGAGGGCCGAAAGCTGGAACTGGATTTAATACGACTTATTAATAAAAGAAAAAAACTGTTCTGCTCTCACTCCCTGATCTGGAGGGCCTGAGAGTCTCGAGGTATGAGGTAATTTAGACTCCGTGGCAGGCAGCTCCCTCCCCGGGGAACTGCCATTTGAAGATTGCCCTGCACTTGGCCGTGCACCTTGTATAATGCACAATCAGAATAGAAAGTTGTCTCTGAGCTGATGTGTGAGATGATTGGAATAGGCTGAACGTGTTCTCCTTGCCGATATAAAAACCCAGCAGGTTTCTAAAGCCTACAGACTGACAAGCGGAGGTGATCTACTCTGATTTCAAGTCCTTGCTGCTGACCCTTATTCTTCGTTCCCCAAATGTGGTCTTGCAGCTGTCTCGTGTATTTTCAGCACCTCAGAATGAGTTTGGAGGGAAGAGGTCAAGTCAAAGAGGTTAAACCAAGGCTTAAGGCAGCCAGAGTGCCACGTGTGGGTCCAGGCAGTAGATTTTACATATTTAGTGCAGACAAGGTTTTTCCAGCTATCGTGGTTAGCGTCACCATCTAGAATTGTTACTCTGAGCCAATCCCGACTTCATCTCTCAGTACTGTGCCTCACTGTCCCGGGACAGAGTTGAAAGTGAGCTTCTGGCTCATGAACTGCTCCTACAGGTTTGTCTTATAAGAGTCAGAATTTTTTTTTTTTACAAAGATGATTTGATTCATTGATTAAAAATAACTTTTATCTTTAAACTAGGTTTGTTTAGAGTTAGAACCTAAGTGGTTTTCCTTAGCACAAGTAAAAATTATCTAAGGTCATAGAGCTCAGATTCAGAGCTCACCCACGTTGAAAAGCCAGGTTGTGAAACAAACCCACAGGGACAGCTGGGCAGAGGTTCTTGACCCCCAGGGTTACTTGATCAAAGAGAGTCATAAAATTAAGTCCCAGTGGATATTAAAGCTTCAATAACCTAGTTAGACGGTCTCCATCTACACTTAAATCAGAGAGGTAAAGTAGGAATTGGTTCTGTGGCTTAAATCTCAGCTCTGTCATTACCAGCTGAGCGATAAGGGACAATACTACTGAATTCTGCAGTAAATAAAATCCTTCATTTTGTAACATTTCTGACTATTGTCAAACTAGAGGACTAGGGGTGCCAAATTCACCTAGGAGGACCCAAGGGTTCTACCGCCTGGTTTCTGATGCACTAGTTGGAGGGGGTAGGTGATAATTTGCATTTCCCAGTAAGGCTGATGTTGCTGTTCCAAGAACCACACTTGGGCAAGAGAACCACCAACCCAGGGCAAGTAAGTCGATCTTATTGTTTTTGAGTTCTTTTCTCTACAATGTGGAAATGATAATAACACTCACCTCACAGAGTACTGTTGAGATTAAATACAATATCCCAAGAGAAGGCCTTAGAATCCTAGATGACATAGTATAAGTGTCTGGTGGCACTGGCATTGTCACTGATAACAACAATGACTGAGAAGTCTGCTCCTGGGAATACCTTATGTATATAGACAAAAGCTACACTGGCAAAACCAGATGCAAAATTCCTACTAAATAAAACTATCCAACAGCACTCAATATGTGGGCTTGGGGAAAAACAGTGGACCTTTAGAGATTTTTGATGAAAACACTTGGTCCTTGGAAAACCTCTCTGGGAGCCAGAGTCCCTTGGAAAGCTATGGAAATGCACTTGAAAGTGCAGTGGACCTTCCTCCTACCAAAAAGGTTTTCACAGACAGACACGTGAAAGTGTGCGTGCTCAGTGGCTGCTGTGCTGCCGGGTGGAGGACCGTGAGGTGAGGGCTGCCACCTCAGCAGGGGGGGCCGTCCCAGAAGCAGGCAGCTGTGCCTTCTCTTCATTATCCCTTGTCATTTGAATTAAGCAGAGGGATTTTCATTCTTTCCGATGACTTACCTCCAAGTAGGACAGAGTGACAAACAGACCTGCTCCGGGGTCAACCACCCTCTACCCCAGCGCCAGCTTGGGGCAGCTACTGGTACCTCGGACATGCTGCTGACCCTCCCCGAGGCTGGATTCTTCCAAGTAAATGAAAGGACTGCAGCAGACAATGTCTGACCCACTTCTAGAATGGACGGTGGCAGTCATGTAGGAGATGACCACCCGGCATGGGCTTTCCAACAGGACGTACTTTCTCCCGTTTTCTGCGATGAGCTCCCCTCACGTTGCCATTTAATTGTGCCCATTTCTCCTACTGAACTTACAACGTGCTGCCTTTTCCATAAATCCTTTAATATATGTTCTCATCAGTGTTTTGCCATTCAGAGTACCCTGGTCACCTCCGAGCCTTGGCATGTGCTTTTCCCTCAAACTGGAACACTCTTTCCCTCCTGCTCTGCCCCCTCCCAAAAGTCCCTCTCCCTCCCTCAAGACCCCTGTCTGGCCTTCCCAAGCTGGCTAGGAGCAGGTTCCACACACTTCCTCTGGAAAGCCCCTGACCCTATGCTGGCGGCTCACAGCCCTGGCCACCCTGCCGATGTATTGACTTTGGAATCTGCCCCACTCTCATTTGCATCTTAGTTCTGTCCCTTCCTGTATGACCTGGGGCAAGTTTCTGCTCTAAAGTTCTTAATCCATAGAATGAAGATAGTAAACAGCTACCTTGTTATTTGTTGAGGACAAATAAGAAGACATACACTGTCCAGTGCCGTTGTGGTGAATGGTGGCTTCCTTTAAGGCAATTCATCTTCATTATTAGGCAGTCTTTATTACACGTAGAACACCTAAAGTAAACTTTTGGAAAAGTCATGAATCACAGTCAAATTATGGTTAAAACCTTGGCTGTGATGTTGCTCTAAACAGGGACTCCATAATAATTTTTATCAGGAGTTCTCAACATACTCATGCTTCAGAATCACCTGGAGAATTCATTCTTGACCTCTCCTCCAAGCCCCACATGTCAACAGACTGGAGTAAGGTGAGGCACAGCCTTTGATGTTCCACAGTTACTCCCAGATGAGTCTAAGGAGCAGCCAGCTTGAGAGCCCCAGGCAGGTGCGGCATAGGCCATCCTTTGATAGAAGCCTGGTTTGCATCTTAGGAGGTGAACCTTACACCTTTATTCAGAAGTAGGCTGTGCTAGTCTGAACAAGCTGCTGTAACAGAATAGCATAAACTGGGCTGTTTATAAACAACAAAAAATTATTTTTTACAGTTCTTGAGTCTGGAAAGCCCATGATCAAGGTGCTGGCAGATTTGATTTCTGGTGGGGGGGTCTGGTTCCTTGTCTTTTTTTTTTTTTTTTTGAGACAGAGTCTCACTCTGTCACCTTTGGTAGAGTGCTGTGATGTCACAGCTCACAGCAACTTCAAACTCCTGGGTTTAAGCAATTCTCTTGCATTGGCCTCCCAAGTAGCTGGGACTACAGGTGCCTGCCACAATGCCTGGCTATTTTTAGAGATGAGGTCTTGCTCTGGCTTAGGCTGGTCTCAAATCTGTGAGCTCAGGCAATCCACCCACCTCGGCCTCCCTAGTGCTGGGATTATAAGCATGTGCCACCATGCCCAGCCCCCCTTGTCATCTTTTCACAGCAAAAAGGGAACATGGGAGCTTTCATAAAGTCATTAATCCCATTCATAATCCCATTCATAAACTCATTAATCCCTTTGACTAACCCCCAAAGGCCTGACCTCCTAACACCATCACACTGGGGGTTAGAATTTCAACATAAAAAATTTTGAAGAGACCTGACCATAACATAAACCATGGTTGTACTTTGAGAGATGTTGGCATGTGGACGTGAGAACAGACCACCACTGGGCTCTCCATCTCATAAAGGATGGAGAGAGTTATCTTGGGCTGAAGTTTTTCAGTGGCAGGAGTTTCCAGGTGGCCATCTTGGCCATACACGTGTGGTCAACATGAGGCCAAATATACCTATGGAGAGAATCAGTTACACATTACGTACTCAGGTAGTCAATGGATTTGACTGTCTGGGGAGGGTTGGTTTGCTGTTTCAGTTCAATTTTGAAAATTGTTAACTAGATACAATGATGTTCGATTTTGGCAGGATGGATGTGGAAGTCCTGTTTCTGCACATAACCACCCAGCAGGTTTGACTACTACTTCTGCGTAATTCTACTTCTTTGTGATAAAGTTGAAGCTTCAGTTCAGCATAGAAGATGTGTCTTCTTGGTTATGGTGTCTAATAGCTGCATCAAATTAGCTAAATATGTTCTATTTTTTGATGGCATATGACTTAATATTGGAACCTAATACATCAAATGACAGGTCCATTTCACTGTGAATTTAGCATTAGTATTAAAATCCAGTGTTTAATCCAGGAATGATTATCAGATTTATATCCGTTGAGTGTCGAGGGTTAGCTGAAGGGAATGTAAATATTTATAACAGGTCTTCCAACATTCTCCAATTTGTTACAGCACCTAAAGGTAACTAATACACACAACGAAATTGCCAGTCATGTAAATGTCATCTCCATCTTTTCATGCTCTCAGATCTTCTCCCTCCCTTACCTTGGACATCCAGCCAATGACATGTCCCGTCCACCCTGCTTCTTAATTGTCACTCATTCTTCTCTAATCAAAGCTATGGGAACACACTTGAGAATGCAGTGGACCTTCTTCCTACCAAAAATGTTGGCACCCCCCCGCCCCCGCCTCACGGCTTCCTGCAGCACAGTCATACTCCTGCAAGGCTGGGGCACTGGAGAATCTTCAGTCCTCCCCCAGGAGTTCTGGGTGCATGTGCTGTTGTCCCTTATGGGCTTTGGCATCAGAGAGCTCCCAGTACCAATGCTGGCTCCACTGTGTATTTAGCAACCAAATAAGTACAATTGGTCCTCTGAGAGCTGTTTTATATCAGGGACTTACTTGGGCATCCACAAATTTTAGATCCTGAGGAAGGGACCTGGAAGTAATTCCCTGTGCATGCCAAGGCATAATTTTATGGTGATATTACCTATATCAGAGGTTTACTGTGAGGTCTCAGTTTTTTTGATTTTTATTTTTGTTTGAGACAGAGATTCACTCTGTTGCCCAGGCTACAGTGCAGTGGCATCAGCCTACCTCACAGCAACCTCAAACTCCTGGGTTCAAGTGATCCTCCTGTATCAGCCTCCCAATTAGCTGGGACTTACAGGTACCCACTACAATATCCACTAATTTTTCTATTTGCTTAGTAGAGACAGTGTCTCACTCTTGCTCAGGCTGGTCTCAAACTCCTGAGTTCAAGAGATCCTCCTGCCTTGGCCACCCAGAGTGCTAGGATTACAGGTGTGAGCCCCAGCACCAGGCCTGCTGTGACGCCTAAATGGACCAACATTTGTTGTGGTTTATTGATGATAAAAATGTTTCCAATTCTCTATCCTTCCTGTGTCCAAGTCTCTCTGCATTGTAACTTTCCAGCTCATTCCATCAAAAGGTAGGATTTGTTTTTCCTTAAATCTTTTTCTCTGGATCCCCCTGGAATTCCCTGTGTCTTGCTTTGTCCAGTGGAACTCAACAGAAGTAGCTCCCTGCTAGGTCCTCATCTTTCAAGAACCCTGGCATGTCTGTGTGAACAAGCCTGGGCCCGTGTGCTGAGGTAGAACTTGCATGTGACAGAAATGGGGAGCACCCCCTTAACCAGCGGACCCCTACGCAGAAGGGGGTTCAGCCTTGATCAGCAGAGCTGCCTACCTGATTCAAAGTGGGCCACAGATGTGTGGCTGGGACCAGCCGGTTCCAGAAGAAACACCTGGCTGACCCATACACTAGAGAGTATCAATATATGCTTATTACTTCAAGCCATTAAGTTTGGGACTGTTATGCAACAAGAGATAACATACATGGAGAGACAGTAAGTGTTCACTATTGTTATTAATACATATAAAGATAAATGTTACCCTTATCAGCAAGCATTATTCCTTCTTTGATGTTTGCATGGCACCCTATGCCTCACGCCCCAGCCCTCTGTCTCTATTGTTTCACTGATCACTTTGCCACTGACGTTATGTGTGTGTGAGGCAGCGTGTTGTAACAGTCAGTGCCATGGGCTCTGGAGCCAGGCTGCGTGGGATCAGGCTCTGACTCCACCATTTATTAACAGATGACCTTGGCAAGCTCTTCATCTATCTGCGTTTCAGTTTTCTCATCTATAAGATGGGAATGGTGATAACCTTACCTACCTCCTACATCGGTTGCAAGAAGTGGTTAAATTAATGCCCACAAAGTGCCAGGTGTGTGTGGTTTGCTCGCGAGGTACTGAAGAAGAAAAAAGGAAAGAATTTGTCTTGTCCCCTGCAGAGAGCCGACTCCTTGGGAGAAGGCTTCCTGCTCCTTCCATCTCCATATCCTGAGGTATGACATAGCACCTAGCACAGCAGGCTCTGGAAAAGACAAGACATTTTTTATGGGATGAATGATTATATCCAAAGTCAGGCCAAGTTTTTCAATAAGGGTGTTAGCTTTTTAATTTTTTTACATTGAGATAGAAACTCATCAAAGAATGGCTACCATCTTGCTAAATAGTCTGCAGATTTAGTACAAGCGATAGATTTTTATTGCTGCTGTAGCAAATTATCACAATATTAGCGGCTTAACAAAAACTCACATTTATTACTTGATAGTTCTGGAGGTAGAAACTCAACACAAGTGTCACTGGCAGGACTGTTCCTTGCCAGAGATGCTAGGGGAGCTGGTATTTCTTGCATTTTCCAGTTTCTAGAAGCTTCCCTCAGTCCTTGGCTCTGATCCTCCTCTTCCCTCTTCAAAGCCAGCAAGGGCCCCTCCTGCTGCCTCTTCATCGCACCTGATCACAGTGGGAAGGTTCTCCCCTTGAGATTTGGTTGGAGCCACCGGGATCTTCTAGAGTGCTCTTCTCAGCCCAAGTCTTTAACTTGATCACATGTGCAAAGCCCCTTTTGTTGTGCAAGGTAACGTCTTCACATATTTACAGGTTCTGAGGATTAGGACATGGATGAGTCTGTCTTCCATCACAAATAGGAATAGTGGTAAAGTCTCCCAGGATAACATAGAATCATCGGGGAGCCAAATGGAACACAGCCCCCATTGGGCAAAGCAGCACAGGGGCCAGAAATAAAAGCCAGAATTCAGGAAAGACGTGTCCAAACTTCCACAGTACTATCTTAAGCTTCCATTTTGTAGTTCGCAAAATAAGCTTTTGGGGGGGATAACACTAATCGGGATAAAAAGCTCCATTTAGTAAATCCTCTGAGTCCAGTTTTGCTGGTTGCAAAAATCAACTCAATTAAGTGCAATCCACAGTGCTGGTTCTCAAACTATGGCCCAGGAAGGTGCTTCAAAATTTTCACATTTAATCCAGTTTCCCTGTAAAAGTACTTCAAACACAATTATGATCTAATAAAAAATAAATTAAAAAAATATATATTTTGGAGTGACAACAACAACAACAAAAAGTATTTCAAACACTTTGCCCTCTCTTATAAACATGGAACTCAGCTATGTTACCTGCTGAATGCTGAATCTCATGGTATTGCTTTGTCCTGTAACATTCACTGGTTTGGGGCTGAGCACAGACCATATTGAAGCATCTTTTGTTTTCTTAGTTTAATTAAAATAATCTTCATACTATGAGGCAGATTTGGGGTGTTTTTTTTAGAAATAACAGAAAAATTATCTACCCGTGGCTATTTCTGTTAAAGTTAAGGATTTTTTCCATACTGTGCAACAAAAGAACATCATCATAAAAGGAAATACAATAATAAAACAAGCACATGCCAGGTCCCTCCTCCATGCCAGGCATCGTTAAAATGTTGTCAATATTTTACTTAAGCACAAATATCAGTCTGTGTCAACTTCACAGCAATCCTGGAAGGAAGGCACCGTTTTCAAGGTAAGGCCACTGAGGTATGAGGAAGTTAAGTGGTTCACTGAGGTCAAATAGCTAATAAATGACAAAGACCATGAAGCTCTACTCCGCGCATTTAACCATGACCCTGCCGATAAGGAGTGACAATTCTGATCTGAGTATACAGGATGGCTGGCGTGGCCCTGGCAAACTGACACCGTGTGATAAGACGATACTTATTGTTAGGATTGGAGAAGGGTCAGAAAGTAGTCTCGTTTTCCCTGCCTAATTCAGTGACAGGTAAGAGCAGGTTCAGACCTAAGGTGATAAAAATGCAGCTTCATCCGTTACTAATGGACGGAAGCTAAGTGGAGAAGAAGGTCGAGGCTTCTATGGCAGTGCCGGCCTCGTAATACTGCAGCCCAGTTAGTGTTACACTTCCGTGGGAGGACACACGCTTCAGCTGGGGGCAGAGCTCCCCTGGTACAGAAAGTGAAAGGTAAGACGGATCCCGGAGAGGAAAGGCACCATGAGGCCCATTTGCACCTGGCCTGATCCCCTCCCTTGTTTCAAATCTCACCCAGTCAATCTGGGAGAAATTTGTAGGGACAACTGTCTATGTTAAAACAAGTGGAGGGAGGAAAAGAGACCTCTGAACAATTATGAACTAAGATGTATTAAATATAGTTTTGATACCAGAAAGCCACTTAGGTCTAGAATATGTCCGAGTTCTAGTATATGATACACATAGTATACGTCCTTAGCAAATGATCTATAGATCATTTATATTGTATTTTTCTGCTTTCAAGCAATACGTTCTTGCTTGAAAGCAGAAAAATACAGCTTCGTTGCTAACGTGTTATCAAAGACATTCTTCTGAAAATATGCAAATAAGTTATATCCTACTTCAGAACACTCTATTTTACCTTTTCCGAGGGAGCATTTAGAAATTTGAAGACTCCCTGCCGTTTGCACTGACTGGGACTGACTGGGACTGACTGATTTCAGGCACCTTCCTGAGGTTTGACTGTCTACCCAGTAGTCCTCAACCTTCCTAATGCCACAAGCCTTTAGTACAGTTCCTATGGGTCACGACCCACAAGTTGAGAACTGCTGGTCTACGTACTTTCTTCCCAAGCCCAGGCTGCCGTCTCTGTTCCCAGGGCCAAGCAGTCACTGATACATATTTATGTTCTCAATACATTTTAGAGTTACCTATGACTGACAAGGAAGCCTGCCTTATGCCAGAAAATTACATAAGACAAAGACTGTGTTTGCCCATTCTTTGAATGGTTGTGAAACTCAGTTGCCTGTAAGAAACACTCGGGCTGCTTTTTAATTAGTGAGGAAGTCTGGGGCCCAACCCAGAATCACCTCATCAGAAACCCGGGAGGTGGAGCCTATAAATTCTTTATTTCAAATGCTCCTAAAAGAAAATCAGAGGAAATGAAAGAAATTAGGTGAAACTATATTAAAAAAAAATTAATGTTTGGGGGAAAAAATTCTAGATTTAAAAGAAAAATCATGAAGATGAAAGTAACCCAAAGCACTTATCAAACCCCTGGTGCTAAAACACCACTTAGACGAGAAAAGCAACAGGGCAAATGAAATTTAAGCCCAGGGGGCCATGCCAGAGACCTAGCCTCCTGCTTTGGCCTGGACTTGTCATTTTCTGCGCAGGTCCAAGTCTGGGGTTGCTTGTCAGCAGGAAGCGACCCACTGTTCAAGGCAAGTAAGAAAAGGGCATCTGTGGCAAAGCCGTGGGTCAAGCAATCGTCCACTTTTCTCCCTAAAACTCCTGTTACCTGCAGGTATCTATTAACTATTTTGGATGGACCATCACGAATGAAGGACCCAGGGTGCGAGACATTGAGTTTGAAGGACTCCAAGGCACAGTCTAGGACGGTCCTCTCAGAACTCAAAAGATAGTAAATAATTTTACCTAACTGCAGAGGAAAAAAAAGATGTGTACTTGAAAAGATAATATGTAACAAAGCCGCCTGTAAACAAATACCTACCCACATGCAATGATCTGTTTATTTGGCATCAAGAGAGACAGGGATGTTTCATGACTCAAGATTTTCCATAACTACCAGATATAAATGACCAATTAGCAGAGAATTAGAATACAATGCAATGATTTGGTGAGCATCACTCAGTCTCTTAACAAATCAGAAGGTACATATGCTTCTGACACATCAGTAAGATAATCTCCTGTGTTACAGCAGCAAATCTATGACAAGCTTATTAGTTATTTAGCAGATCAATCTAGTCAATTCATCTATTAAGCGAATGAATAGACTGACAAAATATATTTTATCAGCACATGATCTATAGTTTGCATATTCTCAACATGTGCTATTGGACATATTGCAAAAAATACCTTAAACCAATGCATCCATTTAACAAATTGGATCCTGCTGCCTATGAATCATGACAGGGAAAGTAATGAACCTCAGATGAACTGAAGGGACGCTGGGAGGAGATTGAGAGGGAAGAGAGATGTTTCCAGAATCACAGGGGAACATTCTCTTGATACCGATCTTATTTTCTGTGTCCCAAATGCCAGTCTTTTAATGACTCACTTGTACCAAGAACAAGTTTTTTGGGTTGGATGACTGGCATATTGGGAACACTGGGTGAGCCCGCTGACGACATGCAGAAAAGTAGGAAGCGTCTTCAGATTTGTGGGCCATTATGTATTAGACACGTGAATGTAAAGTTCAGCACGTCCTTCTCAGTGCGCCCCAAAGTGAAACAGCTGAAACCTTTTGCGTCAAAAGGGTAGAAAAACATTCCGAGTCAGCTAATGATTTTGCATGTTGTTGGAACAGGTAGCACACCCAGATGAAATTTGGTCAGCCATGGGCTACCCACAGGTTTTTGCCCAAATTGGGAGCTAACAACTATTTTCCTCACAATGGAAATAGCTTTATTGTTTTTGTCAGATAGCGAAATTAATAGTGCAACTTTGACCCTAAATGATGCATAGACTATATCAAAGGAAAAATCTCCTTACACCTCGCTACTTCAAGATGAGTGTTATTAAAAACTTGGTGAATATCTGTCTAGACACTTCTCTATGTATCTCTGATTTTACATCAATGGACCCATATAGTTTATTAACTTGCTTTGTTACTTAAAAATATTGTGGACATATTTCTGTGTCATGATGAACAAGTTTATGCCATAATTTTTGATAACTTCTTGGTATGATTCCATTTTCTGGCTATACTAAAATTTTATTAGCTGTTCCTTAATTAATACATTTAATATTTATCTTAAGTGTATCAATGTTAACAATGTTTTAATGGCTTTTCTTACGCATGCATCTTTGTGGATATATCTGCTTTTATCCTTAAGATCCACTCTTATGAGAGGAATTGCTGGGCCTCAGAGTGTGTTCATTTTTAAGACTTGGGTTCCTCTTATCTTTTTACTTTCTCCAGAAAGGTCATCTCAGTGTACTCTTCCACTAGCAGTATTTGAATAACTTAGAAACATTATTTCTAATAATCACACCTGACACAGGTGTTATTTTAACAAACTGTGTGAAGAATTGGTTAATGATCATCTTCAGGTAAATAACTAAATGTTTTGTTGAGAATGGCTGAATTTGAACCCTGGAATGAGAGCTACACCCCAGCACCATATATAAGGAGCATACAGGTCCAGAGGAAGTACTTACTTCATCCTCACTGAGCTTCTCTTTATCTGGTCTGGCCAAGAGTCGAGTTGGGGTCAGTTCGGACCCTCCTGTGTCTTTCTTGCCTTGTCTGCCCCGGGGTTCCTGTGCCTTGCTCCTGGCCCCTGTTTCTGATCATGTATGGTTCCCCTCTGTGGTGTGACCCCCAGGAGAGGTTCTGCAGCACAGCAGCTCTGCCCCACCAGGCTGAGCTCTTTTGCCTGGGGCCTGGGCCCTCATTCCTGGCACCATCCTTCTCCCGTCTTTGGCATCTATTGTCTTTGTGAGCCAGGACACTAAAAGCGTTTCTAAAGCTGTGTTGATTGGAAAAGATTTCTTGCTTGAAGTTCCATATAGACACAGATCTATCACGCACACAGAACTGTGGCTCATCCTTTGCGGTGCTGTAAGTACCCATTATGTGCCTAAATGTTCCTTATAGACACCTCTCACACGTACATTTCACTCCAGATACTTGTTGAACAAGCATCTTTGCACGGCTATAACTTCTCTGCGTCTCGCCTGGGCTGTGCTGGCTACCTCCTGCTTTCTGACTTTCACTCAACAATGTACCCAAGGGTGGATGTTTGCCTCGGTCTAGTCTCCCGCCCCTATAAGGGATCTTATCCCAGAATAAACTACAATAGAACCTCTGTATGTTGACCATGCAAGGCACTAACAAACTGGTCAACAGATGGAGGTGGTCAGCATAAGGAACCAGGCCTGCTGTACTGATACGTACATGTGCTTGTCCCATCTATGAAAATCAGGTCAACTTAAGGAGGTGATCAATGTAGGGAGGGGGTCAACTCTGGAAGCTTTACTGTGAATACAGACCCTAGTCTCAGGCTCTAATTTCAGGGAGAATCAAGGCTAAGATACTGCCCAATATGAAGACTTATGAAGAAGAGAAAATGTTTTCATTAGTAACAAGCATTTTCCTCTCAACTGGTCATTTGACATAAGGTATGCCAAGTAATTCTTCTTAAAGCAAAGCGATATTATTGACTTGTCATGAAGACTGAAAGTGTTCTAGGATTAAGACCCTTATTGAGAAAGCCAGTGGCAAAATTGAACCGAGAATTATAATTCAATTTCAAGAAAACAGAGAGGGCATGATAGATCCAAAAATTATTTCAGTTTCTCTATAGTGTCCTGGACTATTTTGTACAGGCCCTTAATATCTACACATATAAAATTACTAGTTCTTAATTCGCTGCCTTGGCTAAATAAATTTAAATGCTTTATGTGAATATTCATAAATTATAAACCTTTATAAGAAAGTAAAATTGTATTATTTTAACCTACAGCTTCTTTTAAAGCCACCTTCCAAGAAAGGTTCATTTTTTTCTAAAGGACAAAGATACACAGTCTTAAAAGGCTGCAAAGTAGAGACTCATAATGCAAATGAAAATATTTCCTCAAAAAAAATTTTTTTCTCAAAAAATTGTTCACTGTGCTACTCTAAAATTTAAAAAAAAAATTCTACCAACAAAACGAAGCTTAAATTTCTATGAAAAGCTTCACTGACTCTAGTGTCCCAAGAATAGGAAGAGAAAGAGGCTTGTGGGTGTGTCCACAACCACCTTCGTTCTGTTGCAGGAACATTTACTGAAGTCCTGGTTCAAACTAAGACTCCAGATAACCCTTATAGACTCCAGATGATTCTTTTTCCCCCCCGGTTTTAATGTCACTCTTTTAATACTTACTACCTCTAATCCATGTTCTCTAAGAATTCGTTGATCAAAAACCATTTTAGAATTATCCAGAATCAGCAAATCCATGGAAGAAGAAGGTGGGGAGTGGTGAGTGTGACGGTGACTGCTAATGGGTCCAGGGTTTCTTTTCGGGGTGAATGAAACATCCCGGAATTAAATGGTGGTGATGGTGATACATCTTTGTGAATATTCTAAAACCACTGTACTGTACACTTCAAAAGGGTGAATTTATTGTAATTGAATTGTATCTCAAAAAAAAAAAAGAACCTTAAAGGCAAAAAAAAATGGTTTTAGAAGTAGTTGTCATTATCCCTTAGGAAAATAGTTTGAAGTACTTGAGTTCACTTATTTTCTTTTGCTTATTACTAGAGAAAGGAAGGAGCAGCAGGGAGCTCCCACCTGACCTCTCCGACCAGTCATGGTCAATTCCGGCCCTTTGCCATGTTGTGTTAGGAGGGCAAAGCGTCCCTTTTGGCTGCAAGTCTGAAGTTTAACCCCTCTGATCCCTCCCTGCTGGACACCTCTATGGTACACTGCACATTTTATCAGTTTGACTATCAGGAAGCTTGACCACATTATTCCCTTGATCAGGACTGTCGATTTCATGCTGTCACGAACGGCAGGGCTGCAGAGAGGACAGCTGTAACAATCCCAGGACCTAATCCCTCCCACGAGCTGCTGAGCGCCAGAGCCACAAGTTAATATTCAGCGCAGGAGTCACGGAGGCTTGGCTTTTTATTCACAAGGAAAAAAACAATCCCTATTGGCAGCTGAAGAGACAGCCCCTCCAGGGACCAATTATTCTATTTTGTGCTATACATACTGTGGCGGGCTGCTGCCAGCCCCCCTGGGAGCCGCTCCGCTGGGCCTCCCTAACGGAGGCCAGGCTGGTGCTCTAGACACAAGTTGTTCTTCATGTCAAAACTCCTGCTAATGACACAATTAAGTAACTGGGGACCACGGAGAAGCTCTTAATTAGGTAAATACTGCTCTCTGAGAAATGATTGCCCGGTCTCAGCCAAGCGGCTGCTGTCAGATTGCTGGAAGATGCACGCTCCGTGGACAAATGAGGCAGCGTTTTCAGGACCCAATGTCTCCTTGATTCTTTCTTCTGACTTAATGGAGGAGAATACTGATCATTGTATTAGAAATAGTGCAGGTTGCTCTATTTTATGAATTGATGTCCTTTTAGATTTGCAAAAGGAAAGGTTTGCTAAGGGGTGAGAGAACGGCTAAACATCCTCCCAGGTCTCTAACACGTTACCAAACATGACCGTCTTTTGGAATCTCTAAACAACCGGTGTCCTCTCACCCTGGACACGCCAAACATACATACACTTAGATTAAAGTCTTGTTCAGAACCTTCCTATTTCCCTTTCCCCGACCATGAATCATACATGTCAATATTTTCTTCCTAACCATCCTTACTTAGATTATTTTTGAGGTCAGGTTATACTGAAGGGCTGTGGAAGATACGCTACACACAGTATTTCTGCCATCCACGGGCTGTGTTTTTATGAGGTTCATTTTAGCCAGGAAGCTGGAAGAGTCACATCCTGCTGGCAGATCTGAGCAAAGAGGGGAGGTCATGCATGATTTTGCAAAGCAGCTCTTACTTATACCTCTTTATTTCACAGTGTTTGGATTGTGGTGCTGTTTTATATGTTTTTGAATCTGAGAACCATCTGTCTCACTTTAGGAAACTGAGATGATCATTTCTCAGGCTTTGGCTAAGACAAGTGTAGGAAACGGGATAAAGCTCTCTGAGAATTCCTCTGTTTGGCAATGACATTTTGTTTCTTTGGTATACAAACTTGGAATTCAGTTAATTTATCTTTTTGTATTACAAAATGACAAGCTAAAAGAGTTTTCACTCATTTGAATAGTGGTCCAATTATTACTACTCATTTTCATCATTTTTTTAATCCTGGTTTATTCTTATGTCAGATTAGCTGAATCTACCCTGAGATTGAAGTTCATATCAACCATGGGAAAAGCCAGCATGATTAGATTGCTTGTGGGTTGGAAAATGCGGTAGTGAAGCCCACATTCAGCAGCGGTAAGGACAGTTAATGAGCCACTTTATCATGGTTCTCACTGTACAGATCTCAGACATGTGCAGTGACTTATTCCCAGTCTCATTCTTGGTACTTTTATTAACCTGACCTGCTTATACAGCTGAGATCCCAGGGTTGAGAGAAAGAGCAGTCTACCTTCTCTCTGCTTCTCTCCAGCCATGAACCTTATTCCACTTCCCTTCTTAATGTTCGAGCCATCTGGTCAGGTCCTGTGGATCCTCTGCCCCACCATCAGTGCCCCTCGTGTCAATTGCAGCAGCTGGGGCACAGTCTTAGTCTCCACGTCCTGTCTGATTCCACTGACATTCATGTTTCTTCACAAGCAGTTTAGCCTCCACCCCTGCGTGTCATGCGCTTTGTCCCCAGGGAGGCCTCCAAAGTCTCCCTCCTTCCTGCCCCACTTAGTTTTCTCAGTTGATATTCCTGAGCCCTGTCCAGCTGACATTCGTTGGCCAGAGGTTTCAACATTGCTTTCACACTCACCAGGGAGCCTCAAGGCCCCTTTGACCTATAATTGGACCTGCTGAGCCAACCAGAATCCCACTGCAAATCCAACATCTCCATCTTAGACTTTGGAGAGTCACTAGAGAAAGTCTTGGGCACTAGCAGACCTGACCTTGGATGGCACAGCTTCAGTTCCAATCTCTAGATCTTTCATGCCTTTAGGTTGTAGAGACTAGAACCCACCCCCACCCCACCCCCGAAGCTGTTCAGTGCCTTGTTCCTCTTGAAACACCCAGTCTAAATGCTATCTCTTGCCTTTTAGTCTTTTAGTTAAGTGTTTTTTGACTGTCTCTTATCTGCTCTGATCAGTAGGTGAGTGCTGAAGACGGGAGAGTAGAGAAAGCAGGTGTCTCCCTTCTCGGACCTTCTTATCTAGTGGTGGTGGGGAGAAGCTTGAGAAGAGGACAGGTAAGCAAATAAACCTCATGGGACTGTTAACACAAAGCACAAAGAAAGGGAGACAGTCTGAGGCTCCAGGCCAGGAAAGGCTTCAGCGGGTCATTCATTGTTTATTTGCTAAAATCAATGCTATCCAGTATGTGAGTCTTCACTAATTTCCTTGAACATGGAAGAATTTCCGTCTCTCTGATCCCATCTTTAATCCTACTTCAGCCTTAGGGGGACTCCCCTTTCTCCATCACTGGCCACTTCTTCCATCTGTACTGTTAAATCCCTTCTTTCTAGCCTAGGCAGGAACCTCACCATCCAAATCGTCACTCTTTTATAGATTGCTAAACCTTTCTTTTCTCACTGGCTTCTTTCTCTTTGCCATCAAAAGTGTGCAAGGTCACCTTAAGATTGGCTCAACTCTGCTGCTAATCATTAAAACGGGCTGCTTGCTTTACACATATCTAGAAAGAATCTGTCTCCAGCTCATCACTCCATTTAATCTTTTTTCCTAGAATTTTTCACTTAATCTTTATTAAATCATAACTGTATACATGCACAGGGTACAATGTGATGATTTGATATACAGTGTGAAATCTTTAAATCAAACTAATTGACATACCCATCACCTCACTTACTTATTTTTGTGGTAACATATTTGTAATATACTCTTAGTTGTTTTGGAATATACCCTTGCATTGTATACATTAGATAAGATCCCACCAAATACCATCCCTCCACTCACCCTCTCTTTTCCTCTCCACTTTTCTTCCTCTCCCCTCTTTCTTTCTGGACTATGTTTGTTTTTTATCGTTTATATGAATATGTATGTGTATCTATATTGGTTTCATAATAATATTGGGTACAGTGGATAGGGTAATTTATAAATAAAAGAGTCTTGTTTGGCTTGTGATGCGGGAAGCTGGGCACTCCAAGAAGCATGGCGTGGCATCTGGTTGGCTTCTGGTGAGAACCTCATGCTGAATCACAGTGTGGCAGAGAAGCCACAGTGAAGAAGAAAGTGACACAGGTGCATTCAAACAGCCCAAGAGGTGGCCTTGCTGTATAACCACCTGCTCTCTGGGAACTAACCTGAGAGGATGGACCCAGCCTCATGAGAAAGACTTTAGTCTACTATTCTAAACTAATTAGCTCTTAAAGATTCTACCTTTGACACCATTACATTGGCAATTAAATTTCAACATGAGTATTTTTTTGCTTTGTTTTGTTTTTTGTTTTCGAGATAGAGGTTCGCTCTGTCACCCTGGGCAGCGTATCATGGAGTCATCATAGTTCACAGAAACCTCAAATCCTGGGCTCAAGCGATCCCCTTGCTTTAGCCTCCTGAGTAGCTGACACTACAGGTGTCCAGCTAGTTTTTCTATTTTTAGTACAGACGAGTCTCACTTTTGTTCAGGTTGGTCTTGAATTCCTGAGTTGAAGCAATCCACCCATCTTGCCCTCCCAGAGTGTACAATTACAGGCATGAGCCACCACACTGAGCCTCAACATGAGTTTTAACAGGAACAAACTACAACTAACCCATAGCCCTTTGTTAACTGATTAATTAATGATAAGATATAATAAAGATTGTTGTGCCTACTACACATTGAAGTATTAGAAATCAAACATTACCCATCAGTCATACCTCCTGATATCATTCTCCTCCCCATGGCATAGAAAAAACCACTCTCTTGATTTGATGCTGCCCATTCCTATGCTTTGAGTTATGTGTTTGCCACTGGCTTATCCTAAAATTCAACAAAGTATACATTTGCATACACAAAATTCAAATAAATGTCATCATGCCAATGTACCCTCTGCAAATTGTGCTTTTCATTCAATACTTTGTATTTTGAGATACATCCATGCTAAGACGTACATTTCACTTCTGAATTATATTCCATTGTTTGTGTGCGCATCTACTTATGCAAACATCACACACACATACATACTTAATTCTTACTTATATTCTACTCTACTGGTTTTAGAAATGTAGATATTATAAAAAAAATAAAAAGCAAAAAAGTTGAAAATTTTTTGCAATGAATATTCTTTTTCTGATTTTTTTTCTTTAATATATGTGTAAGTTACTCCAGGGCAGAGTCTTGGAGCAGAATTGCTGTGTTGCTTAAATGAATGAATATAAACACTATGACTGCCACCTTAATCCATAAAACCATCTCAGAAACATAGAGTCCACTTTGTGATGATAAAAACATGAAGCAAAAGGTGGCAATATGTCATGATGGCATAATTACGGTAGGACATAAGACATAAATCTAAATTCAAAACTTACATGCAATAGTTGTGAAACCTAGTTCCATAGGTACGTTGAAAGACATTGAAGAACTACATTTTAAAATTTGGGTTTTCAGTTATAGTATTTTCCACTGGGAAATATCAATGATGCATCAGATTTTTTAAATGCCTTGCTCATCTCTCTGTCTTTTTTAATTTTAAAAATCAGGGCAGTCTTTTCTTGTTGACCTAACCAGCATAAGCCTGGCCAAATAACTCCAGAAGACATGTGTGACTCTATGATTGAGGTCCAAGTTGGTTTAAATTAACCTGCTATGGCAGTTCTTTCCTCTACTCAAGTATGGTAACTAACAACTGTGTGATGGTTCTAAAACCAAAACCACAATTGCAGTGCTTATATTTAGACCATTGCCTTGGGTTGCCAATTTAGAAAAGATGTGGTCAAACCAGCACTCACTTTTACTGCTGGCATTTGTGATGTTGAATTAAAAATAAAAGTCAATTTTTCTCCCGTAACAAAATTAATTTGCTACTGACACAGGAGTTAAATGACATATTCATCAAGATATTTCTCACCAACATAACAAATTGAACATCGTAACTCCAAAGCCTCATGGGATAGTAATTTGCCAATATTTAGTACTTATTCTATTTCTGTACTAAATATAAAGAAATATAAAGAAACTTTTATATAAGTAAATATAAAGTTTTCCACTAAATATAAAGAAATCTTTCTCTAGTTTTTAAAATTTGTTGATGGCAAAAATTAGCTTTGTAACTGGTGTTACTATTTGACAGACTCTATATGGTGGGTGACACTCTGGCCAAAGAACAAATCAAAAAATGTTGAGAAACCCAGGAAGAAAGGGAGAATTACCTATGGAAAATAAATATCATTGGATTTCTTTTTCTCCTTCCCTATCAATGTATCTTAATGAGAACAGGAAAGTATTAGGGGAAATGATGGCACATCTATAGACAAAGACATGGAAGCTTTCCTTTCCAGAACCATCTGTGAAATGGGCACATGCATTGTTATTCTCACCACAGAACCCCAAAATGGTAGAAACATACCGTTTCCTCAGAACCTTTCCTGATACATTTTCCAGAATCCTCCCAACTGGGTTTGGAAATGCATAATCCCATGTAAACCTAAGCTACATGATGAGTTTAATGTCCTCTGCATTTGCAATTATAAAGAGATAATATACAAATGAGATAATCGATGACAAAATAATGGCAATTAATTTGCAGCAAAATAAGAGGAGGTATTTCTAGAAGCTTTTCTGTGAGTTAGGACAAACCGTAAACATTAGAGAAAATGTTTTTGATAAAGATCTACAGAAGTCACTTACCACGGGAGTGGCCTGTTGATTCTTATTTGATTATTTGTGCTAAATGCACAATCTCTCATGTCAGTGAGAGTCATTGCGAAGCCAAACCAACATTTGATTCATCAACATTGGGTCCTGGCCAAAATCTCCGTTCTTTTTTATTGTGACCTGAAAGTCATATATTAATTTTAAGTCCTTTTTAGCCTGTCTTTATTCTTTCCATGGTGGTAGATGATGGAACTAGTTATATCTCTTGCATAATTAGGGAGTTATAACAAAACTTATTTAAGACCTTCCCTGCCTCCTATATTATCAATAAAAATTGGTTGTATTGGGCCTATAAGATGGTGGAGCAAACGCTCACATTATTTTTATTTTTGTTTGCTTGTTTTACTTATAACGGGTGACATAGAAACCAGATACTTATTTTCTCAGCAGTAAATTTTTCCTAAGGATCTCAGTTGATAGGAATGGCTTTTTAAAAAGCTTAGAGTTGAATGACTAAAAATGAGAATGACAGATGAATTGGACCAAAAAACCCCCAAATCTGGATAAATAATTTCAGTTTCAGTAAAAGACCGAAGCAATAGAGAATTAAATTTAAAGGACATAAGCACATTAGGAGAAACTTTACTTACAGATTATTGAGAAACACTTGGCTTTCTTTAATAAAAGTCATCATCATTTTTAAGAGGTTAGAGACCACAGAATAATTGACAAGTTAATAAAAGAGTATTAATGTAAATAAATGGGCCACTCACTAAACGTAACCAAGACGGTCTGAGCAGCAACACTGTGTAAAGCCAGACCCTAAACAGACCTGTCGTGGTAATGTTTCAGTAGATATCTCTGTCTTTGCCATCACCAGAGGAAAGTCTGGCTAAATCTTTGGAAGCAATGGCCCTTTGAAGTGGTCTTTTTTCTTCTAGACTTAAAACCATTGCCCTGGCCTGGTGGGGGGTTTCGAAAAAATGCCATGAAATCCTTAGATGTTGCAGGATCCCTGACACCAGCCTTGTGAGCACTTCCTCACTCAGAAAATTACATTCTGATTATCGATGCTCTCTTCTTGTGGCTCTGTTTTAAAAAGATGAATGAGTCTGGTTGGAATCTAATTTCCTCTTAGAATTAATGCTGCAAAATTAATGGGCCACCTGGTCACGTTTCAAAGGGTAAATAAATGACCATCTTTGTTATGGGTCGGGGGTCAGTGATGACTCCTCTGTGAGTCACAGGCCGTGAGTGGACGCAGATGATTCGACCTGGGGGCCGAAAGGCCAGCGACAGTTCTGAGGGTGCCCGGCAGGAGGAGCAGGAGAGGGTGCTCACCATCTTCTTTCCGGTATCGCCATGAGTCTGGATTTTGCAGGGATCTTACGTGCTAAAATTGCTGGGGAAAGGCTGCACATGGAGCGCCAGAAACCTTTTTGCTTTTTCAGGATATGTGCACGTACACTCACACACCCCTTGATGTTAGGGCAGGAGCTGCATTTTTCAGCCCAGCATAAAGCCCAACATGTGGGACCTGCTCAGTACCTGCCTGAGTACCACGTTCTATGTATATTTGAGAGGGGAAAAGAGCGGTTACTTTTTGTGTATCCTCAGGCTTGCTGGCGCCTGCGCAAACATACATGCTCTCATGTCCTTGTAGGCATAATGAGGGCTCTCGGGGAAAACATTTCCTACAAAACAAACACTGATTTCCTCCATTTGGAAGGACTGTCCTTTTCCCAAACCCCCGTGACACTTTGCCATGGCACGTTTCTTAGTGGCACTTGGCATTTCTTCAGGATGCAGTCACTCAGTATTTAAGGGTCATATACCTCTGGAAGTGTGATGCATCTGACCCTCCCTCTTCTACAAAGTTATTAGTGTGATGCATCTGACCCTTCCTCTTCTATACAAAATTATTTTGAGTACTAATTGTGTAATCGTGGCTTATAAATGAATTAGTTTCAATTTTTAAGATATCATTTACATTCTGTAATTATGTCATAAGGGAATTAAAATTTTCACTTTATTAAATTTAATAAGCAAAATTATTACACCTTGTAGTTTATACTTGGTTTCATTATTTTAACTTTTAAACATAAATATTTATTCCAAATGGACACATAGAACAAGGAATTTGATGTAACTCAAATTCTATGTCTTTAACTTTCTAATTAGAGTAACATCACCATTTATTTTGGGTCTACTCTTTAAATCCAAGAATATTATGAGGGTTAGTTATAGGAGTAAAGTCTCATCAGTGACAAACTTCTTTTCAAACCAACTGGGAGTTCTAGAATTAAATACAATGTTTACTAAAGGACAAGTAATTAAAATTGTTAATTGGAGTTGACATACATATTATTATCAAAACTCAACATTAATTGCAATAGTTGTTTAAAACTTAGATGAGTGAGAGGTGGACAAACTTTTTTTGCTAAGGTCCAGGTAGTAAATATTTTATTCTTAAAGGCCTTCTGGCCTCTCTCACAGCAACTTAATTTTTCCATTATCACATGAAGGAAAGCTGCCATAGATAATACATAAATAAATAAGAGTAGCTGGGTCCAATAAAACTTTATTTACAAAAACAGACAGCTGTTAGATTTAGCTTTAGTTTGCCAAACCCTAGGTTGCGGACAGGGGGAGGAGATTTTATCAATGATATTATTTTGAATTACTTAGTTTTTGTCAGTTTTATTGTTATTTAAAAATTATCTACACCACGTACACCTAAGGTGGCAGGTTCGAATCCCCAGCCCAGACCCGCCAAACAACAATGACGGCTGCAACCAAAAAATAGCCGGGTGTTGTGGCGGGTGCCTGTGGTCCCAGCTACTTGGGAGGCCGAGGGAGGAGACTTGCTTGAGCCCAGGAGTTGGAGGTTGCTGTGAGCTGTGATGCCACGGCACTCTACCCAGGGGGACAGCTTGAGGCTCTGTCTCAAAAAAAAAAAAAAATTATCTACAGAAAATGCACCCCCTAATTCCCAAATCCAAATGTACCCCACGATGAGGCCTTGGTACATCATTGTCTATTTCTAACTATGGTGTAGTCTGCAGAGGGCCAACATGATGTCCATTCTATCTTGGTGGTCCCAGAATCTACTAGAGGGCTTTGTACACCAAGTAGGTTTAATATAGATTTCTGAAATAGATTAACCCAAATGTACCTTAGATTTAAATCAAGCTTTGCATTTACTAATTACTTTCATGTTACTAATTTAATGTACTCCTAGCAGGCTTGGCTTTTTTTTTTTTTGTTGTTTTTGGCCAGGGCCAGGTTTGAACCTGCCAGCTCCAGTATATGGGGCCAGTGCCTTACTCCTTTGAGCCATAGGCACTGCCCCTAGTAGGCTTTTTAAATAACAAAGTATTATATATATAGTAAACATATTTATAATTATCTTCCTACCACTAAACAGCCATCTCCCAATAGCTTTCAGAAATAGTATTTATTTATATATCTATGAGTAGTTTTGTTTGAATAAATAGATTTAAAATGCCCCTTCTTTTACTTTTTTCTTTCCACCTCATCTACTAATAGACGCAGAGTCTTCCAACATATTTCTTTCTCGAGTCTTTTGCAAACAAGGGCTTTGGCAATGTTCCTCCTGCAAATGTTTTAAGCTCCACCAGATTCCTTTGTCCTGTCCCCTTTCCCCGCTCCTCAGGCTGGTTCCCTGAGGACACAGCTTGCTCATCTTCCTGCCTCGTCATCTTGGCAACTGTCGAAGAGCCTCCCCATGTCACATTAGGAGAACAGGTGTTGCTGTGTCACCATCTCCTCACCTGCTGCGTCCCCCACACTGGCAGGTGCTGCTTCTCCTAAAACAGACACCTGTTGGCTTTTGCCATCAATTTGTTTTGTACAATGTCCCAGATGACATCTGCCCTTTCCTGACATCTCCCGTTTTTGAAGCCTGTTGGTTCCCGTTCCTCGGCTGGGTTTCCTCTGGTCCATCAGTCTCTTGTGCAGTGTGTGTGCAGATGTCTTTTGACATGTGTTTTCCCGGGACCTAGTAAATCGTAGGTTAGGAGCTGCCCCTCCAGAGCCAGCGCCGTGGGATGCAGTGCTAATTTCTCCTTTTCAGTGAATGGCCTTGAGAAAATGTCCTCTTCAAGTCTCAGTTTAGTTTGTCTCTAAAATGAAGATACTAGTGCCTGTTTCATAGAGTCAGCATGGAGATTCAATGAAACAGCATATACAAAATGCCTGACTTAGCGCCTGGCCCCTACAAGGAGCCCAGCACATGATCTGTTGATGTTATTTTTAGGGCCATCATGTCTAGTTGTGCAGTTTGTGCAGTGCACAAAAGCCCCCATCCAAGGGAAGCGAGCGGAAGGCCAGAGGGCTGCTTTCTGTCCTTTTTCTGTCTAGAGATTCTCTTTCATGGAGTTTATCTTCCCGGATAGTTACCCTTTGTTCAACGGATGTGCCAGGAAGGGTGGCCTTTGTGACTGGCGGGTTTGACTTCCTCATCTTTCACCTGTCCTCTCACGCCCAGGCTGCTCTTTTCCTTTTCTCTAGAATCTCTTTGGAAAGCTTTACCCTCAACAGTAAAACACAGGCCCTGCATGAGGCCTGACATGGTGGGTAAGCCCTGTTCTTCCTCGGGCAGTGAGGCTTGCCTTTACCTTCCAATTCAGGCAGATCGCAGCTACCCAAGGGGCCAGCTTGGTGCTGGGAGGAGTCTGTACCTCTTCCCCGTCCCATGCCTGGGTGGCAGAATGAGACACAAAGAGAAACAGTGCCCAGTGGGGAGTGTGATGGGCTCTAGATTCTGTTTAGAATCTCTAGACAGAAAAAGGTTATAAGAACAAGATTATAAATATGAGAGAGCCTTGTGCCTGGCATAAAGCCAGCTTTCTGTACCTGTTGGCTATTTCTTCCTTAAGAATCAGAGTTCTCTGAGCCAGCAGAGGCGTCCCCGTAAGACTAGATGTGAGTAAACCTTGCCACAGGAAGCCAAGCTTTTGCTGAATCTTAGCCAACAACAAGGAGGATTTGCCCAGATATAGTCAGATGAAAGAAAACATTTCAGGCAAAGAGAATATTTGGGATATTAGTGAAAGTTCAGGTCGGCAGGGTTATGCACCTGGCTAAAGCACAGGCGCCATAAGTACTTTGGAATTCTCAAGCTTCCCTCATCTTCATAGCGTGCCCCAGAAGCTGGCAGGGCCCGTGTTGCTGTAGCCCCAAGAAGTGAGAAAAATGGGCACCCAGGCCTCACCCCTGGGCTGAGGGCTTTGGGACCAATCAGCTCCGGGCAGTTCTCAGGCCTTGCTTGACCTCGGGCCTGGACTTCACTCCAGCTCAACACGGCTGTAACAAGATCTCCGTGGCCACTGGCAGGAGGGCCAAAACCCTGTTCCCAGAAGAGACGCCAGTACCCAGAGGGCAGCTTCTCACTGGTCAGCACCTCTGACCCAGTTCACGTAAGAAAACAGCACTTCGGAGATCAACAGAAGCTGCCCAGGCCCGTCCAGGACCTGTGGTGGGGAAGCCATTACGTTTTAAAGACTAGTTCTGCCCCCTGCAAGAGGGAGCCCTGAGAAATCCAGGGGACCATTTGTATTACTATTTTCAGGATTACTTTGCAGGGCCAGGCAAAATGTCAGCACCAGAGCAGCAGAGGGGACAAAAATCACTCAGCACAGAGTGATACCATGTCCTTTGAAAGGGCCACAGCCCCTCTTCTTGCTGGGGCAAACTCCACCTGCTGGGCCTCCATTCCGAGGCGTGACAGCTCCCCCCACAGATATGCAGGTTTAGCTCAACCCCTGGGGGCCATCACAGCCAGGGATTCAAAGCAAGGACTCCTTTGTCTGGAAAGCTGGAGTCCTGAGCTGTGTGACCTTGGGCAAGTTAGTTAGCCTTTCTGACTCGTTTTTTTCTCTTTGGTCTGATGGGATGATGTGATTCCCTCCCCCACAGAGCTGCTGTGAGTAGCCAGTGAAATTATAAATATGAGATAGCATTGAGCTTGGCATAAAGCCAGCTTTCCGTACCTCTTGGCTATATCTTCCTTAAATATTTATGACATTTTAAGTTATAAAAGTAGCACTTGCTCAATGCAAAATAACCAGAAAAGTACCAACCTGAATACCAAAAGAAAACAGCAAAAATAGCCCCTTTTTACTCGCTCTCGCGAGAGCTGGCAACCATTCAAGGCTTGATGTATCTCTCTCTAGTCCCTTATCCAGCCAATGCAGTCTTTTACAGGCATATGTATAATATTTTATTGTCTTCTTTTCCGAAAAGTATAAATACGGTATACACGCTGGAATGTAGTTCTTTCTGCTTTCTGTGTAGTGAGATAACTTCACAGTAGTAACATACATCTATCTCTGTTATTAACTCAATGTTATTAACTAAATAACATTCCACTGAATAACTCTGAAACTATTCTTCAGCCCTTTGTCTGTTGATTAACATTCCAGCTGTTACTAATTGTTTACTGGTATAAACATTGCTCAGAGAAGCGGCATTGACTGGACCCCTCTGTGCTTAGAAATTCCTAAAGGAGAAATTACTTGGTCAGAAGATAGGCATATTTAGTGTTTTGTAGAATTGCTAAATTTTGCCTTCTAAGATATTTGTTTACACACCAAACAACAGTGCATGAGGGGACATTTCCCCCACAACTGCATGAAATGAGGAGTCAGAACTTTATAATATTTTAGAACTATCACATAGACAGACTACATCTGAAGAGTATTTGCTTAGGGGCCCTAACCAAATAATTCTTTTTTTCTTTTTTCAAATAATTCCTGAATGTGAACTTCTATAGGCAGAACCCATCCAGGAGTGCCCTAAATGACCCTGAGTTGCTCCTGTCAGACAAACTCTCATTTTTATAAAAGAGGGAGAATGTGGCTTCCTAGGGTTACAGATCAGATATTTCTTTTGTGAAAAGTTTATACCTGATCCCCAGACCAACAGTTCTCTAATAATGCTAGGTAATGTAGCCTTTTTGGAAAGAAGTATGGAGAATCCTCAAAGAGCTAAAAGTAGACTTTCCATTTGATCCCATAACTAGGTATCTATCCAGAAAAAGAAATTGTTTTATCATAAAGACATTTGCACTCGAAGGCTTATAGCAGCTCAATTTGCAGTTGCAAAGAGGCGGAAACAACCCGAGTGCCTATCCACCCATGCATGGTATATCACAAACTGTGTCCCATGGAATGCTCTTCAGCCATAAAAAGGTAGAGACTTTGCATCTTTTGTATTTTCCTAGATGGATTTGGAGAACATTCTCCTAAGTATCTCAAGAATGGAAAAGCAATCATCTCACCTATTCAGGAATCCATTCAAATTAGTAGATCAAAAATTACAGGCCCCCACAAGAGAAAAAGACAACTAATTTCAAGAAGGGGGGAAGGGGCTTGGTACGTTTCCACCTAACAGATACAGAGTAGGAGTATATGGCACATTTCTGGGGTGAAGGAGTCAACTACCATGGGGACTTTACTGTAGGGTACTTTACTACAACCTAATTATAGGTACCCTCATATTAATCTGAAAAAAAAAATGTTCCTTTATAAATAAAGACACACAATTCTTGGAAGCATTTGCTTCTAAAAGGACCCAGCCTACATCCTGTTGTCAAGAAGAGCTGCAGGACTTGGGTTCCTGTGTTGCAGTTCTGTGCTGGGTTTGGGGGAGCATCTCCCCTGTCGGGGTTTGAGCTAACTTGGTAGGGCCTGATGAGTTTCCTTACCAGATGGATTGGCCCCAAAGAAAGCAGAGACTTGCACTGACTGTCCAAGGGACTGTGACAAAATGGACTCTTTCTACAGCATTTCCTCAGAGTTCAGAAATATTTAGAAGGAACATTATCTTTATGTCACAATCCACAGTTTTGACCCATTCAGATAATGACCAATGTTACTGAGAAGAGGAGAGAGATATTCAAGGAAAGTTGTCAAAAGACAGAGCATCTGTCTGTCCCATTCTAACAGTCTTCCTCGGTAGTAGATGGGACGGAATCAAACTGCCAGGATAAGAAGAACCCCCATTTACTAGCTGTGATACCTGGGGAAGTGACTTACCCTCTCTGAGTCTCAGTTTTTTCCTATGCCAGGTGAGCACAGGTCCCAAGTAAAATGTACGGGGGTGGCGGACAGATGTAGAGAGTGTGCTGTGCCCTGGGAAATGCTAACACATGACAGGTATGGTTAATGTTTGGTTTTAAAATCTGGCCTTCATTTTATGGTGTCTGATTTTCTTGGCATCCGCAACACTCGGAAAGGAATCACAACGCCATGCCAGCAAGAGGACAGTTAAGGACGAGTTGGAAAACTGCCCAGTTCTCATGCATTTGATCTCAGAGATGTACAACACATTAGGAAGGACTGGGGTGCAGAGCCACAGCTGGATATCGGGGGAGCCCCCCGCATAGCCCAGTGCATCTGTCCACTGGGCCTCCTGTCCTGTCCCGGACCCCGCCAACATTAAGCTTCTGAGATCCCAAGACCCAGGTTTATCCTGGGGAGGGCTGGGCCCGGGCAGACCCCGCTTCGCCTTTCTTCCTTTCCCATTGACCTAACTTACGTCTGTACATCCAGGCCAAGGAAAGCCTTGAGCAGGTTTGTGAAAGACAGCAGCGTCTCTGGTTTAGGCAGACACGAGAGAAGGGGAGACAATCTGTGCCAACAGCGGATCTTTCTGGGCTCTGACTGGAGTCTACTTTGCCTCACGCCTCACCTTTCCAGAAGAAAGTAGAAAGGAACCCGTCTCACTTTGCTGAGGCCAAATCATAGCTTGGTATCACCGAGGGTCATCGGTGTCCCACTTCCTGTCGGTCTCTGACTGTGGGAAGCATCTACTGAAGGGCAGCTCTGGTTCGGAAATAAAGGAGCTTAGATCAGAGCTGTCTCCAGAAACAGGACTCAGCCAGGGGAGTGCAGAGTCAAGGAGGGTGCCGGTCAGGCTGAACAGAGAAGGAGGTTCCAGAAATGCTCTTTGAACCTGTACCAGCACTACTTACCTCCCCAGAAGGTTGGGAAGTCCATGCAGGTGGTCCCTAAATTGACTGAGTACTGTGCCCGACTCCTTCCTGGCGGGCTGTTGCTTTCCCATTGGCACAACCTCTGCTCTGTGGCTAATTTGGTTTCAATGTCTTATTTTTCATGAACTCACACTCCCATGACCTGGTAGCATGTGCAAAAGTAATTTAGCATATTTCATGCGATACTCTCTTTAGAATTCTCAGATGGTGGCATAGAAATATCATGGAACTGTACATGTGAATGATGCCTGTGTGCCTGTATGTGGAGGGTCACACCGGCTTGTATGCACTCCCACGCTCCACACGGAGCAGCAGGACAGGGAGAGAGCTGTCAGGGCGCATCATTCATTCATTCATCTGATACATAGTCACGGAACTGCCATGGACCAGGCCCCACCCACCCGTAGGGTACAGCAGTGACGAGGTCCTGCTCTTTAAGGAGTTCAGCCGAGTGGGAGAAAAAGGTCCTGGTGGCACAGCTTAGGGAGTGAGGAGAAGTTTTTACCCATCTTTTGCTTTGATGGGTCTTTCAGGTCTACCTTAACTTGCCTGCAAGATGTTCTTCTTTACCCAAACTGCCAACCTCAAACCTGCTCAGACGCGGCGTGCTGTGAGGAGCCCTCAGAAGGCATCAGTGCTGAACCCCCACTGTGGGGAAAGCCTGAGCACAAAGCTACAAAACTGGGATTGGAGCTTCCCATAGGTCACTGTGAAGAAGGAAACACAGAGACCACATCACTGAATTTTCTCATTTATATATAAATAACCTGACAGACTCCATCATCAAATGCTAAAACAACTTCCCCTATGTATATACTGTACCTATTATCTAATGATTGATTTCCAGAGAGGCCAGACAGGGTGGAGTCTTCTCCAAGGTCTGTGTTCTGTCCTCTTCCATTTTCCATTCTTACCTTCTCAACTTGCACAGAAATACATGTTGACTAAGGTAAAATTTTAATTTCTTGTTCAAAATGTCCAGTGCCATTTCCAAGGTGGATTTTCTTGAAAGACTATTTAAATTTTTATATTATTAAATATTTCAAACATACCAAAGAATATGTTGATTATGATTTATATACAAGGTACACAGACTATAAAATAAGCATTCGTGTACTCACCAGTTAGCTCCAGAAGAAGATAAAAATATAGTGAGACATTATTTTCTCCTTTAGCAGGTAAATGAGACGTGAAACTTAGTGTTTACCATTGGTTAGTTTTTTTTCCGTATTTTCTCCTATATATGTGCTCCCCAACAAGACATGTTTTGAGTATTTGAACCTTTTATAAATGGTTCACTAGGGAATTAATTTGTGAGTGAAGCTTTTGTTTCACATTACATTTATGAGACCCATGTATTTTTTTGGTCCATCAGTCCTTCCGTGTGTCTGAACTTCTTTCTGGAGTCCTTTTCCTTTCTTCTGAGCACAGCCCCTAGAGAAATGCCACTGGTGGGGACCTGCTGCTGATAGAGACCCTCACTGCTGTTGCTGCTGTCCACCCGGAATGTCCTCACTTGGCTGAAAGACGTTCCCACTCACACCCAGTTCTGGGTTGGTGGTTACTTGTTCTCAGCCCTCTGAAGGTGGAATTGCCCCGAGTCTGAGGGCAGCTGCCTGCCTAACTGTGGCTTCTCTCAGGATATTTATCTTTTCTCTCTTTTCAGATAGTGTCTTTCATCTTTGCTGTTCAACCATTTCTAAAATCTGGGGTAGATTTCTTTTATCCTGACTGCAATTCACTGAAGTTCCTAAATCTGAAGCTTCATGGGTTTTATGAATTCAAGGGAATTCTCCGCTCTCGCCTCTTCACAATTGCGCCTCCTCCAGTGTCCTTATTATGTCTTTCCGGACATCTGAAGCCATGTATGTTGTCAGCCTTCCTTTCCTCGTGTCCATCTCCTTGTCACTCTGCACCACACTCAGCATTATTTTACTAGATGAACTTGAGCTTCACTGTTTCCCTCCTCAGCTGTATACAACCTGTCTTTAATCTCAATTCTGCGTTTAAAATTTTTTGTGGTAGATTTATTCCTAGAGGATGTTGCTTTTCCAAATATGACTCATGCTTTTTCGTACCCTCGCTTTCTTTTCTCATGTATTCAAGTCAACCTTTTCCTGTTCCTTTAAAAAACGTATTAAATAAATTTATTTCATGATTGTATCCAGTAATTTCAATATCTGATACTCTGGGGGTTTGTTTGGCTGTTATGTTGTGCTGTCTGCAGACTCTCACTAATGGTACCTTGTTTAACTGTGTATTCTGTGATTTTTTTTTTTTTTCCTAACTCATGAATTTGGGACCTTTCTTCGAAGCCTGAGTTGAAAGCGCTTTGCTTATGAGAAGATCTACATTTATTTCGGCTAAGTATCTGGAGCCACCACCCATCTGGCACCAGAATGTCAAATTCTCAAACTGATGTTTTGCAGGCCACAAGCATACTGTGACTTGGCCTCGACTCTGTGTGGAGGATGGTGACACTTTCTCAAAGAACATTTCTTTCCCCTTTTCCCAGAATCAAAACTGTTGTCTGTACTGGATAAGTTTTCTGGACATTTGCATTGATGGGAGAACATATATTTTGGTTCATCCTTTCACTGAGGGTACAAATCTTCAAAGACCCTAGTTTTAGTGGGGTCCCCTAACTCATCAGCTCACTGTTAAATTAAGTCCAAAGCCATAGTTTATGGGACAACCCAAGGCTGCTGACAGCTTTTCTAGTCATCAGTCTGGATTTGTGCTCCTACTTAGCTTTCTTGGCCTCGCACTTACAATGCATTTGACATTGTCTCCAGTGTTTTTGCATGTTTGGAACAGGGAGGGATTTAGTATGCCTTGGATGCTGAATGGCCAGGGGAGTCTAACTGCTCTACCACAGGCCCTCACAGTTGGCACAGTCAGAACTTAAGTAAGTAAATTCTTTTTATGTGAATACAGTGGGTTGAAATATAACAAAAGGGAAATGATCTTTGGGAAAAGAGAAAAGAACTAACATTTACAGAATGTCTACCGAGGAGGGTGGAGGGCCAGCCCTTAGTAAATATAATCCTCACCCAACCCTTTGTGGTAGATATTTTTATCCTTAGAAACTCAGCCTCCAGTGGTTAAAGAACCTGTTCACAGTAACACAGGGGTGAGGCTGACATGCAGAACCCTATTTTGCTGTTTCGTAGGTTCAGTCATTTATTCATGGCTCTTCCTTCTCCATGGAGGAGTTTTTCTCTGGTACTTTGAAATGTGTCCTGTGGCTCTTTAAATATCAGGAGACTAAGATCCATCAGTGCCAGATAGTCTTATGCAAATTCTAGAATTTGAGCCAACTTTTTTTGAAAACAGTCTCACCAATATCTACCTATTCTCTTTAAAAATAGTGAATCAACTTTTTTTTTAAATCATAGCAGTGTACATTAATACTATCATGGGGTACAGTGTACTGTTTCTGTATACAATTTGAAGTACTTTCATCCAACTGGTTAACATAGCTTTCATGTCTTTTTCTTAGTTATTGTGTTAAGACATTTATATTCTACATTTCGAGAGATTCACATGTACCCTTATAGGATGAACCATAGGCATGATCCCACCAATCACCCTCCCTCTACCTTCCTCCCCTCCCTCTCCCTGCTCCCCATATTCCTGGGCTAAAATTGGGTTATTGCTTTCCTATGAAAGCTATAAATTAGTTTCATAGTAGGGCTGAGTACATTAGATACTTTTTCTTCCATTCTTGGGATACTTTGATAAGAAGAATATTTTCTAGCTCCATCCATGTAAACATGAAGGAGGTAAAGTCTCCATCTTTCTTAATGGCTGCATAGTATTCCATGGTGTACATATATCACAATTTATTGATCCATTCATGGATCAATGGGCTCTTGGGCTTCTTCCATGACCTAGCAATTATGAATTGGGCTGCAATAAACATTCTGATACAAATATCTTTATTGTAGTATGATTTTTGGTCTTCTGGATATATACCTAATAGAGGAATTATAGGATCAAATGGCTTCTCTGAAGAAGACAGGCGCATGGCCTACAAACATATGAAAAAAATGCTCACCATCCTTAATCATCAGAGAAATGCAAATCAAAACTACTTTGAGATATTATCTAACACCAGTAAGATTAGCCCATATCACAAAATCCCCAAATCCCAGATGCTGGCATGGTTGTGGAGAAAAGGGAACACTTCTACACTGCTGGTGGGATTGCAAACTAATACGTTCCTTTTGGAAAGACATCTGGAGAACACTTAGAGAACTAAAAATAGTGCATAAACTCTTAAAGAACCTCTGGGACAGAGATAAGGTTCTTACACGTCTTTGCAGCATGCTCAAGGCCCAGCACAAATCTGTGAAATGAAAGATATTCTGCAAATACCTCTGAAATGAATAATTGCCTTTATTCGTTATTGCAGAACCAAAATGTGTCCACAAATATCAATGCCATGGGTAATTTAAAATGTGTTGAGGCCGAGTCTGTCAGCCCTACAAAGGCACGTGTGTCTATGATTAGGATTTGGACATTCCAATCTGCCCCGTGCTGTTTCCGACCACACTTCTCCCCCTGAGTCAGCACATACCAGCTCCCAGGGCTCTAGCATTTATTTTAGCACCTCGGACCCTCCTCTGGTATGTCAGAGAGCTGGAGTCACAGACTTCAGTGACTCTGAAAGCCATCTACTCACATTCTCTCTCTCAGATGCCATCTCTGATCTAGGTGGGTAGTTTTGTCCTCTGGCGTACCCCGTCCCACCTGGCCTGTCCCTGAGGGCATTGTTCACCCTGGACAAGTTGGTGGGCAGGGCTATTATCATTTCGGGCCTTCCTATCTTGCTGATCCATGACGCTTCCTGCTGCATCATCATATTTGCTAGGAGAGGACTCTTTGGGGTCATTAATAGCCCATTTTAATGTGATCACTTAGGAAGGGCACTGTTTTGCTTCTCTTTCCTTGGTGGAGTCATCCAGTCTCAGTCCAAGGATTATCTTCCATTAGTGGCTTGAGAAAGTCAGTCTCTTTCCCTGGCTAGTTCATCTTTGGAAGGAGGTCACCACTGAGCTAGGGAACCTGCGAAGACAGCTGTCTTGCTTCTTTACCCTAAAGGGACAAGAAAGCAAATAACTCTTTGAATCTCACTTCAAATGGAAGTATACGACTAGCTTTTTGAACTGGGAAATGTTTATTTGTGAATGCACAGCTCCTTGCAGGTCTGCATCAAAGGCTCTGTGTCCAGGGAAGGAGGTGGAGACAGGTTAATAGCCCTGAGAGGAACAGCCTGTAACACGAGCCTCTCTCCATCCACGGGTCTCCCAGCAATAAGGGGCAGAGCTCATCTCAGGACTGCAGGAGCTTGTGCGAATGCATGGAGGCTTTCCTCTGACTGCGCAGCCATGTTCTAAGGATATTGGTCTCTAAATGTTTTCAATGCCAAGAAGCAGTTTTCACATAGCCTGCCCTAGCTCATTAAAGAATTTTATTTTAAAAAAAAATGAATATACTTTTTTTAACCTCCGTCTCTAAAAGTTTATTCCTAACTGTACTGTCAAGGTCTAATAGATTAAAAATCTCCAGTTATCAGGCATTCTCCAAAAGGTGATATCAGTAATTTACAAGAATAAATAAGTTTGTATCTTAAATAATTAAAAGAATAATTAAGTTTGTACCAACTGAGAAACAGGGGAAATTTAAATAAACTCAGATTAGAAGATGAAAGAAAATATTTTTCCTATAGGTAGCTGAGACAATTACAAACTATTTGGCTAAATCAAAAATATTTAAGGCAAAGCCCAGGTTGGAGGTTGCTGTGAGCTGTGATGCCATGGCACTCTACCCAGGGTAATAAAGTGAGACTCTGTCTTTACCAAAAATATTATTTTATATAATATTTATTCTCAAATATAATAAGGCATTCTACTTATTTTCAGTTAAGTGATCAATATCTATGAATGAGCTATACATAAATTTCAATTTATTATGATAAATGGAATCAGATTTTTATTTTGAAAGGGAAGACACTTCAGCTTTTCTAAAGGGCTAAGTACATGGGGGATGATAAAAGCTTTGAAATACATAAAAATCAAGAATATCGCATGAATGGAAACAAATGAAGCCCTCCCAGCAACACGGATAAGCTGGACAAGTTGAAACTTGCACTAGTGACTCCAAAAGGAGGCTGCTGACTGTGCTTCTTGTAAATAAAATAATAAACCATAATATAGTCTGTCTCAAAACTTTGTAGTGACCTACATATGATATTGGACATTTGATAGAAAAATAAGACACATTAAGAAGCATTGCCTCATGCAATTTTGTGCCTTTTTCTTGACAGAAAGGAACCATAACTTGTCCCTCCCTCTTCAACTCTAGCCTTTTGCACTAGCGTCTTGGGTTAGAATTCTACCCATTCTTGCAGGTGAGCTCGAGTTCCATTTCTGGACATCATTTTCCAAGCTGACCTCTCTGCAGCCTCCTCCTAAGGCACTTCCTGTCCTTCTGGCTCTATGGCATATATGTCTGGCAATCTATCACAGCTATAGTCATACAGGGTCTGACATTAAGTTCTAGAACTTGCCATCATGCTCTCACATTGGCAGCACTGTACGACTAGCTCAGTAAAGTTTCATAACCCTGGTGCAACAGTGTCTCGCAGTTGGCGTGACACTCATGTTGACATGTGGTAGTGTCTTACTGAGCGGCATTCATTTGTTGTTGCATGAGGGAGTAGGATTTGTTTGTTTGTTTTTGTTTTTAAGACAGAGTCTCACTCTCCCACCCTGGGTAGAGTGCCATAGTGTCATAGCTCAAGACAAACTCTTGGGCTCAAGCAATCCTCTTGCCTCAGCCTCACAAGTAGCTGGTACTACAGGTACCTGCCACAATGCCCAGCTAGTTTTTCTACTTTCAGTAGAAATGGGGTCTCTCTTTTTGCTCAGGCTAGTCTTGACGTTCTGAGCTCAGGCAATCCACCCGCCTCGGCCTCCCAGAGTGTTGGAATTACAGGTGTGAGCCACGTACCTGGCATGTTGTTTTATGTGCCATATGACAATAGTTGTGGTGGTCATTCCAGAAAAAGAGTTCCAAAACTGCTTTGAAGGGTGGACTGGTGCTGGTGTCAGTGCATAGCTTCCCAATAAGAGGAATTCAGAGGTGACTGTAGTGATTTCAGCAATGAGGTACATGGCAATTTTTCTAGGAGGAGTTCATGAACTTAATTGTTAGACCTTGTTAGCTCTTTCAGCCCCTGTGTGGTTCTCGGCTCTGTGCTGGACCCTGGTGATGCGACTCTGAATATGGCCCAGTTCTTATCTCCCAAGAGGAAGGAGTCACTGAAATACGAAATGAGGGTCACCATAGAGGCAAATTCAGAGGACCTTGCGTGCCAGGGACTGAGCCTTGCTGAGGCAGAGCCACATCCAGAGAAGCAATGCAGGCCTGCAGGACCCTGTCACTTATTGTCTCTGACAGTTGCCTTAAGGCTGCCGCAGACTACCCGAAGGAACCTGTGCGGACTGTGGCCAGCACACTCACCTTGACGCTCACCACAGCCCATCTGTGGGGCTTCTGTTCCAGCGAATGTCACCTCCAGGGAGCAGAAGGAAGTCTAACAACTTCTGGACCAAAAGTTCTCTAACAACAGAATAACATACTTCACATGAAGCATTGAGTAACTTCTGCTCCAGATCATATTAGAGAGTCAGCATAACACCAAAACCCAAAATGGAACGAGGGGTTGCCATTTTTATTTCCACCCACCCAGCAAGAGCTAACATCTGCTCCGTCTTCCCAGAGGTGCACATGGTGCTTAAATTCTCTCCATTCAGCTCATTTCTCAAAAACCATTTCACACTGAACTGAAGCATAAATAGATTCCTCTGTATACATGCCGCCATTCCAGTGGAGAAAGCTATTTTTATATTGAGATTTTGAGTTAAGTGATAATGTGGCACCTGGCAATAAAGTCAACAGATGTTCCTATTAAAGTGGGTACAAAAAATAGTGATCATTTGGGGCTATTTACTTGCGATTTGGAAGCCACCAGCTTATGCTTTTGGAACATTCAGTAGTTTTTACTGGACTCGAGATGGCCAAGTGTGCCTTTCAAATCCAGTGCTGACAAACATCTAAGGAGACACTGAGCTGACCCTTCCTGGCCGCTGTAGCAGAGACTGGTAAATCTGTGTCGGGAGAGGAGAGGCCAGTCTAAAAACAGCTGGGACATTCGTCAAGTGCCTGAGGCTTGGCTGAAGAAGAGTTTTGTCCCCAGGGAAGGGGGCCCTCCATGATTCTCTCCCATTTATCTCTGTTCCTGGGGTCCATTCTCCCTCATTCTCTAGTTCTAGCCCAATCAGTAGGTATTCAGGAAATATAATACTTAGATATACAATAAAAGCAATTTTAAGCTTGATTTTAAGAAATTTTGAAAGATTTTGTATATCCAGTTGAGTGTGGAACTTTTCAGATTACATATATATATATATATATACACACACACATATATATAAAATAACTAAAAGTAGTGCTATCCTACATTTTTCATTTTTCTTTTTCATCAGACTATTTATCATTTACAAAGTTCCAATTTACCCTCTGAGAATCTGAACCTCCAAGGTTCAAGATATTGGATACGTTATATAATTGTAGTAAAGTCTCCAAAGCTAATCAAAAGTAAAAAGCTCTTTCTTATGCAAAAGAAAAGAGATTATTTTAAGATAAATTCACTGAAACCAAAAGCAATTTAAATTTGACTCATGTTTGAATGTTCCCCTACTCTTACAATCAGGAAAAGCTTTTGTTAAATAATTTCCTTACAGAGAGGCTGGAGGAATAGATCCACTGAATGAGGAAAACAAATACAGAAATATAAGCAAATACTTCACAACGAATGCAGAAGTCGCAATTCTAGCTCTCTGTTGTGGATGTAAACTGTCCCAAGAGAATATCAAACAGTGCTCTCTAATGAAATCATCAATTCCAAGACTTCTGCAGTTTCCTAGACGAAACGTTGCAGGACCTCCCTGGACTGCCCACATGCCGTTTCCTCAGTCCAGAATACCCTTCCAACCCCTGTCTCCCTGTCTTAGTCACACGGGAATTAATCCTTTAAAAGCGAGATGTCATTCACTGTTTTATAGACTCTTTCCTGATTAATTGTTCCCATAGAAGGATTAATCACTTCCTCCCTGCCCTCCTTTAGAAGGTCCCCAAAGCATCTCCTCAGGTGCATGGAAGGTTTTCTCGCATCTTATAACCTAAGTCCTAGTAGCCGGAAGTCACTATATTCATATTCACAAAACCTCACACAGCAACCAGGGTGTGGTAGGTGCTTCTTAAACTGAATTGCACTGACCTTGAACTTACATTACTGTAATAGGTCATTCTCTTTTATTAACTCTTCCTTGTGTTGACCCCAATGCTACCTCCCTCTAACTTCCACTCACTGGCCCTATTTTACCCCGCTGGGACAGTACAGAGTAAAGCTATTTCCTCTGCCAAGTAAAGCCCTATGCAAAGTGGAGACTCTATTTATGACACCCAGAATGAAGCACCTTTCAACCTCTTCTGATATGACATGTGTGCCTCGTCCAGGGACACAGACTCAGGGCATCACTTCCTTCAAAGGGAAGTGGGCAGAACAAGAGTGCACAGGGCAGATGTGGATGACAGGTGGGCGATACAGGGCCACACACGTCTCTTAGAACAACCTCTGGTTACACTGGGCTGTTCTTAGCAAACGCCGTTGTACTCCTGATGGCCACCAAGTTTGATTCATTCCACGTCAGAGATACCCCGGCGTATGTGTCACTCTAACATGCACATGATGAAAGACAACTAGGAGATTGTTTTAAAAAGTTATCTTAAATAATTTTCTAGATATGAGCAAAGGTCATTTGGCTATTGGCAAATAGCCCTCTACTGGCAATCTGGCTAGTAACCTTGATGAGTATTATCACATATGCAAATGCTACAGAGACAGATAACCAAGAGAATGGTTAAGGCGGAGGCCGAGGGTGCAGAGGCACTCTGGAACAGATCTGCCCATGAGTAAGACAAGGAAATATATTCTATATCAATTGACAGTGAGTTTTTTCCTGAAGTCCCAGAAAGCCTTCTCAAGCTCTGTGGCCAAGGTCCATTCTCACTGGATAAATTGGGTGCCTTACCAGTTGTTAAATCTTGCCATTTGTTAAATATTTCAATTACCTCCTTCCCTCCCGAAACTAAAGGGGAATTTACTGATGGCCTCCAAGTGCACCAATGACTGCTTTGGTGAGTCATGGCCAGTGAGTCCCCAAATCCACAAGGGAACATACGAAAGGAAATGAGTACGACTGTAGCAAGGACCTAGAGTGGACTGACAGAGCACGGGGGAGTGACCTGGATGTTCCTAGACTCCCAAGTGGTCAGACTTTGTAAAGCAGATGTGGCCCCACAGGCCCTGAGGCTAAAGCTCAAGCCAGCCTGAGAATGGCTCTGCAGAGCTTCTCAGGGTCTGTACTGTCTAGGCTGGAAGCCAAAAGGAAAGGACTGTGTGGGGGAGGAACCATTATCTAATATTAGTCTCCTGACTCTTATAAGAACTGAAACAAATGATCGTTTACTGGTATCTTGCACCAAACCAGCCTGGAGAAGAGAAACTGTCAGATGTTCCAACTCAACAGCTGCACATCAAAAATAGTATTTCAGACACCAGGAGCCCTGAGGCATGAATGCCAGAAGCAAGTCCAGTGCGCTGAAGTTTCTTGTTCCTGGAATGAAAGAAGGCAGCATTGCCTGTCACAGGCCAACCTTACTGCACTCCTGGTTGCAACCACACTACCGTGTGTGTGTGTGTGTGTGTGTGTGTGTGTGTGTGTGTATGCAAGCACTTATTCAAACACAGCCAAACAATAGTTAAGAAAAATATATGCTAATGATCCAGTTACTCACCTTCCAAAAAGCCCTCCAAAAGGATACTTGGGTCTTGTTTTCTTCTAAAACCCATGGCAGCTCACACAAAAACAAGAACTACTTCTACGAACCTGGCACTTTGCACATGTACAGGCATTTCTCCCACATGTTATACCATAAATTAAACAAAATGTGGTGCATGACTTAAGAAATGTGATTTTAGTACACACACCGTTTTTGGTACCATCGAGCTGATACCAGGCTTCCAGCCGCCAGGATGGGTAGACGAGTTGCTCTGTAGTCAGCATCTGCTCTGATTGGACAGCTTCCAGATGGTACAGAGTGATAAATAATTTAAATGTTGTTTCCAGTTATCCTGGGTTTGTGGTGGAGAAATAGCACTACAAACATAAGAAGAAAGTTTGTTGTGTTCTCTGCTATACAATTTGAATCTAGAAATCATTGATTTTTTTTCTGGTCTTTCATAGTATTTATAATTTGGTCAGTTATGTTTAGGATTTAAAAAGCATCTGTACTTTAGCTAACATCAGTAACACACATTTTTGCTATTAAAATACTATTATGAAAATCCTGCAAAAAAAAATAGCTCTGAAACTCCCTAGGTTTTTTTTTTTTTTTCCTCCAACTTAAATCATTGTTTTCACAATGCCGTGCTTGATAATTAGAGGTTTCTTTGAAACCTAACTATAAGTAACAGAGCATAAAAATAATAATTGGTTAAGCAAATGAAGATGTCGGAAGGTAAGCAGTACAGGATTCATTTGATGGTTATATTTTCTAAAATACTCTGGGACCCTGGTTTTGCCCAGCTATCAATTCACCAGCACTCACAAATGGCCCTGCTCCTCAAGCTCTAGTCCAGCACCCAAAGCTCCAGCCATCGCATATTTATTCCAAGTATCCAAAAGGAGAAAGAAAAAATGGATATAATAAAGAATGAATTCCAGCTATCACTCAAAATAAAGTACCAAAGTTCGTTATACAACACAGAGCAGCTGGCCTGAGTCAGATGGCTTTGATGACCTACCTATAGCCTGGATTTTATAGAGAAAGGAGTGAAGAAAGGCAACATCCAGCCAGCATTTCAAGGTCAGAACTCATTTAAAGCCCAGTCACGCCTAATTGCAAGAGATGTTGAGAAAGACAGCTTTTTGTTTGTTAAAAGTGATCATGAGCCCAAGTAGAAGTTAAAACTTCTAGTACTATGAAAGAAAAGGACAACAAATATCATTTCTTCAGCAAGAGCCATTCCTTTAGAGCAGAACAGATTATGTCCCATTCACTTCTGCATTGTATATTCATTTTCCATTTCTATTCCATGCAGAATTTTATTCACTTTTGAGTTGAGTCATTTAGAATGAGGATGTTAATAATTTTGAGTCCCCTAAGTAGTTTTACAATTTTGTTTATGAATTTAGTCAATGTTGATGGGATGCCTACGGTGCTATTTGATGTCTCCTAAGATTTAGGGACAGCAAAATGAACAAAACATGGCTCCTGCTTTCATGGAGTCACATGGAGAAGCCAGCACTGAACAAGGGAGGATAACAGTGTGCATCCTCTGGAAAGAATGAGGCAGGGAGGACACTGCTTAGCACTAAAGTGGGGCAGGGCATTGAGTTGGTACATGGAGGATGAATAGGAGATGTTGACAAGAATATTTCAAGGCAACAGAGCTCATGTCCCAAGACCTGAGAGTTAGAGAGAATTCAGAATTTTCAAGGAGCTGAACAATTTACAACATCTCTGGAGAACTGAGTTCAAAGGGGAGAGTGTTGAGAGAGAAGGCTGGTGAGAGGCCTTGTGCCATGTTAGATGTCACACTTGTCTCATGGTCAGCCATTGGAATCAAGTCTTCTCACAATTGCTGCATAATAACCATCCCTTGCATCCAGTGAATACTGACTATGTACTTGGCATCGTGGCAAACGTATTCTATCACTAGGTGAATGACATATATCAACAAACTCTAAAGGGCAGATTGTCCTCACTCTGTAAATGAGAAAACTGAATGCTCAAGGCCATTCGGTTAACACAAAGTTGAATTAAGATCAACCCAGATGCAGTCTAATGCCTGACTCAGTTCATAGCCCAGACTCCATGGAGAATGGATCAGATGGGGTCAAGTGATTGTGCATGATGAGGTATATAAACAAAGGCTTTTCAACTTTAACCTTCATTTTTGCCACTGAACCTGCCCCTACCTTGGTTCTGTGCCAGTCTAACTTCCACAGACCCAACTTGTTCATTTTAAAATGGAGGTTTCTGTCTAAATTCTACCTATAAATAACCCTCCTGTTGGATTCCATAAAGCAGACTTGTCTGACCTGAGTCACGGATGCTTCTGACTGGCTCTAGGGCCGCTGGCCCTCTCAGCACCAGCCCCACCTCTGCTACCCAGAAAAGAGGGGTAAACTGGATATGGAAAGACAAAGGATCCCTCATGCTGGATCTTCTGTAAAATCCCTTTTGCTTGTGTTTAGATTGTTTAGGGATTATTCGTGTCTTTCAGCACAATGAACATTACTGAATGCTATGGGACAAACATTGGTGGTGCTCGGGTGAGATGGGTACCTGGAGCCACATGCACTGGCTGCCTTTGCTGAGTGAGCACTACAGCTAGCTCTCGATGCGCAGGTTGAGTCAAAACTTGGGGCACCCACCCCTCCCCGCACATGCGTGCAGCCTCCTCCCCACTGGCTACTGTGCAGATGGCTTAGCCACGCCAGGCAGCATTGTGTCAAGAAGCCAAATCCTGTTGTTTCTATTTTTGACAGCAGCTGTGACTTACCGCTAAACCTTGGACTTGGAGGGCCAGGAAGGCCCATGTTCTCATACACATCTGGTGCGCTGCTAAAACCAGCTCTGTTTGTCTGTATTGACAGCATACTGAAAATATCCAAGCTTCCATGTCACAGACAATCTGACAAGTAAAAATACCTCAGCAATGTGCAAGGAGTTGAGGTAATGAGTTGATTCATTATAAAAGCAGCTGGTTTTCCTTCTTAATATTTGCTTGGTTTATAACAAAGGAAGATCTTAGTCGTCAAAGGAACCAACGGAATACACTGTGGATTTTTTCTCTTTGAGTTTTCTCCATTTCTTCCATTTCTTCCAAAAAATGGAAGTCCACAATTCTGCCCAAAGCCCTAATCTCTCTTGTATGGATAAGTTATTATTAGATAAAGTGTAAAATGTTAAGAAACAACCTTTCCTTTATCTCATACACGTTGGTGGATGAATCATTTCTCTACCTTCCCAGTATGAATTCTGTGATGGACATAAAAAGTGCAGCATGTATTCAGATGGAATATTGTGTTCTGTAAAAAGTCACCTTCCTACCTGAAGGAACCAGAACATATTTTAAGTTCACTTGATGTCTGGTGAGCCATAAAATAGTCTTGGTGGGGAAGATTTGGGCACTCACCTGTCCTACGGCGTGGAATGAGAGTCACGTGTGCAGTAGGAAGGAGAAAAGAGACTATCGGTTGATTTGCCCGCAAACCTGGTGGGAAATGGGATCTGGGTGACTTTTCTCTTTCACTTGCCAAGTTTTTACATAGGCCACAAAACACAAATCTGTTTACTGTGAAACTGCACAGTGTAATTTGAGCTGGAAAGAAGGGTTCCCACTGAATCCGCCTTCCAGGAGGCCGTACTGTCATCGTTGACACCGTATCTTTAGTGAGGAGTCCAGAGGGTAAAAGGAGATACGGGGGACGTGCTGGACCCCACGGGACTAAGGGGTCACCCTCGGGGACTGCCTTTCCAAACATAACACAACTTCATTTCTGAGCTACGTTTTCATATTTCCCAGAACTGTGGGCTGTTTACAGAGTCAGGAGAATTTTTGCTTTGACATGAAGTAATTCTGTCCTTTGGGAGCCCCCATAAGTTAGCCAAGGTTTAAGAGAGTTCCAGAAACCACATTTTTAGCCTACTGTGGGTTTGTTTGCTTTACTGTTGTGGGTGCTTATGTTGGAGAAGCTAACCAACACTGCTAGCACTTTTAAAGCTTTACTATATGGGAATATTTTTTGCTCTAAAATCATTTGTGTTAGGAACATCATAAAACTACTTCAAAATGTTCTTTGCTGTCATCAAAATCAGGGTGGCTCCAAATATTATAACATTTAAAATTAATTATACATACATCAGCAGTTTATCTCAAGATTATCTGGGACCGTAGGAAATAAATGAGAACAAAAAACTTGAAATATTTTACTAAGGCAGATTGCTTTTATTGAATGTAGCCATTCCTATCCAAATTATTTAAGCCAACATAGTGTTACAATTTCTAATGAGTGGCCTACAGCTGAAGACTGCATGAACTGAGCAAATGTATTACCGACCTCTGTACCAGCCACTAAATAGCCTGTACAAGGTTCCAGAGGGTCCCAGAAAGTTCCAGCTCTCTAGATGAGAGGGTTATATTAGAAGATAGGGTAAGCCTGATTTTGCCGACCCAAAGGGCTTGTTGTCCTTTCTCTGAGATGGAAACTAGTGACATTTCTTCTCACTTAATGATGAGAGGGTCACAGGGTTCCTGATCAAAGGGGTCAGGAGAAGAGGGCAGCTGAGGCCACATCAGCAACAGGGAAAGACTCCAACTGGAGGTCGGAGAAACCCCTTTCCTGACAGGAACATTTTGAATGACAAAGCCAGTAGGAGGCTCAATATACTGCTTTGAGGAGGGACTCTGGGTATTCAGGATGTCTTATGTGCTGAGTGGGACAGCAGGGCCCACAGATCACAGGACAGAGCTCCCCACAGATCTCTCCATGGTATATCCACAAACACAGCCTGAGTGCCTGTGAGGTAGCAGGTGCAGGGCTGGGTGCTGGGCACACAAGGCAAAAGAGACAGGCCAACCCTTTCCCCATCACTCACAGTCGGACAGGAAGACAGACACACAGACAGCTTGGAGGCCTAGACCCACTGTCCTCCCCTCACACTTTCAGACCCCGGTTCATACATTTGACTTTTTATTTCAGAAGATCTTACATTCCTCAAGGCATCTTACTCTCTTTCTTTTTCAGTTACAGAACCACACAATAGTATGAATTATTTCACTCTTGGGGCAAGAGAAAGTTTTTCATAAATGTAAGTGCATCATGGTGTGGGCACCCACATCTGTGTTTATAATGACAGAGGGGTCCTCTGTGAACAATTTTTGTCCCCTGTGATGTTCCTGGAGGTAAGGACTACCTTGGTACAGTTGGGGCATAATATTAAGATTGCAGGTACCTTCTAGATATGAGTGGAATGAAGGTAGGAGGAGAGACAGAGGGGAGGAGAAGACAGAGAGAGATAGGGAAGGGCAGGGGGCCAGCAAACACAGCCATTCAAACCTCCTCAGGCCCCGGTCAGTCTGAGCTTTGGTCCACAACCTCATGGCTGCCTCTCTCCTGCCTTCCTTCCTCCCCCGTGTCTGGAACTGTGGCCATCTCTTAGCTGAGACAGATAAAGTGAGGCGAGATCATCAGCATAATTCTCAACACCTTCAAACTAGACGTGGCCCCTGCACACCCACCTCTGACTCTGTGTGCCCTGCAGTCTCGGGCTCTCTCTCCTTCCCTGGGCCCCGGCTCCTCTGTGTCCCCAAGGCAAATAGAAAGCCAGGTGCACATCTGAATTCCAGCAAGGCAAGAGAGAGCGCAACCAAGATGGGGAGATTAAAAATAGGAATAACAGGAACTGAAAAGTCTGGGTTTCTATTTTCCTGGGTTGCCTTGTTTCCAAGGTTGCCTCAGTGAACTCTTGTAATTGTGGTTTCTCCCAATTAAGCAGTCATCTGGAGTCCGGGAGAAGAAAATGGGACTTCTTAATTCTCTCTGTGTAGAATTCCTCAGCCACCCCCATCCTCAGAATGTGTTAATTCCCAGCACACATGAAAATAATCTTCTGGGGGGGGAAAGAATCAAGTTCAGACTTTGCCCAGACATGGGAACACAGCTCTCTTCATGGCTCTCCACGGCCTCCACCTGGAAATGTCATAAATGTAAGAAGATCTCCACCATGTAAACAATTAACACGCTTTGATTTAGCACTATTTGAGGGGAGCCCTGAGGTAAGAGGTTATAGAGTGAACACAGACTGCTCAGACCAGGGTTAAACACCCTGGCACTGTCGTCCTTCTGGAATCTTCCTTAGACAAGAAGATGTGTGTGTGCGCGCGTGTGGGTGTGTGTAGATTCTGGAGATTGGCAGCCAGAGCTTCATTTATCACAGGTTTGCTTCCTCAAACCCTAACTAGAGGCACGCACAGCTCTTTGTAAATCAGAAGTCCCCGGAGGCTGCACTGCCCAGAACAGTGGAGACGGTGGGAGCTGCCTGTTGAGTCTGAGTGCAACGCCCACTCGGCCAGCTGCAAGCTATCTAAAGCAAATATCCCGGCAGTGGCCACGTGCCCAGAACCGGCATCAGCAGCCCTCCCTGCACAGGAAGGAAGGGGCTCTGGAACAGAAGTGAGCGCTGCCCACGTGGTGGGGACGTGGGGGGAAGCACTCTCCTGGCCCCGGTTCACATTTGCCCCAAATCAAAGTGGAGGCTGCAGAATAAGAGAGAGAAACCCAGCCCGACTGACTGCTGGTCAATGTTTATTGTATTCTTAGAAGCAGCGACTCTTCTCGACTTCCTGAGATCAAAAACGCTTGTTAATCGTTCTTATTAAAAGCCAGATCTCCCAACATTCAACTTCAGTGCACATGGACGGAATTAAAAGCAGGCAATTGTTTTCATCTCTAGAATTCAGCTAATGCCAAAACAAATGTACATTAAATTGCTGGCCTTTTTTTTGTTGTTTTGTTCCGCTTTATCTCTTGCCTTATTTCCCCCTACAGGAGGCAGTGAAGCATTGTAGAGAAAAGTGAGGATACTAGGCCCTGAGGCCGGGATCACTGGCAGGGAATTTGAATTCTGTCTTGGGGGTGGGGGGTGTTAGGTTGCCGGAGGATTCATTAAATTGTCTTGTTCTACTTACTTTTCACCCTGCTGGGTTTCCGGGTGTAGGTTTACTGAGTGTGTCAGTGGCCAAGAAAAGCCCCTCTAGAACAGCTATTTTCTTGCTAATATCAAGTATTTTTGCGAGTTTCCTCTAGACTCCCTAATTCTTTCAAGAAAACATCCAGAATGTGTTTTTGATAAAACAGGACCTCAGAAAAGCCCATGCATCTTAGAGGGTTTCCGTTTAAAATATAGGACACCCAGTTAAGTTTATATTTCAGATAAGCAACAAATATTTAATGTTTAGGGAAACAACGAAACATAAACTATTTCATACATTTATAACTATACTAAAAATTTTATTTGTGTTTGTCTGAAATTCAGATTTATCTGCATGTCCTGTATTTTTATTTGTTAAATCTGGCAAACCAGAACAAGTCAGCTCATTCTACTATACGTCCTCTGAACTGATCGAGGGCTGACCACATTCTGGTTAGTCACTATTTCCTATTACAACTGTTTAGTTTCTATACCTCTGTTCAATATTAGCTACCCAGGAATGGTTGAGTCACCTAATGTCATATTGCTGATTTGTCAATGGGTCCTAGGAAACCATCCCCGGTAAGCCGCAATGAGAGTCTGGAGACCATTCCAACTATGGTTTCGAACAAGTTTACTGGAAAAAGAATTCTTGCATGGATGGAAAAGGCTCCAGCACTTTCTGACTTCCTAGTCAGAATGTCTTGACTATGGAGAAAGGCGGCCGTGTTTCTCCTGTGAGGCTGACAGTGGAGGGCAGAATGCTTGGTACTTGTAGGATAGTACCAGTGAAAGATTTTTTCCCTAATTGGCTCCAAATACCCAATTTTCTTGAGTACAAGGAACCAAACACCATGCAATAGTCTAAGACTTACGACCTTCCTTTCAAAACTCATGTGCCAAAGTCAATGGAGCCTGCTCCCAATTTAAAAACATTCCCAGGTCCAGCACACAAGATCTAAAATTAAATTTAATTATCATCACTTCAAGATGCTCTATTAGAGGAAAGTCTGTGAGTCAACGCAAGGCATCCTGCTAAACCTCTGGTCATCATGTGCGACGTGGCCTTGCCAAGAACAGCCAGGGACACAGTCGCCACACACGGAGCAGGACGCAGCATTAGTGATCCGAGGTGCTCATTTCTGGGCGTCTGCTTGCTTGACAGTAAAAACAACAGAACAATCTCCTGAGCCACTGTTGGATGCACCTTTTTGTGTCTTTTTAAAACGTACTTCCACACTAGCAGGGGACCCTGCTGCTTGTTCGCTCAAAACACCTCATGGGAAACTCTGAGAAATGCTTTATTTAGAAGCAAGTCAGCCTGTGAGTCATGCAATTTTTTGCTGTGTTTTTCTTCCTCAGTTCTTCTGCTCCCATAAACATTTACATGAAGACAGGATATTTCACCGCGTTTCGAGAGTCCATCTGCCTTGTTCCCCACCTGAAGTCATCAACTTTCATGAAAAGAAAATATCTGGTTTTCTTTCAAATGCTGATAAAGACAGTTTTTTTTGTTTTTTATAAAGGCAAGGGAAAAAAAGATGACCCTGGAGCACAATCGTCTCTCCACTGAGCGTTTCTCACGATTCTCCATAAAGCATCGGTAGCTGTTTAATCCTGGGATCAGCCTTGTGGTCAGAGGCACAGTTTATAAGATTAACAATTTGCTAAGGTAAAGAAATCACCAAAGACCTTGTCTCTTTTGTGAGGCAGTGAAAAAATCATTCCTTTTCTCATTTGGAGAGGGTGCCGGGCAAGGGAAGGGTGGCTGACCGTATATAAAGCAGACTTCGACTTCCTGATCACATTTTCCTTTTATATTTTTCACATTTCCGTGAAGCCCACAAGCAGCCGCTTACTGCAAGTGTCATTCTTCAGATCTGAGAATTCTAAGATTTAGGTTTTTCCTTCTTGAGGTCCAGGTTAGGTCTACAGGGTTTCTGACACCTGATTAAAAGGCACCGTTTCCTCTGGGATCCAGAACATTCCTCCCTTTGTGCCAACATTGCTCCTCTGTCAATTGAAATTTCCCAACATTTCTTTGCCTTAACAAAACAAACAACAACAACAAAAAGTTCTTTATTTTTGTTTTTCCTCTAACACACAGTAATTTGCTTTCTTTCTGGATACTGTTCATTTTGTGTTTTGATTACCCTTTGCCTCCAAGTGCACGAGAATGGTGCTGCCAAATTTCCCCGGGATATTTGCTTAGTCACTGAGAGGACTTTGGATTTAAGAGTTTGCTTTTCTCTCCTACTGCAATACAAAGCAGAGGTTTGTGATGATACCTCACTTGGGAGGTAGAAGACGGTCCATAAACAACATGCCATATCACTCATGTGCCTGGAACCTGAATCCAGAGAGTCCAGGCAGGCAGTGTAACTCAGTATCACAGAGCAGAGGCCCCAGAGCCAGGCTCCCTGGGTTCGAGTCTTTATTCCATTCCGTTATGATCTGTGTGAGCTTCAGAAAGTGACCTGAATGCTCGGAGCTTCAGTTTCTCCATCTATAAAGTGGAGGTACCTGCCTCTTTAGGTTGTTACAAGGATCATAGAAGTTGGTATGTGGTCACTATGAAAGTTTGGAGGTATGTAAAAAATCAGGAAATGTCAAATCTGCATGGATGGAAACAAATGAAGCCCTCCCCGCAATACCGATAAGCCGATCAAGTTGAAACTCACACGGGTAAATCAGAAAGGAGGCTATCCACTGTGTTTCTTGGAAGTGAAGTAATGAACCATAACACAGTTTGTCTCGAAACTTTCATAGTGACCTTATGTATTAGCACTTAGCACAGTACCATGGTAAGTGCTATGAAAACATTGCTATTGAGAGTTTGGGCTTCTAGGGAGACGCTCGAGGGACTAGACAGAAATTTTGGATATTATGAATGGTGAATGAATGAAGATTATTAAAATATTTCAATAAATATTTTTTGGCCATTAACTCTATATTAAGTAAGCACTGTGCTAGGTGCAAGAACACAAAAATCCAATGGTATAGAGCATGTCTTGAGGTAGCGTAGAGTTTTCGGAGAAAGGTTTAGGCATCCTAGACAAACCAAGGCTGTTGGGATTGGAGAACTCTCAGCCTGAGTCCAGCTCTGTCAGTGCAAAGGGACTGGGCAACTAACTTGTAAAATGGGGATAATTCCACCTTATTATATTATGAAAACTGATGTAGAATGTAGAGCATATACATAATAAGAACCCAACAAATATGTTATACAGCGTGGCCATACAGTTTCTCTAACTATATATGGCCACCCTGTAGATCATGTGTGTGCACTTCTGTCTGTATCTCTGTATTTAGAAAGGAAGAGAAGAATTATGGCAGGAGATGATAGTTTCTCTGGTAGGTTTGCTCCAGGTGAAGTCTCAGCCCAAAGGGAGGGTCCTCTACTTGCCTGGCAGGTGCTGGGGTGGAGGCACAGAGACAACAGACACAAATAAGAGTCTGCTTTTGCAGGAGAGAAGGCCCTTGAGGGGTAATTTATAGGACACACAAAGGCCCAGGACCAGTGGATTTAGAGGCAAGTAAGAGTTCAGTATAAGGAAACAAAATGCAAGTCAGGGAGGTTGAAGAGAATGATGTTGCACAAAGAGGCAGGAATGACTCCATCTTTGTCAAGATGTCACGGTCTTAATATCTCCCTTCATCACCCTATTTGAAACAATCTCCTCCTCAGCATGCCTTAGAATCCTGCCCTGCCTATTTTTTCTTCAGTTCATCTTCTACAAGTCATCTTTCAAATACAGGTATTAATATTTTACAAGTCATCATCCAAATAAAAGTATTAATACACATATATGCACACACACACAATGTGCTATTCTCCTGTGTGTCTGTTGCCCTCATCAGAACAGAAGCTCTATGAGTACAGAGGCCTTTGTTCATGTATCCCCAGCACCTAGATCAGTGCCTGGCACACAGTAGGTGCTCAATAGGAAAAATGTGAACTAAGTGAATGAGTGACCTCTGCTAACTCCTCTAGCAAGGAAGCAAGGTGAGCTTATCCGTGGGTCAGAGGAGCCTTGAAGAATTTGAAGGAAGGCAACGTATGGCTATATTTTCCCACAGGGAAGAGTGTTGGGAGGTGTCATTGATGATGGACTGGGGAGGATCCTTTCAATAATCTGAGCCAGTTACATGGGGCCAGCCCCAAGGAGCGAGAGAAGTGGGAACAACTGACAGAATGGGATGGCAGAGTGAGGTGAACCCAGGGTCTCTCGTGTGTCTGGTTTCAGCAAACGAGTGTTATTCACTGAGAAAGGAAAAGAACATGAGTCAATGAAGTAAAAAGAAACTGGAAATATTAAAGCTCTTACTCCAAGGAGGACCAAGAACATCACAGACACTCCATAGATGATGACTCAGGATTAGAAATGCAAGGAAAGAAATGGGATGGTGGAATTCTATCATCCATCTTCCCGAATTACATGTGACCTAAGATCTGGCATCCTCAAACTACGGTCCGCAGGCCACATGCGGCCTGTGTAGGACATTTATCCGGCCCACCTAGGACGTTTATCCAGCCCGCCGAGTGTTTTTGCCGCCCTGCCTGTCCTGCTTAGCAGCCGACTCATCCCAGGGCTCACGGTCCGGCCCTCCAATGGTCTGAGGGACAGTGAACTGGCCCCCTGTTTAAAAAGTTTGAGGACCTCTGCCTAAGATGATGAGAGCTGAGAAAATGTCTTACTAAAGAGAAAGTAAGACAGAATTAGGAAGGATTCAGTTAAAAAAAAAAAACAAGAAAAGTCTATGAAGAAGCAACCACTTGAAAGACAGCGTTTCACTCCACATTCTCATTAGTAGCTTTAACAGGCATCCTGTGCACACACAGAACCTGTCTTCCTGTCTTCGCAGTATGAGGACTATATTCCATTCCCGTTTTCTGACATCCACAAGAGAAGCTGAAAAGGCAGCGAAGCACAGAAGTAAAACCCAATGGGCTTCCATCAGATTTGTCTTTGAACACCCTCACAGGCAGATGTGGCAGTTAGGAGTTTCCAAACGCCATGATCACCCACCTGAACGTAATTTGCTGAACAGCTTCCATGAGTAAATCTCCAAGCAAGCTATGATCACCCACTCCTGGTTTGTACTAAATTGCTGGCTAAGTTGCTGAGCTGTTTCCACTTTTGGAAGAGCATCAGGGTCCCAGAAGGGCATGGGTTGGGTGTGGCTGGACGACGAGGTGGTCTTTCAAACACTGAGTGGGATCCAGTGCTGTTAAACAATGGCAGGTCCAGCAGCAGCCCACTTGGGCTGGCCTCGCAAATGCAGATGGGATGGACCCATGGGGCATTGTCTGTCAGTGGATGGGCCTTCTGAGTGCCTCACTGTTGAGAGCAAAGGAGGCTCTCTTTACTGGCAAGTAGGAGTATGGACATTCAGCCTTTAACTATAGAATGAGGATAAGAACACCCATTGTGCACTGCACTGGGAGAATGTGATAAGCCATGGCAAGCCCAGCGCCATGCTGAGTGGCTGTCAGCTGTGCAGTCCTGCCAGTGTTCAGCCCTCTCTCCTTATATCACGGGTGCTAAAATATGTGTAAGTGCTGAGGGAGATCTGTAGAAAATAGGTTATTAAGTAACGAAAATAGAAAAAAATGAGAAAATGCTGTGCTGAGCATGAAGACCACTTGAGTTTTGTGAATTGACCTGGTCAGTTTTCTAAATCGACATCTTTGACTCAAATGCACAAACAACTTTAAACCAATTCAACACTTTTATGACTTATTTTAGTATGTACTATTATTGTTAATATTTTTTAAATGGCATTTTGTTAAAATTGATTTTTCCCTTTAAGTTGTGCATTTAAAAGTTTACTGTGGTTTTAAATAGGTTTTTTACATAAGGGGAAAACTTTTTGTTTCCTAAAAAATAAATGTATTCTTGATTTTTCAGTAGAAATCAATGAAATATTTTACTACTTTTTTGGAAATTCATTTTATGGAAAATTTCAGAACACTCCAATTATAGTTGGAGTTTTGTTAAACAAGATACAGCTACATCTAATATCACTTCAACCTTTCTCTGAAGCCAACTTTCCAAAGACTCAATATTTTGAAGACACCTTTACATATATATCCCCATTTGTAGTTTAAAAAAAATTTATTTTATGCTCAGTTAATTCATTTGCCACCTCCTAGACCTATCTTACCTCCATCAGTTCCTATAGTTTGTTTCTTTTATGTCATTTTTCATTTCTATTATAATTTACCTTTTATAATTCAATTCAAAAATCACACACCAAAAACTGGTTATGTACTAGGGATTTCCCTATAATATAAATCTAAAGTCTACTATGATCAGGACAGCATTATATCTCTTCCTTTCTTTCCCTTCTCTGATTCCCAGAGACTCCAGAAGAGTGATGTTTGCCAGTAATCTGTGATTAGACACTAAGCTATTGGAGAACGTTCTTCTCTCCTTATTTCATTCCATTTGAATCTGTGACTGTTGAAGTTTTCCATGTCCTTATACTGACTCAACAAGTGCCCCCAGGGGTATTTCCATCCTCTAACCATTAGTTCACTCTCTTTGCTTATTCATTCCCAGTTGCTTTGTGGACTGAGCCAGGGTATCAGTGATGAATGACTCAGTACTATTTCAGGAATCCCGGGCATTTTCCATGTGCTGACTCACCTACAGTTCACCTGTTGAGAGCATGACTGTGGCATAGCACATGTAGCTTTGGAGGGGCAGAAGACTCCTAAAACTGAACATGCAATTGCCAATCTGAACAAAGCCCTTTTGCCTATTTTTCTCTGGCATCTTTCTTCCCTTGAGTGAGTTCTTTGAGAACAAAGATGAATTTGTCTTAGTCATCTTTGAATCACTGGTGATTACCATAATACCTGGGGTATAATCAAACATCTGTGCTCAATAAATATTTATTAAATGATGAATAATGTAATCTTGAAGAATCTTAAAGATAGTTAATTTGTGTGTGGACAAATTTTATGGTTGGAAATATGGAGAAATCACCTCAAGAAGATAGAGGTTTAGGCCAGTATCCAGGAATGTATTTAGGTTCCTAAATGCTTGGGGTTACTTAAAAGAGTAGTATGACCATAAAAGTCATTAAAGACCAGAAAGAGTTGAGACAATGGAGTGAAATCAGCCCAGGGTTTTAGCACCATACAGCCAGTCTTGATGATCATCATTCTCTTAAGCTGGTGTTTTCCCACATTCATCCCTTATTCCAGTGGTTCTCAACCTTCCTAATGCCATGATGGATTTTCATTGTTACAAAGGGGTCGTGATCCACAGGTTGAGAACCACTGCCTTATTCCTTTCTGCCTTCAGCATTTAACCTAACTCTTTTGTTTATACTAACCTCTTTCTTCAAACATACGACATGAATTCCATGAAATGAGTACATATGGTGTGACAGGGGTTTCCAAGACCATTTTCAGATTTGACGATTAACTAGACTCATTGCACTCAGTAAAGAGTGATACTCACAGCTACAACTACAGAGAAAGGATACCGAGAGAAGCATCTGAGTGAAAAGGCAGGCGAGACAAAGTCCAGAGGAAACAGGACAGACTTCTGAGTCCTCATTCCCAGAGAGGTGCATAGGACATGCTAAGTTCCTTTAGTGTTGAACTGGGACTCACGGGTGAACTGTCGTCTAGCAGGGGAGTTCTTTAGAGACTCAGTACCCAGGGTTGTCACTGGTGCTGGTCACACAGACATTCTCTCCCTAATGCACACTAACATTTTAGACTCCCCAGAGGAAAGCAGATGTTCCTCCTGAATCACATTGTGTTTACAAACAGTTTGGGTACAGTAAGCCATCTGATCAATTAGAGAATTGTGGGAACAGCATGAAAACCCAATTTCCAGATGTCAGCCAGAGGCCAACCTTGCAAGGAGGCCTTTGTAGGGTAACAGTGTCAGGTCTGTTTTTCCTAAACACACACGTACACCCAGCACACCACCTTTTCCAGTCCTGGCACCCTCTCCCAGCTCTCCATGCCAGCTCTCTGCATGGCTGATTTTACATGTAGACCTGAACACACATGATTTCTCCTAAGGGAAACTCTGCCTGGCCATCCTAATAGGGGCCTCACTTCCTACCTTACCAAGGCACTCTCTGCTATACTTTTAAATCCGTTTGGATCTCAGCTATGAGCTCCAGGTTGGCAGGGATCTTTATCTGTTTTATTTCTTTCTCTTACCCTATTCCCAAAACTTAAAAGAATGTCCGACCCTTAAGACTGTAGACACTCGGCTTGGCGCCTATAGCTCAACCGGCTAAGGCGCCAGCCACATACACCTAAGGTGGCGGGTTCGAATCCCCAGCCCAGACCCGCCAAACAACAATGACGGCTGCAACCAAAAAATAGCCGGGTGTTGTGGCGGGCGCCTGTGGTCCCAGCTACTTGGGAGGCGGAGGCAGGAGACTCGCTTGAGCCCAGGAGTTGGAGGTTGCTGTGAGCTGTAATGCCACGGCACTCTACCCAGGGGGACAGCTTGAGGCTCTGTCTCGAAAAAAAAAAAAAAAAAAAAAAGACTGTAGACACTCAAAAAATATTAAAAAAATTAACTGAGTGACTTAGCATGGTCAGAAGTCCTCTTGTTCATTGATGTGTTGGCTTTCATAGTGACAGAACCCTTTGCAGCCTGGAATGTAAGTTCCATCAGATAAGAGATGTCTCTTGTCTCATTTGCTCCTGTATTTCTAGTAGCTAGAATAGCACTGAACACAGACCAAGTTAAAATTAATGAGTACATATGTTAACGCGTAGGCCTATTCTTCTTTTTCTAAAACACGGTGTCTTAGTCTCTATTGCTCCAAAGGATTACCTGAGAATGGGTAATTTATAGAGAAAAGAGATTTGTTTGTCTCATGGTTCTGCAGCCTGTACAAGAAGCATGGTGTCAACATTGCTTCTGTCATCACAAAGTCTCAGGAAGCCTCTACTCATGGGGAGAGGAGGAACACGTGCAGATGACACGGGAAGGGAGAAAGAAAGGAGTGAGGCAGGTTCTTTTTAACAACCAGTTGTGGGTTGAGGGAGCCCTCATAGGAACTAGTAGAGGGAGAACTCAGTTATTACCACAAATACCACACCAAGCCACTCATGAGTGATTTTCTCCCATGACCCAACCCACCCCACACTAACCCCCACCCACAACACTGGGGATCAAATTTCAACATAGGGTTTTGAGGGCCAAATATCCAAGCTCTATCTTCCAGTTACTATTCTGCACATTCTGGTCTATGAAAGAGGTGGAAATACATTTCTCCCTGAATTTTTTCCTTCAATGTTTATTGATAAAATACACACTTTGTTTAGTCCATGCGCCACGGTAGTCACTGCAAATTTGCAGATGATTTAAGAAGTCTGTTGCTGGATTTAAGGTGCTCATAGATGAGTAGAGTTAGAAACACCCACAAATGAGTCATTGGACAGCAAATGAAATTAGGTAAATAGATGTTAGATTGAGGTATATAGATATACACATACATACATACATATGTGTATACACACAAATATATATGCAAATCACACAAATGTTAACTATATTACAAATTAAATAAAGTAATAGATGTGGGCATAAGATCTTATCCACACAGAGGCAGAGGGCTTAGACTAGCATAGGGAGTCATAAGAGGCATCCAGGAAGAGATCATTCTTGAACTGAATCAAATACTTTTCAGGAATTGTGATGACAAGGGTTTGGAAAAGGCTTCCAGACTGAGTATAATCAGTAATTGCAGAAGTTCCATATTGATGGAATATGTGAGTCAGGCAGTCAGGAAGAGAGAGAATTTCCAGGGTAAAAGGACATATGAAGGCACCTGGGCTTTGCTTCAGGCATTGTGGCTGGCCAGTGAAGGGTTCAGTCAAGGAAGGTGTCATATTTTGATTTGATTGGGAGTGAATAATTCTGGTGACTCCAGGGAATGGCGTTCAGAGGAGCAGTGTTGATGGATGAAAGGGTGGTTTAAAGGCACTTGCATTAATTCAGGCAAAAAATGACCAGGAGGCTCACAGAAATGAGATAGAGTAGGAACACATGGGAGATGGAGAAGAGGAGGAGGGGAGGTGGCAGAGTCAAGAAAAAATAGAAATTAAACCAAAAGAACTTGAACTATAACAGGACTGGATATAGGTGAAGGCAAAATGATGCCTGTGAGCTCCATTTCTCACAGTGATTTGACAGAGAACACATAAGAAGCAAGAAGACTGAAGAAGACACTGTGAGCCCAGTGGGGCAGGGAAAGTATGAAATACCTGTGGGTTATGTAGTGTCCAGGAAACAGCTAGATACATGTGAAGCTCATCGTAGTAGAGCCCAGTGTTAAGGTCATCCACAAGGGAATCCAGCCACAGTATGTGAGTGGTTGAGATCATCCAGTGATAACCAAATAGACAAGACATCTAGCTGAGGATAGATTCCAGCAACAACACTTCACTGGTGAGCAGAAGAAAATGTGCTGGAAAAGAGATAGAAATAGTGAAAGGACAGACTAGAGAGTGAAAACTCACAGACACGCAAGGAGTAAATAGCTTCCTGAAAGAGAACCTCCGAGCCCTCTTCCAGATTTCAGTGGGAAAGTCCTAGCTTCTCACTGCCCCACACAAAGGCCTCCTCTGGCTTTCGGTATGTCCCTCCAGTCTGTTCTCAGCAGATCCCAGAACAAGCATCGAAGGACCTGGAAATCAAAGAGCCACTCAACTTTTCATTAAAATCTTCAGCTAAAATATTACTGATATCCCACTGAGAGAACTATTGTAATAGAATATGATGACAGAAATCAGATCACAGAGGGCTAAGGGAGAAATGAGAAAGAAGGAAAGTGCATACAGGGATATGGACTGCTGTTCTGAACAGGTGCAGGTAAGATGGGGAGAGAGAGAACAAGTGAAGGAAGGAATGTTTAAGCTCAGTATGTCCCTGGTTATGTAGCACGTCAGAATTCAATACATGGAAGGCATAACTGAAAAAATTTAAATAGCTCTGCTATTGTCTACACATTGTCATAGCTAAAGCCATATAACTCAGGATCTAACTGCCTCATGACCACAAATAATAACAATCATCTTGCCCTACTCAGTATAGTCTCCAAAAAGTAGCTTGTTTTTCCTCTCACATGTCATTAATTCTCTTCTCCAAAATTGATGACTCCCAATTCCACCTGAATCAAATTAAAATTCCTTGAAATTCAAACTTGCTGAACTCAAACGATAGGACCTTTTCCTCTCTGCCTATAAGCATTCCTGTTCCATGTCTCCATCGGTCCTGGCTCTGTCATTAGATTATATCTCATCAAATGGATAGATGTCTATATAGAGATAAATATCTATAGGTAAGTCTGTGAATATACATAAGGAAAAGTCCCCTACATCAATTTCAACTTAAGAAACCACAGTTAATTCAATGAGAATCTTTCCTGGAAAGTTTCAGAATAGGTCAAAAGTTTTACTTTGAACAAATACAAGAAATTTCCTCATTCTCAAAAGAAAATTGGTACCAGAAAATGGCCACTTGGGCAGCACCTGTGGCTTAAAGGAGTAGGGCGCTGGCCCCATATGCCGGAGGTGGCAGGTTCAAACCCAACCCTGGCCAAAAACTTCAAAAAAAGAAAGAAAGAAAGATAATGGCCACTTGAAGGAACATATATAAAATAAGAAGCAAAATTTTATGATAGTGAAGGAAAAAAGATTGATTGGGTTTTTAATATGAAATAAATATATTACAGGAATAAGTTTATATAAGATTATAGTTAACAAAATTTAGGTTAAAAATTTAATTTGCCAATTCTTAGAACAAAGAATGAATGAGGCATAATTTTTCCAACTAAATTTTAAGAGAATAAAAATTTACTATTCTAGCATGATCATAAAGATAATTTCTATAAAAATATTTAAGGAACATAAGGAAAGGATAAATGTTTGAGGCAATAGATTTCCTAGATACCTGATTTGACTATTATAAGTTCTAGGCATGTGTTAAACTATCACAGGTTCCCCATAAATATGTACAATTATTATGTATCAATCCAAAATATTTCAGAACTTCATTAAAAACTTGGGAACGCCTGAACCTATTCATACTCTGAAGTGCAACATCCAACTGAGGAGAGTCTGAGATATGGGAGGGGCACGGATGATGAATGAAAAAGATTTGAGGAAAGAGATGGCACCAAAGCCAGGGCTGGTGGACTTTAACAAGGAAAGAGATGCCTCACAGTCAGAAAGGGGAACCACAGATATTCAGGATTGGTGCACATAGATACACTGCCGCTAAGCTGTGGGACACACTGCCTCTTTACCTCAATTTATTATTTAAGTGGCAAATTTGTATACCAAACTGGAGGAGTTTGTATGAGAGAAAGTTCTTGGGAAGAGTGATGGAGGTTTTCCATGATCATTGAAAGACATTGGAGAATGAGATGTCCTGCAATAAGTGTAAGAGTTGACAGCTGATATCAGGAACCTCGTTGAGACGTGAAATCATAAGTTTTCTCTAGTAATATTCAGACACTTTGTTATAGGAACCAGGAAGATGCCTTGAAACAATGAACCAGTGCTGCAGTTTTGCTGAGTGAGTGTCATAGAAGAGTAGAGGGCAAGAAAATTGAGGGTCCTAGTGATACTAATAATGGACCCAAGGGAGGAAAAGAGCCCAGGAGAGGCCAATTCTGAGATAATGTGAGGGATCAAGGGACATGGCCAACCTGATAGACAGATAGTACGAGAGTAGCCACAAAGCCAAGTGAAGTGAAAATTTTGATCAAAGAGTAAAATATTTGTATTGAATAATTCAAGGATAGAGGAATCCCAGGATTTAACCTTTAAAGGAAGTGCCCGAAAGGAAATTGAGATGAAGGCCATTGGAGGAAGAGAAGCTGGCAGACACAGGGAGAGGGGGGATCATCCACCTGAACCCCAAAGTCATTGAAGATAATGGCGGATCAGTGGAATTTGGGTGGAGAGAAAGTTATGTGTCAGAATCCAGATTTCTCAATGGATGTACGGGATTGGTTTGGAAGATGGCCTGACAATTGGAACAAAAAGACGTGGAAGAGGGTGAGGTGAGGGGAAATTGGCCTCAGTGGAGCATTATGTTCATAGGGTGTTGGGGACAATGGTTTGAAGAGTACTTAATCCCACCTATGTTCTAGAAAAATGACCAGTATTTTCTCAAGGGGCTGCAGGTTCAAAGAGAAAACAAAACAAAACAAAACTGAAGTCAGATTGTGTCCTAAAAATCCTTATAATGGTTTCATTATCATATGAATTAACCATCTACAGATATCTTGTCCTCTCCTAAGTAGGTTTGGTAACCAGATCAGAAACTTTTGACAACTGTGTATATTTGTACTTAAGCCAACATGATACAGGCAAGTTTACATTTACAAGACTTGACCCTAGTTTTTATGATAAGTTTTCAGTCCTGTAAGCAATTCTGCCAATTAATTTCAAATAAGGACTCAACACTGTTTTTTAGTAAAAACATGTATTTTATAAAGTTTTACCTAAAGTTAATGATATATAGTTGTCACAGTTATGAGATAAGTAGTTTGGTACATAGGTAACTTTATTCTGGGAAAAATATCCTGATACTTATAAATAGCATAAAGTCTGTTATTGACCATAGAACACTAATAAATATTAATATCTGGTTGTCACATAAGATTAATGAGTGATTATTTAGGATTGAACACATATTAAAACCATTGGTCCACAAGGGTAGCTTATTAAAATTGTACTGATATGAAACCATGATATCATCCAGAAGCTGTTAAAATATGGAAATATTTAATCTGTCCATCATTTTAAGATTATTATTCAATGTTTGTAATTCAAAATTCTCATGTTTTATGCAGAAATCAGCAACCTGGCAGATCCTATGTGAGAGAATTGGGTCAGTGGGATTTGGGTGGAGAGAAAATTATGTGTCATAATCCAGATTTATTGGATTCTATTTATATTATTCTAGAAAAACAGCAATCAGTATAAGCAATGTAATATGACAGGTACTTCCCTCTTGCTGGCATTATGACTTCTGTTGAGCACAAGAAGCCTTTTATAAAACTGTTCCAATTTCTCTGGAACCATAGTATCATACAGTTGTAAGTGATACTAAAAATAGTCATAGAAGCTAAAAATGTAAGCATTTCTGATCTCACATCAGGCGACCTTATTTGCATTATTTTATTTGATCCTTACCAAAAAATATGAAAAAATTATCAAATGAATACTTTCATTCTTTCCATTCTAAGAATGAAGAATCTGAAGCTCAGAGGTAGGTGAGTACACAGTGCTCGCTGTGAAAGACATGCTATGAAAGACCTGTGCTCTGTCTCTTGTTCTGGGGACCTTCCTCGGGTCCCAAGACGGGTACAGTCATTACAGAGATCACTTGCAGACACAGCAACATCTGTGAAGAGGAGAGACACATCCTCCCAGGCAGCGCTTTGTAATTAGGGAGCAAAACCTTTTCTGTAAGTGCCCCAAATGACTACCTTCATGTCCCAGTTGATGGTCTGTGCCCAAGACATTATTTTAAGGAGGCTGATAAATCCAGTATTTGACATTTTCAGATTCTCTAGTGGAGGTGAACTCCCTGACAAGGTGGAGTGTGGAGGGAGGAAGACATTGAGTGTCGATGACCAGCGTGGCCCGACACTGCTAACTTCTTCATGTTTACACGGTCTAACAGAAAAAAGAATTTCATAAACACTTATGTTTCCTAAGTTACAACTTTTAAGGCAAATAGGGCAAACATTGGACTCCTGTTTAAGTGAATTCTACCCAGGCACACATATTTAATTATTCAACTCTAAACAGACAGGCTCAAGGAATTTTAATTAAGACACTGATTAAACCACAAAGTACTCATAGTTAGAGCAAAGCCAAATATTTCTCATATTTGGCAAAACCAATAATCATTAAGATACCAAACTTTACTACCAATGAGTTTTAGTTTAGTCTATCTGCTGATACTGTGTTTAGACTCCAGACTTCTTTCAATCATATTTTAGCCCTTACTTACCTTCTTGTCACCCCATGGTCATCTGGTGAAGTTCAACTGGACATAGGTAATTACATCAGCAATGTTGCTGGTCTCTTCCAAATCAAATGGATTCAAAGACTCCTCAGTGGGGCTGGAAACTCAGCACAGAACATCATTATGTGAACCAGAACTTCATTTGACCTTACCAGCTTGAGATAAGCTGAAACAGCCAGGAGACAGTGACTCATTTCTGAATAAACAAGGATAATTTTCTTACCTGTCTTTAAAAACTTTGCCCCAGGAGTCTAGAGTCCCAGCAAAAAGATAATCTATTTCTAAAAGCCCTTCACAGAAAATAGGGGTATTTGTATCATTGAAAGAATGAAACTACCATGTTGTAGCAGAACCCACCATGACCAAATGGCAAAAATGTTCATTTGAACCCCAAAGCCACTTCCTGGTAGTTGATGGGACTATCTTGAAACCAAATTTTAAAAATGAAATTTGCCCTGAAATTGAAATTGAAATAATAAGCCTGTCTCTCAGTCATCTGTATATCTATGTTTCTACCTAATCTATAAATCTTTTTTTTTTTTGAGACAGAGTCTCACTATGTTGCCCTTGGTAGAGTGCGGTGGCATCACAGCTCACAGCAACCTCAAACTCTTGGCCTTAAATGATTCTTTTGCTTTAGCCTCCCAAGTAGCTGGGACTATAGGTGCCCACAACACCCGGCTATTTTTTTGTTGTTGTTGCAGTTGTTTAGCTGGCCTGAGCTGGTTGGAATCCGCCACCCTCAGAGTATGTGGCTGGCACCATAACCACTGTGCTATGGACTCCGAGCCTAATCTATGTATTTTTACTTATCTCTCTATATACATTCACAGACTTATCATGATGGGTATTTAGAAAGGCTACTGTGTTTACAAAATATTTTGCACTGAAAAGTTTAGGGTATGAATAAACATACAGACATTTTTAAAAACACATTTGTAAAACTGATTTGTCATTTAAAAAGTGCCAATAGTGATTCATTTTCAAGTTACTTTGGTATTTGGAGATAAATAGCTTGGTTATCCTTTGTTAGCCATCATGCATCTGTCAAACTCAGAGATAAAATGAAATATTTTTGTGTGTTGTGAGCAATTTTCCTGAAGCCATGTGATTTTTTTTTTTTTTTGTAGTCTCTTTCTCTATTAGCAAACATTTAAATGTATTCCACCCTCAGGAGCTTTCAGCTGTGAGATTAACCTATCCCCAGGCTCCTTTGAGTAAGACCAGGTGTTTCACACTATTTCCCTTCTACCTACAGCGAGAATCCCTTGGGGTAAAAGAGAGGAAGTGAGATTTTTGACATTTGTTCAGTGAAAAAGTGTCAATAGATAATCTGAAAATGACCAGAGGCATTCTACGGAAAGCCAAGGAAAATGATCTAATAAGCACTAACTTTTTAAATGTAATATAAGACTCATCCTCTTTCTCGCTTAAAACACAAAGCTCCCCCGCTTCTCCTACTTAAGCAACAGCTCACAAAGCTTTAATGATTGCACCATTGGACAAAGTTCAAACAATACAGGCAGGAAAGAATGTACAGCTGTCAAGGAACCAGCCCCGTCGGAGTGCTCCAGACAAATCGCTGTACATCATCGGCTGATTTTAATTAGCAGCAGACTCGGTGCTGTTTCTCCTCTCCCGTCTTTCTTTTGGTAACTTTAAACAGAGTGATTTGTGGTGTCCTGTCTCATGTGGTATCTACTCCCGTGGAAACAGAAGATGTTCATGGAAATAACTTGAGCCAAAGTTCAAAGCAGATTATAGTATCTAAAGGATACCTTGAGATTTTTATCTTGGCCCTTGAAGAAAAAATGAGTTAAGCTTGTTCATTTTTTCTTCTAAAGGGCTGAGTCTTTTGTGAAGTGAAGTTACATGGTTATTATTACACTAGATTGTTATTAATGTAGATTTAATTTTAAGGACATTTTATCCTGTAGTTAATAAAAAAAAAATACCTTACGCTGCAAGCAGCCACCATTGATAGAGATTTTTAGAGTTTGTTTAATGAAATCTTCCCTTAGGGAGGAAAGACTTCCCTCAATGATTAAATGCTTTTGTAGCCATAAAATAATAGAAATATAATTACTGGAAGATACTTTAAGACACTTTCATTATGTAGATGAGAAGATATTATTGCTTGATAGTTCTACTTATAGAATGAATGAGACTAGTGTCCAGGGATAGTTCTCCCTGAGGTCACGGGACATGGTACTCAGAGTGTCATAGGCTGAATGCAAATGACTCTCTTGCAGGAAGAGGGCTCAGAGTGATTAGAAAATACTTAGCATATGGACATACAAGATTATATTAAGAACTACCAATCCTCTTCTGCACTTAAAAATTTGCGCACATGACATAGCGACCAATTAGCTGACTGGGAAAAGCAGAATTAGAACCTAATATCCCAACTGCCTTGAATAACTTGAATCCCTTAATTTAATGAACTTCATTTATAATTTAAACGCTATTAATCACACAGCATTTTTCCCCCATAAGCAACGCGGTTTTCCGGCCTGTGGGAAGATAGTGCAATATAGTGACCTGGTCTTAGACTCTTAAGCCAGTCTGCGTGGGCCCAAATCCTGGTCCTATCACTTGCTGGGTAAACTCAAGTAGATCATCCACCTCTCCAGACCTTGGGTTTCCCATTTGAAAAGTAGGAACAAAACCATTACCTCTTTTGAGGCATCGTTATGAAAAGTAAATGTTGTGTAAGTACATAAAGTTTAGGCAGGGGTCCTCAAACTTTTTAAACAGGGGGCCAGTTGACTGTCCCTCAGACCGTTGGAGGGCCAGACTGCGGGCCCCGGGACGGGTCTGCTGCTAAGCAGGACAGGCAGTGGCAGCAAAATCACCTGGCAGGCTGGATAAATGTCCTAGGCGGGCCGCAGTTTGAGAACACCTGGCTTAGAGCTTATGGTACACAGCAAATTTTATAGACACACTGGCCATCAGTAGCAATATTGAACTTCAGCCTTTCTGATCCAGGATCCAACAACATGATGCCAAAGATCCAAGGCATCCTCTATGGGCCTTTATCAGTCTGTAAATTATCTTGGATCCAACCCTTTTTGTTGTGGTTTTTGATGTCTTTTTGAGAAAGAAGAGGCTTAGAAATAGTCTTTTTCAATTTCCATAAAGTTCATTGGCATTTTTAAATGAAATAATCAGTAAATATTCAATGACACAACATCTACAAAGTTTTACCTGGTGGCATTTTCAGGAGCACAACAGATGTGGGTCTTGCTACAGGGAAGGATTCGGGATGTCCTTAAGTGAGTCTGACTCCAAGTTGAAGTCACTCAAGAGAATAAGTTTATGAATTTATAGAAAGATATAACCCAAACTACCTTCCAGTTTGAGCAGATACCCACTGATTTAGAATATTTGTAAGTGGTATATTTTGGTGAATCCCATAATTTGGCAGGGAAGTTCTACATACATCAGACCCAGCATAGCAAGCTTTGATGAGTTACTAAGGATTGGCAAACTGTGACCTGTGGGCCAAATCTAACCCATGCCTTGTTTTTGTCTGGCCCCATGGGCTAAGAATAGTTTTTAAATTTTTAAAAGATTATGAGAGTAACAACATACAACACAAGCTGTTTGTGGCCACAAAGTCTAAAATATTTTCTATTTGATCCTTTATAGAGAAAAGTACATTGACTACTGAATTAGGCTAGACCAAAATAAATTTAACACAAAAGCCTCAGGGAGCATAATTTAATCTTTTACGATTTAGAAGGCACTTCTGACTCCTACAATATCCACATTTAAGAATTACAAACATCAGTCATCAGACTATATAATGGTTCAAAGTGTGAATTCTGAAATCAGGCTGCCTTGGATCAAGTCTAGGCTCTTCCACTTACTAAGTGTGTGATCTTTATCAAGTGACTTAATCTTCCTAAGCCTAGGTTTCCTTACTTGTAAAAAATGTACATTATAATAGCCACCTCGCCCAGCTGATATGAGGATCAAAGGACATAATGCAGGCAAAGCACTCTGCACAGGGGAAGTGTTCATTAAAAGTTGTTACTGCACCTCCCAGCAAAATTAATGTAGTTTCTTTGAGCTTCCTGGTTACTTACAGGTATAGGATTTGAAACTGACACCACCAAGCTGTCCATCTATTTGTTGGCACATCCATTACAGTGCATCAGATTTAGAGGTGCTTTGTGTGGCTGTCACATGTAGCTGAGGAGTGAGAAACTTGAGGGGGAAGGGGAATCCCTGGCAAAATTCTACACCCACATTTATCTCGTGCTGCCATTCATCCGTTTTCACACTGGCAACTCCATGTGGGATGCATACACTTCTGTGCCATAGGGGATCCTTAGAGCTCTTGGTGGCTTTAGAACTGCTGTGTTGCCCCTAAGCACTGCCGGCAGCAGGCACGGGGGTAGAACGATCCGCGTTGGTACCTTGTGACTCTTGGCTACCACCATTAAAGGCTGCTGTTTTAATGCAGATGCTAGCACAGAAAAGGCATGTGCAATGCAGAAAATGACTTAAAAATGAACCTTCACTTTCATAAGCCTCTGGGATTTGGGAGGTGATATGTTACTTACTGCAACATGGCCTGGCCGAGTCTGATTCATGCAATAACCTAACAGGAAAAATTTGCTCCTATAGGACTTTCTAATAAATCTAGATCATCCCTTATCCCCATTTATAAATACAAAAAACATAAAAAGTGAAATCCTTGAGATCTGTGATTTGAAGGCATGAAGTCAATTAAGCTAAATGACTAGTCTAAAACCTACAGAAAGGTGTCTCTTCGTCCAGTCTGAATGCTCTGATGTGCTTATATCTGTACTTTTAGGGGTCCAAAAAGTATGGATTTGCCTTTAGGCTTACAAGCCAACCATTTCCTCATAACACTTCACTTAAAAAAAAAAAAATAGAGATTTTCCAAAGATCGAAAAGGCTGAGAAGCAAGATAAAATTTCTATCAATATTGCAGGTAGCCCTCCCAGATGACACACAGAGGTGAGGGAAGCAGTGTTTCATGTTTTGTTTTTGTTTGTTTTGTAACAAGGTGTGGAAATCCAATAACCTTTCTCCATCTCTCAAAACAGTCTTTGACCAATGGCAAAAATGTCCCTGTACTATTGAAACAAAACAAAACAAGAAACAAGAAACCACGTAGCCCATGATGTAGAGGGATGGTGGAGTAAAGTATCTGAGTCCCACACATCTCCAAGTATCTTGTGTATGTTAGGACTGGTAAAGCAACGTTTCTTCTATCTGCTTTATCGCAGGTAGCGTAAGTATGTCCTATACTATTTCTATCCTGTAACTTCCCTTAATATGCAAAATCTCCGGGCACACATTCTTCAGTTTGTTTTCATGAATTCAGAACTGTCCCCTTACCATTGGTCTGTATCATTCAGATCATTACCTTTGAGCCCTGAAAACCCCAGGCTCAAATAATGACTGGGAGCTTCCTTAGGAGTTTGCTCTTCTGTTTCTTTCTTAGCAAGTTTCTCACTAGCAGCATTTTTTTCTACGTAGTCCTAGGAAGATATTAAGGCGGGAGAGGATTTTGTGGGACATTGCATGCTGTTGGCTTATGCCGCAAACGCCCCAAAATACTTATTTCCATTTCTTACAGAAGTCATTTCAGCCTGCAGCACTGCCTTATCACTGAAATAGGCCTTATCTCTTAAAAGATTTCATCTGTTTTCATGGAATAAGTTAATAGAACGGGTCTGAGTTTGTGCCGTTAGAGGAGCAACTCTCTGGACTCCACTGGCGTGGACAGTGATGGAAGACACTAGTCTTGGGGATGGTTTCTAGGGGGATTCCAGGGACTGGCTGGTGTCCATGTGCTTCATTAGATGTGTGGGTCAGCTCTGCCATTATTCATCTGGGAATGCTCTTCTTGGATCTAGTGGTAAAAAATATTCATAATCTGCATCTCTTCTATTTCATCCTTTGGTCAGAATTAAGGCCATGAGAAGTGGTTAACCATGATGAAAACATGCAATATCTCTTTAAGATTCAGCCTGGTGTTGTGCACATAGTGGCTGGATTGGGAAGCCCATGTGCTCTGGGAGCCCCCAGGGTCTCTAGCGCCCCACCTGCCCCACTGTGACTGCCGTCAGCTCACATTTTTCTTCATCCTCATTTCCCCCAGGAATGGGGTATGTTCCCTTGACACATCTCTCCTGGAAGGATTATTCCCAAGAAATTACTCAGCACTGTGACCAGTGTCCTCTTACCCCCGCCCCCCAGCAACCTCCCCCACTGCCTTCTGAGAACCCAGCAATGGTTGACTTTCCATTCCAATGAGAATTACGGAATTTTTCTCCTTTTCAATTGTAAGCCAATCCAACAGGCTAGGCCAGCAGATAAAGGCCTTTTCATTCATCTTCCTTTGTTTATTTTGGGTCTCACATAACCAGCTGCAAGGAACTATAAGTCTTTTCCTCAAGATGCATCTCTCACATGATGGTGCATGTAAGTGCTGTTACTATCGTCGTTTGTAACAGATGAGAAAACTGAGGCCCAGGGAGGTTTAGCCTTTGCCCAAAGGTCACAGACTCAGGAGGCAGAGGAGCAGCTGTGTGACTCCAAACTCATTATCCACTTTCCTCCAATTCCTTTCTCCATTTTCTCCATTTTCATGTCTTCCCTTGTATCATTCTGATTTCTCTTAGATGATCTGCTTCAATGAATCACGTCCTTTCATTCTCTTCCAAAGAGTCCCTGACAAACTCACTCCCACTCATGCCTTCATTCTTTAACCAACAAGCATTTATTAAACACCTTTTTTGTGTAAGGTATTAAAGTCAGATGTTCACAAACAGACTAATCTTGTCAACACTCCACAAAGAGAGCGAAGGTACGAACCTTGGAACAATATTCTCCAAAGTGTATGAACTTTCTGTTGTAAGATAAATAAGTTCTGGAAATCTAATGCATCGCTTGGCAACTATGGTTGATAACAATATACTGTATCCTTGAAATTTGCTAGGAGTATTGATCTTAAGTCTTCTGGCCACACACACACACACAAAGACGGTGATGGGTTGTGGTAATCATAATACTTTCTATATTAAAACATCACATCGTGTACTTTAGATACATATAATTATTTTTTGTCAATTATATTTCAATAAATCTTGGGGGAAAATAATACAAGGTTCAGTTATTTAAAAAAACATGTGGACTTTTAAAACTGCAGACTTTATACAAAAGAGCTAAAGGGCTCAAATTTTCAACCATGTTATTTGGGACCTAAAAATGTGAGTCTTTTCTTTATCCCACATTATAGTATCCCCGTCAGTTGCTTTTAGCCCATAAATGGGTCACACCCCTGGACCTCTGTGGCCCCTTTAAGCTAGTGGTTTGGATATGGGGGAATTGCAGGTGGATCTGCCAGTGGGTGGGACTGGCTCAGTCATCGACCCTAACACGCTTCTTTAGAAAAGGCTCTTCAACATCCCCCACTCCATGTTTCTTCCCACACCTACCCCTGCTGGTCTCCTAAGGGACTAGTCTTTATGACCAGATTTAGTTTGAGGGAAATTTAATTTTGACTTTAGGTTACCTGCATTTTATCCTTTGGGGAATACTGTATTTCTAAAAGCAATATTTTGATAATTTTTCCAGCTTGATGGCGCTTAGGTTGAAATATTCTCCACTCTGTGAAAAGCCCTCAGGTTTCTCTTTTCAGTTTCATTTGTTTTTTTCCCCCCAACATTTTAAAATGAGAAATTTAAAAATATCATACGTGGAAAATATTACAGAGAAAAGACTCCTGCCCCCCACCTAGAATCTACACCCAGCAGTTTGCTCCCTGTGCCTTACCCTGCACTGAATGTCACCTTCTTGCCATCCACACTCGATGCTATTTTTGATGCATTTTGAAGCAAGCTGCAGACATCAGTACACTTCATCTGTAAATATTTCCATGTGCGCATCATTAGCAAGAGTTTAACATTTTTCATTTACGCTTGAAGAGAAATGCGAAAAAATTTTCATGTACCATTCTTAAAGTTTTGACAGAGGCGTGGACTATTGTAAGTCAACTTTTTTCAGGATATAGGAGACCATCACTCCAGATGGTTTTCTCGTGCCCCTTATCAGCCCAGATTCTCACTCTCTCCAAGGTTACTTTCGGTTATTCATGGAAGTTGTTTTCCAGATGGAAAGTAATTCAGGGCTTACATGCAAACCTCGGTTGGAATTTGGAGACATCTACTATTATCTAGAATATAGAATTATCATAAATAGGAACCTCATACTGGCTTCTTCTCACAAATAACCCTTTGTCCTTTCTCTGAGTGCTTTCTCCACCGTTGGCCTTTGGTGGATCTATCTTTCTGTGATTTCCAAATCTGCCTGAACAGATGTTAAGGCAGTTAGGTCCAGCAGTCTGTGCTTCCCTGGTTTAGCTCGGACAGATTTCGCTTTGCAGTTGAAGTTCCACTTGGCTCTGGACGTGGTCTCCTTATCAGCCACTGGTGTGCTTGGGTGCAGAGCCACTTGTAGCAGGCTGGAGATTTTTCTATACTCATTCCCTGGGGCTTCTTGGCATCATCTGGCATTGTGCATTTGACACGGGGCTCTGTGGACTGGGACACCTGCTGAAGCCACATGAGGCACAATGCTCAATTCAGGTCCCTTCGTTAGTCACACAGCACATGCTTCTGACCAAGCTGATTGTGTGTGTGTGTCACAGGATGTCATGCAGCACAGTGACCTTTTACATAGTGAGCTAGTACATTCCATTGTAATCAGAGAGTTTTTGTTGGACTTTCTGCTTCAGAAATCTGCCAAAGAAAAGTTGTAGGGGTGAAAAACAAAAAAGTAGTAAATCTGTAGCGGAGCGCTCCAGGCTCAGTGGAGGAGAGAGTTGTAAACTTGGGCACAAGTTGTATATTTGAAATGTCCTTGGGCAAAATTGTAAGAAGCAGGGTAGGGCACTCATAGCATCTTTATGCCTTGACTCAAAAGAAGTAACAAGTATCTCATCAGCAGACACAGAGAAACTTTTAAAAAGTAAAAAAATATAGTGCAGAGTGAGATGTTCTCGGGGATTTCAGGCTCCTTTGGTGTTACATTTTTCACAACAGTGGTGCATGAATTAAAATGTCCTTGCAGGCGCAGTGGCACACACCTATCGTCCCAGCTACTTGGAAGGCTGAAGCGGGAGGACTACTTTGAGCCCAGGAGGTGTGGGCTGTAGTGTACAATGCTGATCAGTTGTCCGTGCTGAGTTCAGTATCAGCATGGTGACCTTTCAGGGTCATGGGGCCAGCAGGTGCCTAAGGAGGGGTGAACTGGCCCAGATTGGAAACAGAACAGGCCAACACTCCTATGCTGATCAGTAATGAGATTGCACCTGTGAATAACCCCTGCGCTCCAGCCTGGGAAGCATAGTAAGACGCTGTCTCTAAAACAATATTTTTCAAAAAGAAAATAATAGGGAAAACAAGAATAAAAAGTCTTATCCTGTAGTTCTAATAGCCCAAAAGGTAAAGTTCTAGGTTCTTTGTTGGATATTCCAGAGCATAGGCCAATAATGATAAGAGTATTTGCTAATGTTTCTTGGTTCTTATAGCTGTTACACTCCTATTAGGAAACAATCCAGCCACCCCATTGTGAAAATTGGGGAGAATTTTGTTAACTATTTTCAGATGCATAAGCGTGGGAAGCTAATAAGGATGGTGAAGGAACCAGAGACTCTAGGTCTGAAAAAGCAAGGAGGGAATCGTAAGTCAGGAAAAGGGCACTTTAGTTTGAGTTGATGCGCTGATGAGAAACTCAAGAAGATGCCTTTCAGGTGGTTAAAACAAAGGTCTCGAGCCCTTGGGAAGAGTTGGAGATGAGAGTTTGGGCATCATTGTATTCAAGAGGTGAGACTTTTGAAGTCACTGGAATGCATAACATTGTCCAGGGGATGGTGAAGACAAAAGAACAGAGGCCGACCTGTGAGTTGGCAGGTGGCCATGGGGATAAACCAAGTTCCCAGCAAAGGAGGCCCCCAGAATGGAAGAATGACAAAGGAGAAGCCTTCACTAAGCAAAGAAGGGGGAAAGCGGTGAGTGTCTACTGAACTCCGTGCTTGACCAGGCTCTGACCTAAACTAGCTCATTTCGTCTTATTAACCTTCTCCTAAAGGGAGATATTCACATTTTGCAGATGAAAGTAAAGTTGAGATAATTTATAGAAAAAAATCGTATTTTTTGCTCTGATAAAGACTAAAACCAATTCAACCCCCACTGATTAGATTTTCTACTCTACAAGTTAGGGGGCAAAAGGGGTAGAAGGAAAGTGACAGGGACGAGAGAGGTGGATGGACTGGAGGCTATGGTCTGAGAGTGGATGTCCCAGCTGTGGGCTCCCAGAGGCTGGTGGCTCCTGAGGAGGACTCCGCATTCCACAAGTGCTCACTTGTATGAGGTAGAGACATGTGTGGTGGACAGAATAATGCATCCCACATCTTAATCCCTGGAACCTGTGACTATGTTGTTTGACATGGCCGAGGGGACCTTGCAGATGTGATTGAGGTAAAGGTCCTGAGACGAGGGCAGAAAGCTAACACTCTGGGTGGTCCCCATGCAATCATAAGGGTCGTCATAACAATGAGGCAGGAGGGTATGAGTCAGAGAAGTTGTAGCAAAGGAAGGAGAGGCAGGAGTGGAGTCAGGCCTTGAACTCAACAAGGGGGCGGCCTCCAGACCCGGAGAAGCCAAGGCTGCAGGTTGTCCACTGGTGGCTCCAGGAGGAAAGCAGGTCTGCTGACAGCCGGATTTTAGACCTGTGAGATCCATTTCAAACTTCTGACCTCTGCAACTATAAGATAATAAATTTTTGTCATTTCAAGCCACTAAGTTTGTGATAATTTGTTACAGAAGCAAGAGGTAACGAATACAACATGTTTTTAAGGCAAGTGCTTTGGACAGTCACTCTGTCTTCCTGTCAATACCCCCCTGCCCTCCCCTGGGGGTCCCAGTGCCACCATCAGAGGAAAATTTGGCCTCACGTGTAAGAATCCGCATGGACCCTCCTGCACTGTGGACCCATGCTCCATCTGAAGCCCTGCACCTCTGCTGTGTCCTGTCCATTCCCTGGTCATTTCTATCTCCTCCTGCCGTGGGAGCTTCCTGCTGAACAAACAGAAGGGATTCTCACTTTGGAGGATGGCCATGCCCCAGCAGTTCCCACTAGAGCAGTGGTTCCCAACCTTCCTAATGCCTCCTAATGCCGTGACCCTTTAATACAGTTCCTCATGTTGTAGTGACCCTCAACCATAAAATTATTTTCATTGCTACTTCATAACTGTAATGTTGCTACTGTTATGAATCATACTATGCAGGATTTATTTTCATTGTTACAAAGGGGTCGCGACCCATAGGTTGAGAACCGCTGCACTAGAGCTTGGCATCTGAGTCCTTACAGTAACCTGGCTCCAGGGGCGATGTTCCATAGAGCCACTTGTGATTTAGTTTGACACTGGGTGGACTAGCTACAGAGGCCTGGCACAGGGTATAGAGTGGCAGACAACTAATGTGGTCACAAAATTTGGGGACATGACTTATCTCTAAGGATCTGTAAACTAAAACCTAATTTCATGTCTTTACAGTTATTACAACTGAATGCCAACGACAGAGGGACTTTCCCTCCCAACAGAAGTAGAGATAAAGGATATATTTTCAGTAGGGCATGCTAGAAAACCCCACAGTCACTCAGAGCAACAGAGCTGGTCAGTCTGCTGATGATTTCGGTTCACAGAGGTCGTGACCTGACCAATGCCTCAAGGCCAGCCAACAGGGAGGAAGAGTGAGACCTGCTGAGAATGTTCCCACAGTTACCGTTCTCAACTGATAGAGCCAACAGTCTCTCTGTGTTGAGACAGTCTTTCTTACCAACAAAGTTCAGGAACCAAACTTTGAGAATGATTGACTGAAAAACAAACTCCCCAGAGCAGGAAGAAGAGTACTATCTTTTTCAAACATTTGCATAATAATATCTTTATCAAATATTTGCATTCTAGCAGGCTTCCCTGCATAAATGGATATGTTCCCTGGGCTGCTGTAACAAGCTGCCACAAACTTGGTGACTTAAAACATTAGAAATTTATTCTCTCACAGTTCTGGAGAACCGAAGTTCAAAAATCAAGGTGTTAGCAGCATTATCCGCTCTCTGAATCTTCTAAGAATGGATCCTTCTTTGCCTCCTCCAGCTTCTAGTAGCCCTTGGCATTGCTTGAGTGTGGCTTCATCACTTGAATTTCTGCCTGCATCTTCATATAGTCACCATCCCTGTGTGACTTTTCTTAGTGTCTCTTCTGCATTAGGGCCCACCATAATCACTTCATTTTAACAACTTGATTACATCTGCAAAACACCTTTGTTCCATTCTTCTTGGGTTGCCATATACCAGATACCACAGACTGGGCAACTTAAACAACAGAAACTTCCTTCTCATCCTTCTGAAGGTGAGAAGTTCATGATCGAGGTGCAGCAGATTTTGTTCCTGGTGAGGGCTCTCTTCCTAGCTTGCTGACAGCCACCTTCTTGCTGTGTTCTTGTATAGTAGGTGTGAGGAAGAGAGAGCAAGAGTAAGAGAGAGAGAGAGAGCAAGAGAGAGAGATTTTCCTTATCTTATAAGGCCACAGTTCTACTGGATTAAGCCTACCTTCATGACTTCAATTAACCTTAAATCACCTACCAAATATCCTTATCTCCAAATACAGTCATACTGGGGGTTAGAGACTCAACATGTTAATTTGTGGATAGGGAGAAACAATTCAGTTCATAAAATCTCTATTTCCAAATGAGGTCACATTCATAAGTACTGGAGATTTAGACTTCAACTTAGCTTTTTAGAGAACACAATTCAACCCACAATACAAAGTCATGAGGGTAGAAGTTCTGGAAAGGGTATCTGGAACAGGCATCATCCCCTGGAGGGTGACTCTGGAGAACCCAGTAAATGTGCATACCCTCGTGGCGGCCATACTGTTGAACACAGACTCTCCTGGCAGCCTCTTCCGGGTCCTGGTTACTGCAGGAACTCCCAAGCAGAAAGGCAGTTGTGGCTGGGTGAGCTTGGAAAGATGGGTGCCCTTCCTGCTTACACCTTCCACAGGCCCCAGGTGAGCCCACACCTGCCTGAGCTGCAGCAGCCCATCCCTCTGACAGGGGAAAGTGAGTCCCCCCAGGTGGGCCCAAGACCCCGCCTCTGACCTGTGGCACCTGAGGCATTTGCACCTATTTCTTTAGCTGCACAGATACCTTCCACATGTCATGTGTGCAGGGAGCCTGAATCATTTCCTTCATTTTTACCACACTGATTGGTTGCACATGCCCATTCTGTGTGGGTCTACACTGCCTGCAGCATTTGACATACCCAAAGCCCATCCTAGTGAGCTCAGAAAGGGCAGAGACCTGCAAGTCAGACCCAGGCAGAACCACGTGTCCGGGGCAGCGGTTCTCAACCTGTGGGTCACAACCCCCTTGCAACAGTGAAAAAACATTGCGGCATTAGGAAGGTTGAGGACCACTGGTCTGGGGAAGCGAGAATGCTCCCTGCTCCCAGGGCAGGACGCACCCTCCACTGGGAGGCCCACTGCTCACTGAGCGATCCCACGGTGAAATGACTAGGCATCTGCTATATCTGCTTCTCAACTTTGGTGTTTACATGACTCTGGGCAAGTGGCTTAACCCCCCAAGCCTCAAGTTCCTCATCTGTAGAGTGAACCTAATACATGCATCATTACAAAAGTTTTGCGATACACACAAATCAAAAAACATGAAATCCATATGGACAGAAACAAATGAAATCTCTCAGCCACACTGCCACGCTGTGGAAGTTGAAACTTGCACAGGTGAATCAGAAAGGATGCTGTTGACTGTTTCTTGAAGTGAAATTATAGACCATAACAGTCTATCTCAAAACTTTCATAGTGACCCATGTCCAGCACCTGTGACAAAGGATGGTTGGAAGGCCTGAATGAGATGAAGGAGTTAAAACAGTACTGGCTAGCGACTCGTTCCTAATTCATGACAATGCTTGCTGTTTTGCTCTACACACACCTACTAATGTCTGTGCACTGACAAAACACTTTTCTGAGCACCTAGGAGAGGGGAGGAGCAAAGAAAGGGCTCCCTGTCCCCTGTGTCTGGAGCTACCTGCATAGTTCCCGCCAGCTCTCCCATCCACCAGGCTGAGCAGGGAAAGAAGGAAACATCAGATTCTTGGGGCACGTGGCCCTCCTCCACCACCCAAGCAGCCCCATCCTGAGTTGATTTAGGGTAGGCCTTTAATGTGGCCTCCAGGAACACTGAACCCTTTACGGAGCAGATTTATTCATGTCTCTGCTCTCATGCTTCTTTTAACTCCAGGCTTGAGTTTTATTTGTTTCCCTGGACTTGCCAACTTAGCTTTGTGATGGAGAAAGAAAGATGTGAAGTGAGCTGCAGCTGGTGTAAAAGGAGCCTGCAGTGATTTGCATATGGGATGCAGCTGGCCCCAAAGCCCAGTTAATAGAGGACAGAGCAGGATGCTCACCCCCACTTAATTATACACCTGGGATAAATGTTGTCTCCGTATCACTTTGTTGTTAGAAGAGTTCCTATCACTTATAACTTGGTGAATTAAAGAAAGTTAGGTAACTTTGTTTGCTTTTGATAAATGAAGAAACTGCTGTTCCTGAGTTTTAATGACACCAGAGTCAGAGCAATGGAAATTGAAATAGCGTGTTCACCTGCTGCTCACTATATGATTTCGGCAAGTTTCTAATTGTATCCGAACTTCTTTCCATTTGTTGACCTGGAGATGACAATGTGTATTTTTTTAAGGTGATTGCACAGAAGAATTAGATTTTCTAATTAGATTTTCTAATTAGATTGGATGTTAACCATCCAATTTGTGGTACTTGGTACGTAGTAATTGTACCCCAATCAATGAAACGTGTTGCTGTGACGCTACAGAGCAGGTATTCAGTAAATGCCCCTGTCTTTCATAACCAGAGGACAAAGAGAGGGGTTAATTTTTTCTGTTAAGGGCCAATTTATATTTTCAACATGTTAAGTCATATGGATTCTGTCACAGCTATTCAACTTTGCTGTTGTAGTAAGAAAGAAGCCACAGATATTATGTAATGAATCACTATGGCTAGGTTCTAATAAAACTTTATTTATACAAACAGTGGCCCTGATTTGGCCCTTGGTCCATAGCCTAATGAACCCTGACCAGTATAAAACTATATTAATGTTTGATATAATGTTATTACTAATAACATCTAGTAGGAAATTCCTACAGTCAACTTTTATATTTTAGTTTCTACTCCCCACTTCTTTGAATTTCTTTTTTTTTTACACAGATTCCCACTTTATTGAGTGCAGTGACATCAGCCTAGCTCACAGCAACCTCAAACTCCCAAGTTTGAGTGATCTTTCTGCCTTAACCTCCCAGGTAGCTGGAACTACAGGCACCTGCCACCTTGCCTGGCTAATTTTTTCTATTTTTAGTAGAGACAGGATTTCACTCTTCTTCAGGCTGGTCTCAAACTCCTGAGTACAAGGGATCCTCTTGCCTCAGCCTCCCAGAGTTCTGGGATTATAGTTGTGAGCCACCTGACCCCATCAGTGTTAAAATTTTCTTCCTGACAATGCTGGGCAGACCTAAGGTTTCTGTGACCTCTGCCCTGTGAACTCATCATAGAGCAGCTACCTCTCCATGGTGGGGAGAAGGCAGGCCCATTTCTCAGTGGTCTGTGAGCTCCTGGAAGTCAGTGACTGTCTTTTTAGCTTTCTGAACTGTTCAGAAAGTGAACAACACTACTTCTCATCTCCCCCAGAGAATGGAAGAAAAGAGTAGTTGGGGGAATTTTGAATAACCAGAGGCTCTTAACTGGGCGTGATTTTGCCCCCAGGAGACATTTTGAGGTATCAAAACTGGGGGGTGCCACTGGCATTTATTATTTATTATATGCTAAACATTTTGCATTTGCAGATGCAACTAAAATTCTCTTGTAGGGTCCCCCTCACAAGAGAATATCCCCGCCCCAATGTCAACTGTGCAGAAGTTGAGAAACTCTGGACTAGTAAAAATGAAACATTTTATAGGCTAGGGAGCAGAACAATGCAGCTGACTCTGTTCCCCCAAAGGAGAGGAGAGAATCAAATGAGACCGGTAGGTGAGTAAAGGATGTTTGCATCGGTGCAGAGCCTCACTGTGAGTTAAGCAATCCTGCAGAGCCTATGCAGGCTCCTGGGCAACATTCTTGGGTTCATCCATCCAAATCCCCCTTCGGTTTAAGCCTTTTCCCATCCTTCTCAGCAGGAAGAGGAGTGTCTTTGGCGACCTTTCAAATGCGGGGGAGCTGTGAAGCCACACCTTAGTCTGCTTTTCTGCAGGCAAAATTATCAAATTCCTTTTTGCTTTTTCCCTAGGTCCTATTTTTGAAGGCTTTAATTATTTTAGCTTTTACAAAGACTCTCCTGTGGATTTTCTCCTCGTTTGCCGCATACCTCCCACGATATTCAGTCTTAACCTGAAAGAGCTTCCAATTAATCTTCTACTTGGACAGACTCACCCAATGGTTTCTATAAGCCACGCGGGCTTTTATCTCGTGTTCTCACACGCATGTGACTTTGGGGATAGTCTGTCCTTCCCGCTGAAAGACTTTGGCCCATTTTTTCTCTGTACTGTGAGTGAGTGAAGTGAAAAATTACAGCGGTGGCTGTTTGGGGAAACTGCTCTAAAAACACCTCCTTAAACAGGGCGCACAGTTCCTCGTTAGGTGTTTGCCCACTTAAGGCCACTGTTGGGAACAATCTCTCATTTAATCTTTAGGAGTTGAATTGTACCACTTCCTACCCCACCCTTCAAAGCTATATTAGAGACCTAACCTCTAGTATCTTAAAAATGTGACCTTGTTTAGAAATAAGGTCTTTACTGGGGTAATTAAATTAAATGAAGCCATTAGTGTGGGCCCTAATCCAATTATGACTGGTGTCCTTATAAAAGGGGACAATGTGGACACAGGCACACGTAGAGGAAAGATGATATGAGGACACACCGGGAGAAAGCCATCTACGAGTGAAGGGACATTTGATGCCACCGGGAACCAGAGAGATTTGTGGTCCTTCTCAGTGCCTTCAGAGGGAGCACAGCCCTGCCAATGCTTTGATTTTGAACTCGGGTCTCAAACTGTGAGATAATAAATTAACTAGTTTGTGCGTTCTGTTACAGCAGGCCTAAGGAACTCATGCAGTCACTCGTGCACTAGCTGTAATTATTCACTTCACTCACTCACAGGACGGAGAAAACTTTCACAATCCTCTCGGGACATGTTTGCCAAGGATTGTAAACTGCCATTTTCCCTTTAATGGATGATGTCAGTGGCCTACCCATTTCCCCATCATCTTTCTCAGAGGCTGCCTAAAGCCATATCAATAGCCTTTGCATTTCCTAGCTGAGGACATTCTCAGACCGTGGGCACACACGTGTACATGGAACAGACTGGAAGTGCCAGAGCGCTCCCAGAGTGAGCCTCAGCCCAAGAGAGGCAGTGGTGCTGAATAAAGACCCAGCCTCTTCGCCCCCGGTAGAATCACTTAACGCTGGGTTCACCAAAAGGTTTCAGAGCGTCCTGAGTCCTAACTGGCCATAATGGAACCTACTAATCAAGGCATCGCTTCTTTGCTTTCCACCCTCCCTTTCTAATTTCCTTACTTCCTCACAGTGCTTTCTGAAATCACCTCCTAAATGAAATACTAGGCCCAAATCTTTGTCTTGGGGTCTGCTCTTGGAGGAACTTTAACCAAGTCCCCCCTACAATGAGAATCTGAATGCCTGGATTGGAGGTCTGAGAGCACCGTCCTTACGGCTAAAAACCAAGTGACAAGAAGAAGAATTAGGTACTGGAGCCACATATCACTAGCAGCAAGGTCAAGAGTCAAAGCCGCAAACTAGACAGTTGGGAAGACTCAGAGGTCCCAGCCAGGCTGGCATCTGAGCATGAATCGTGCAAGAGTGCTGCAGTGCAGGCCAGCGGCCAGCCCTACACTCACTCAGGAACCCACGCATCAGATGCTACGCCAGCACTTAGGGCCACAGAAGGCCATGGGAAATACCCTGAACTTGAGGAGCTCACCTTCTTGGTTTAAGTGCCATGAGCCAAATGCTGATTGGGAACCCTAGGGAACCAGATTCTGGGTAAGCAGTGTGTGGACATGTGCGTAGGGGGGGCACTGGGGTGGTGAAGGATTAAGTGGAGCCAGGTGACATATCGAACAGAGAATGGATCTCCTGGCCATGAGGAAGGCCTGTGTGAAGGCCCCCAAGTGGGGAAACATTACAGAAGCTGTGAGATGTCCACTCTACCCCCTTCTCAGGGCCTGTGTGCTGTGCTAAGGAATTTACATCTCTCCCCTGTATGTAACAATAAGCAGAGATGGCTTCACAACCATGAGACAGGATCTGGGCAGTCACTTAAGACCTTTAGCTTAGAAAGACCCTTCACTTGGGTTAATGCTCGCCTGTCTCCATCTTGAAATTCTCAATTCCTTTTTAACAAGTGTCCATGATTTTACAATGGGTCCTGAAGATGATGCGTCCTAGCAGTAAGAAACTAATAAATGAATACATGTAACAGTGGTTTTGAATCAGGCCTCTAGCACATGCTCTGCAGATTTCCATGAAAGGCAGCATGCTGATGGGGCGGGGCTGAGAACCAATAGTGGTGGTTCCACTGGGGGGATTTGGGGGAGCTCTCTGGCCAACTAGAACCTCTGCTTCCCATTATGTTGGGTGTGAAGGCAGCCAGGCATTTTAATGATCATTCATTTATTCTTTTCATTCTTTCATTATCCTCAAACTCTTTATAAACCCTTCCATATACTGACAGGTTACTAAATGATATTTATCATAAAGAGAAATCTGTGTGTAAGTCATGTCCTTTTGAGATGATAGTCAAGGAAATTTACTCTCTAGTCACTACTCTCTAGTCCTCCCATAGATTAGGAAGTATTCTTTTCATCCTCAAGGATAACGCTTTCACTCTCTTTATAAGGAGTGGTTCACTATCTGGATTAACGGGTGAAAAAAAAAATGGAGCTCAGAGAGACTTGAGTTTATCCAGGGTAAGTCCAGACTTATTCAAGGTAACTTCTAGACTTGGAATTGTATGTCAACATTGCTCTCCAGCTCTTTCTGTCCAAGGGCCTGCCCTGTTCACTACCCACCACACTCTCCCTAAATCATTCTATTTTTTTTTTTTTTTTTTTTTTTAGATAGAGTCTCAAGCTGTCACCCTGGGTAGAGTGCTATGGGGTCACAGCTCACAGCAACTTCCAACTCTTGGACTTGAGCGATTCTCTTGCCTCAGCCTCCCAAGTAGCTGGGACTACAGGTGCCTGCCACAATGCCTGGCTATTTTTTGGTTGTAGTTGTCATTGTTGTCCAGTGGGCCCAGGCCAGATTCGAACCCGCCAGCTCCAGTGTATGTGGCTGGCGCCTTAGCCACCTGAGCTACAGGCACTGAGCCCTGTAAATCACTCTTTTACTCTGCCTCTTCTGTAAGGTTGTCTCTGAATGTGAGGTCTTCATAAGCAGGCACTATATTTTACAGACACACAGGATAATATTTTGTGGCAGGTTTATAATCCCTTTCTTGCTTATCCTTAAATTCACAAAGTATTTCTGAATCTTGGTAAGTTCAGCAATTTTCCACAGAACAACAGCTGTAATCTCTAAAGTACATGAGCTTTACAGTAAACAAGGTAAAAAGGTAAGGTGACCAGACGTCCCACTTTTGGCGGGACAGTCCCAATTTTTAACAATTTGTCCCGTGTCCTGTGGCATTTTAAAAAAGTCCCGATTTTTGGAAAGAATGCAAGACAATCTAGGGAAGGGTGGGACAATGGGAAGGGAATATACCGGCTGCTGAAAAGGTTAATGTTGCTCCATTTGGGAATGAAGAGGTTACTGTAACTTCATTTGGGAATGAAGAGGTTAATGTAACTTCATTTGGGAATGAAAAGGCTAATGTAAACTCCCTACTCCCCTCCTGGGCAAGGTCACCCAGGTGGACCAGCGCCCTACTCCTTTGAGCCACAGGTGCCGCCCTATACATAATTTTTTTAAATGTATTATATTTGTAAATTGTACTTGTGTTGAAATTTAAAAAAAAAATCACAATACTATTTTTGCATCCTATGAAAATTTTTGTTGCTCCATATAGACCAAATTTTTAATCAAGAATACACCCCTCCTCTGCCCTACCCCCCACCCTACCCCTATCAATGGTGTCCCACTTTACCAATGTTAAAATCTGGTTACCTTATAAAAAGGTAAAGTACAACAAGGCAGGGATTTAGCCATGTTGGCTACAAAGCCAGTTCTTCTAAGAACCTTATCCTGAGGGTACTTTATTTCTCTTCCAGTATGTACACACACATACACAAGTGCACGCACACACACCAACACACACCCACACGAACACACACCCACACGTGTGCACACACACACACACTCATTCTCTCATGTGCACAGCCATATTCTCAGGGGATGCTGACTTCCCTCCCATCCCCAAGGGGCCTGATTGGTCTAAGGACTCTCTCCCTCCTCTTGTTATGTTTGGTTTAGAAATGGACATGTGACTTTTTCTGGCCAATGATACATAAGGGTAAATTTGGGAGGGTTAAGAGCTTCAGAGAAAAATTTTTCTCTCTCTCAAGAGTCACTAGATGGATGTGAGGTCAGCATGATGATGAGATATCTGTACCCCCATGTTCATTGCAGCACCCTTCACAGTAGCCAAGAAATGGAGTCAGTGTGAGTATCCATCAAGAGATGAATGGGTTAAAAAACAAATACTTATACACAATGGAATAGTAAACAGCCTTGAAAAAGAAGAAAATCCTATCATTTGCAACAACATAGATGAGCCTGGAGGCCATTATGTTAATTGAAACAAGCTGGGCAGAGAAAGACAACTATAATAGACCGAATAGGATCTCACTTACCTGTGAAATCTTAAAAGGTCAAGCTTGCAGAAACAAGAGTAAATTAGTGACCAGAGGCTGGAAATGGGGGTTTGGGGAAATGATGTTCAAAGGACACAAAACATCAGTTATCCAGGATGAGTAAGTTCTAAAGATCTGTTGTACAAGATGGCTCTAGTCAATAACAATATATTGCATAACTGAAAATTTCTAAGAAAGAAGTATACGCACCACAAAAATGATAAGTGGGCTAACGTACACCGTGATTCTATTGATTCAGCCATTCCACGATGTGTACATGTGTCCACAAATGCTTGTGTACCATATGCATACATAATTTCATTTTTTAGTTGTCAATGCATAAATATAAATAATCACTAGAAGATTCTGACTCCCTCTGACCTCCCTACACAGCCTTTACTGATATAGCTTCCAATGACTTGAGTGACCCTGCAAGAAAATCATTAAAACAAAAAAATCATGGAACATTTTCATAAACACTATCTCATTTTTTTCCTAACTGAGCTGCAATTCACAAACATGAAATTTATCATTTTAAAAGTGAAAATTTCAGTGGCATTTTGTACATTCACAGTATTATTCTAGTTCTAAAGTAGTTTCGTCTCCCTGAAGGGAAACTCTGTACTCATTAAATATTACTTTCCACTCGTTCCCTCTCAGCCCCTGCCAACCAATCAGCTTTCTGTTTCCTTGGGCTTAACAATTCTGGGCATTTCATGTGAATGGACTCATACAATCTGTGGCCTTTTGCAACTTATTCTTTTGCTTAGTATAATGTTTTTGAGGTGTATCCATGTAGGATGCATAAGAACTTTATTCTTTTTTAAGACTAAGATGCCATTGTCTGTATATACCATATTTTGTTTACTCATTCATCCATGGTTCTTTGATGGACATTTTGGGTTGTTTCTGTCTTGTGGCTGCTGTGAACGTGTGTGTACATATATTTGTTTGAGTATCTGCCCTTAATTCTTTTCAGTATATAGGTAGAAGTGGAATTGCCAGGTCACATGGTAATTTTAACTTTTTGAGAGACCATACACTCTTTCCACGGCAGCTGTAACGTTTTGTGCTCCCACCAACAACTTATATACACTCTCATTTTGCCAGAACTCCAACTGTTAAGGTCAGGGTATTTTATGAAGGAAGGTATTGAGCATCAAGGTTGTAAAATCATTGGCCCATCTCAGTTTGTCAAGTGTCGAAATTTGATTCCACATCTTTGATTATAGGTTCTATTTCTTCCTATTGCATAAACTTCTGAGATCTTCAGCTTCATCTTCTGGAGGAAAAAGAAAAAAAACAGAGATTATGACATATAAGCTCATCCAGATGTTGACTAAGAACTATGGGAAAATCCCAGCCCAGTGTTCCGGGAGCTTCACATTATGTTAATACAAATGCACACATGTATTTTACAAACACGGCATCTGTGGTAACACTTAGTCTGTAATAAGTCCTCAGAAAATATTTATTGAATGAATATTATGCATTCATCTGAGGGCCTTCGTGTCTCTGGTACAAGTGATCCTTATGCTACCTCTTCCTTAACATCCTTCCTTGCCAAGGCAGCACTTCCAGAACAATCAGACTGGGTCACCCAGTGCCACATGACTCCGGCAGGGTGGACTGTCTCTCTCGCACTCCAAATTGAAAATACCACATGTCCTTCTCAGCCTTGTCAGTAGTCAAGTCTACTTCAAATGCAGTAGCAACGTCCCTCTCAGTTTGACTTACTCTCATGTGATCATTTAATCTATAGACGTATATCGCTGATGGGTTTTAATTACAGTATGTCTGCTATTTATTTTACAAATCAGTCTTCATCTTCTTGGCCTTTGATGTTTCATCGCCAAGAAGTTAACTAGTACCAATCCCAAATAATGAATGTGTTTTGTAGTTCATAAAATTCTCCCCAGATCAATACGGTTAATAAGTGATAATGTCACTTGGGAATGCTAATAAATTAAAAAAAAAAAATAGGCCGAGCCAGCTGAAAAACTAGAACTGGAAATAGATTATAGCATTTTGCCCCAAGGCTTTGGCAGCAATTGAAACAAAGTATTTTGAAACGGAGCAAATTGGCATTTCTCTGACTTCTAATGTTCAGTCTCTCCAAGCGGGACACCTGGTTCAACTACACAAAACAGCCATTCAGAATTATAGTCTGGGCTTTTGTTATGCAAAAGGTAATTGAGGGCAGCAGCAATTTTTCCAGGAAAAGCTGTTTTTACTTTTTCCCTAGGGAGAGTTCTCTGCAGAGAAAAAAAGAAAAAAAATAAACAGAAAGAAAACTGTTGCATTAGGAATTATGCGGATGGGTGAGTTCTAAAATGATTTTATAAAAGAAAACTTCATACATGTCACAAAGTGTTTCCATAGTTAGTGAATGAAATCAATCAACCCCCAAAGCTTCCCTGTGGTCAACAATAAATTGTCAGGAACATGAAACCTTTTTAGAAGTTCCCACCTGGCTTTCTTTCTCCACCTCTCAGTCTGGGGAAACGTGCTTTGATTTTGGTTGCATTCATGTGGTAGGAGACATCATTGACCGGCACTGTGGTCGGCCTGCTAGCAGAGGACCTGTGCCCTGCGTGACTGTGCCCAGTTGCCTATGTGCCTGTGACCCCATGTGCCTATGACTCCCGATGTCTGTGACCCCATGTGCCTATGATTCTGGGTGCCTGTGTCTCCATGTGCCTGTGACCCTGTGTGCCTATGACCTTGTGTGCCTGTGACCCTGTGTGCCTATGACCTTGTGTGCCTGTGACTCTGTGTGCCCGTGACCCTGTGTGCCTATGACCTTGTGTGCCTGTGACACTGTGGGCTTGTGACTCTGTGTGTCTCTGACCCTGTGTGCCTGTGACCCCATGTGTGTGCCTATGACCCCATGTGCCTATGACTCTGTGTGCCCTTGATTCCATGTGCCCGTGACCTGTGTGCCTATGACCCCATGTGCCTGTGATTCTGTGTGTCTGTGACCCTGGGTTCCTGTGACCCCGTGTGCCTATGACCCCATGTGCATATGACTCTGGGTGCCCGTAACTCTGTGTGCCTGTGACCTGTGTGCCTGTGACCCCATGAGCCTGTGACCTGTGTGCCTGTGATCCTGTGTGCCTGTGACCCGTTTGCCTGTGACCCCATGTGCCTGTGACTTGTGTGCCTGTGACCTATGTGCCTGTGACCCTGTGTGCCTGTGACCCATGTGCCTGTGACCCTATGTGTCTGTGACCCCATGTGCCTGTGACCCCATGGGTTGTGACCTGTGTGCCTGTGACCCGTGTGCCTGTGTCCCTGTGTGCCTCTGACCCGTGTGCCTGTGACTCGTGTGCCTGTGTCCCCATGTGCCTGTGTCCCTGTGTGCCTGTGACCTGTGTGCCTGTGACCCTGTGTGTCTGTGACCCATGTGCCTATGACCCGTGAGTCTGTGACCCCA
>NW_003852506.1:830022-883335 GCF_000181295.1 Otolemur garnettii
GTGTGCCTGTGACCTGTGTGCCTGTGTCCCTGTGTGCCTGTGACCTGTGTGCCTGTGACCCTGTGTGTCTGTGACCCATGTGCCTATGACCCGTGTGCCTATGACCCGTGTGTCTGTGACCCCATGTGCCTGTGACCTGTGTGCCTGTGACCCATGTGCCTATGACCTGTGCGTCTGTGACCCCGTGTGCCTGTGTCCCTGTGTGCCTGTGACCCATGTACCTATGACCCATGTGCCTGTGACCCATGTGCCACGGCCTGTGTGCCTGTCCCCGTGCCCCTGCTCGTGTGTGTGTATGCTTTGCACAGTGCAATCCAAGCAGGGCTGGAAACTGGACTTGAGTCTAGCATTCACGGCTGCGGGCTGTGCTGCCCGACCTACTAATGGGAAACCTAAAGTCCAGATGGAAAGAGAATGTGCTGAAGGTCACTTGACCAAAGCCAGCTCACCCCGGATGGTGGCATTGCCCCCCTGATGTTAACCCTTCACACATGACATCCTCCTTCAGTGGGTCCCTAGCTGTCTGGGGGTGGGGGGACCCCAAAGGTGAAGCCAGACAGCCTCAAAATCAAACTGAAGAGTCTTCCACGGTGAGTGTTGGAGAGTGAGGTACACCTGCTGTTGCTGCACCCCGAGAACAACACCGGAGGTGGCCAGGCCCCAGGCGGGGATTTCCCCCCTTGCTTAAGTGATAACTATTTCTTGAGTGTGATTCTGTGGTGAGCTTTGCTCTGGGGATGGGGCAGAGCTGGTGCTCTCTGGACGCACCTCGCAGCGAAGGAGACAGATGATAAAAACCAAAGGCAGCCATTGAGTAATGTAATTTCAGATGATCAAAGTGCTATGAAGAAAGCGGGAGGGTGGTGGGCGAGGAGGAGCGAGTTTAGATGGCAGGATTAGAGAGAGCCTCGGGGAGCAGCACCGGGCAGAAACCTGCATGGTGAGAAGGAGCCAGATCTGTAGGCACTAGGGGAGCCCCCGGGAGGCGGCCGTGGCTGAAGTGTCCTAAGGCAGCCATGGTGCATCTGAGGAGCTCAAGGCTGGCCAGGAGAGGACTGACCCAGGAGGGATGTGTCAGAAAGTGTGGGTGGGTAAGCGGGACCAGAGCCAAGGTCCCCACACGGCAAGGTCTCCGGCCCCTGGCACTGCTGATATTTGAGGCAGGGCCATCTTCTGTGCTCTGTAAGGCTCTGAAGTCGGTGCCACATCTCATCTATGTACATGGTCCTCCCAGGTGCACAGTCCTCATCTGGGTGACGTCACTTCGCCACCAGGACCCTCGTGTCTGCCTTCAGCCTGCAGAGCCACCTCGGGAGTTCCTGGTCCCCCAAGGACTTGCTGACTCCTCTCTTTCTGTTCCCCTCACTGACTCATCCTTCTTGGCCCTGCTCTTACACATGAGAGTTCCCCAGGGTTTTGTCCTCAAGGCTCTTTACATCTCAAGTCTAGACACCCTCCTAGGAAAGGTCCTTAATTCCCTCGCAGTAACTATCACTTCCACGGGGATGACTCACACATTTATTTTCCCAGACTTGATATCTCTCTTGAGTTCCAGACCTCTAACCTGAACTTCCCGCCACTAGGGATGTCACCAACAGACCTTGCGCTGGAGCAAGACAGTGGAAAGGCATCTTTAATTTGCTCCTTTTATCTTTTCCTCCAAATTCAGATGGATCGTGGGCTCTCTGTGGTTCCTCAGTCTTCCTGCAGTATTTCATCTCCTGAGTCATCTTTCTCGGGCCAGGGTCTGATGGTGTTAGTCCTCTGACTACAAGTTATTAGTGGCTGCCCATTACGTGCTGGTAAATCCCAAGTCCAGTCTCCACAGCACCCTACCATCTAAGCAACACCTGCTTCCATCTCATCACCCCCGTGACTTTCCCTCCGGTCCCGTAGACACCAGTTGTGGTCCCTGAAACCCACCTTGTCTCTTTTCCTCTGCTTCCTCTGCCTGTCGTGGCTTCACCATTAATGCCCTTGTCTGGAATCAGTCCTTCCCCTTTTCCCTTCCCTACTCTGTGAAACCACACTCACTCCCATAGACCAGTTTTAAATGTACCTCTGTCCACAAAGCCATCTTTCTCGTGCCAGACAAAGTCCCCTGCTCCGTTTTCTGTGTCCTCAGGGCCTTGACATGTCTGTCCCTCTTGCTCTGTTAAGCCTCTTTAGTGTTGTAACCATGTCCCATCCATCCTGGGAGCCCTAAATTACCTGGTATTCTTCCTAACATTTTGTGTGTGCTCTGAAAAATGGTAGTTGATGTAATGAACAACAAGTCCGAATCTCCTGTGACCCTCTCTGCCGCAAAGCTCTTCCTCGTTCTGCCATTTCTAAGATGCTGAGACCTTGGTCAGTGTCACCATCAGAATGCAGCAAGAGATGGAATTCTTTTAAAAGAACTGGATTCAAAAGAGCAATTTGGACAGTAGAAATCAGGAATACATTTTCATAGAACTATTATGCCTCAGGTGTAAAATCCTTGGGTGAGAGAAAAAAATAAAAATAAAATAGTATTATGAGTCCCATGGAGGACTATTGCAGACTGCCCAGGCAGGGAGAAAACACAACAGACATTTGCCCCACTCCAAGTTCAGGTGGGAAATGAGATACCACTATTTACTAAGGCTTTCCTCTGTTACATGTAATTATACTGAAATACAGTTATCAAAGTAACCTTTTAAAACCTGTAAGTCATAACAGTTATGCTTCCTTGTTAACTTATTAAATAATAAGTCCTGTTGTGTACTCAAACTCACCAGATCTTCACCCTGGTAGCAGCTGGCTATGTTGGCCACTTCCATCAGGGAAAGGGCAGTTGTTTTTTTTTTTTTTCTTACTGGAACAGGTACCACGGACACCGATTTGTCTTTCCAGCACATGATGCTTCTGATCAAAACTGCTATCCGTGGACTCCCTGAATGCTTTCCCCACCATCATGGTACTCCACACAGTATTGCCTCTGATTAAGGAACTCACAGGAAGTGCTGCAGGGGCCCGTGTCCATGGAAGTCACTGGTCTTTCCAAGTTTCCCACCATCCTGAAGCTACTGGTTTGATAGAACAGTGGAAGGACATTTTGAAGACTCAGTTATAGTATCAGTTTGATGGCAATACCTTACAGGGACGGGGCCAAGTTCTCCAGAGGCTGTGTGTGATCTGGATCGGAGTCCAACGCATTGTGCTGTTTCTTCCATAGCTGGGAATCAAGGGCTGGAGAGGGAAGAGAACCACCCACCACTTTCCCTAGTGACCACTAGCAAAATCTGTGCTTCCTGCTCCCATGACCTTACGCCCTCTGGCCTAGAGGTCTTAACTCCAAAGGGAGGATTGCTTCCACCAGGAGACACAGCAAAGATCCCATTGAACTGGGAGTTAAGACTGCCACCAGGCCACTCTGCACTCCTCACGCCTCTGAGTCAACAGGCAAAGAAGAGAGTCACCATGCTGGCTTGTGTGATTGATCCTGATGACCAAGGGGCATGGGAGGGAAGGGAGAGTATGTCTGGAATACAGGAGGCCCTTTCGGAGTCTAGGTATTACCAGGCCTTGCGATTAAAGTCATTGAAAAACTACAGCAACTCAACCCAGGCAGGCCTTGGGTTGAGTAATGGCCCAGACCACTTAGGAATGAAGGTTTGAGTCACCCAACAGTAAAGAATTATGACTAGCCGAGGTGCTGGCTGAAGGCAAGGGGAATGTGGAACAGACAGAGGTGGAAGGTAGTTACAAACACCAGTGACTGCGCATGGCCTGCTACAGAAATGAAGTTGTGTTGTGAATGTTTCTTCCTTATTTTGTTACAAATATGTGTGCATGTGTGTGTGCATCCACGTATATGGCAGATATTTTTGTTTTCTTCCCTCTATTATTCCTTTCCTGTGTAATGTACATAGTGACTTTATGGCATAGTGTGTGAGCAGTGTTTGCGTCATGGTATTTAAATTACAGTGTATGAAGGGGAAGCGGAAGCATTACTCAGAGGCCTTCTCTCCTCTTCTGGGGAAGGGGCGAGTACATTCTTCAGTGTGGCAGGAGAGCTGTAGCCTGCTGGGCAGAGTGATAACCTTGCCGTTTTCCTCATGTGGAAATTCATTATGATTTAAGCTGGTAGTGTGGGTGCCGAGTTGACAACAAGCAGAGTTATGAAGGTAAATTCTATGCGTCGGCTTGTCTAGGTCACAGGATGCACAGATGTTTGGTCAAACATTCTTCTGAGTGTTTCTGTGCTTTGGGAGGAGTTTAATATTTAAATTGATCGACTGAATAAAGTAGTTTACCCTTCCTAACGTAGGTGGGTCTCATCCAATTAGCTGAAAGTCAAAATAGAACAAAAGCCTGACCCTCCCCCAGATAAGACGGAATTCCTCCTGCCTCACTGCTTTGAGCTGGGAAATCCTGTTTCCTTGTCTTCAGACTCAGGCTGAACTACTGGCTCCTCCAGACTGTTAGACCTGTGTCCTCAGGCTGAATCTGCCTAAGGGTCTCTGCCTATGAGCCTCCTTATAGCTCCAATTTGCTAACTCTTCTGTTTCTTTGGAGAAACTTGACTAACATAGTTATAGAAATACTTAGAAAAAATTGGAAATAGTAGAAGTTATGATTCTTCATCAGCTCACTAGATAACAAGGCCTACTGCACTGAAGCCAGATGACAGTGACGTCAGGGCAGGGCCGAGCATGTGCCACGCTTCCCTGCATTGTGACTGTTACAACGTGATTCGAAAACATCTGTGATTTCGACTGGTGAGAAATTCATACATGTTTCTAACACATGCGTTCTGGCAGTATGTTGTCATCATAAATATTGTCAATCATAAATATTGTCTATATTTATGATCGAAGAGGGTTGTAAAAATGGAGATCTATTTTATCCCAACCCAGTCCACGAGAACCCTAAGCATGGAACCCTCGGAGAGCCCAGCAACAACAACAACACCCTGGAATGACAAAGACCTACTGTCTCTTTATAGACTACCCTTTGAGAAACTATCTTTGGAGGGACATCAAAAAATAGCCTTTGACTGTCAGGATGGCCAAACAAATGAAGAGACCACGTGTGTGGTAGACAAGGTAACTGGAGAAGACCTTGGTGAACAAAGAGAATGACGTCCCCTCTACTGTACTTGATCGTTACATGGGACAAAACCTGCAGTTCTTCCTCAAATTAATTTAATTCCCCAAGCCCCTAGCTGCGCACTTCCACGTAGCAGACTCTCAATGGTCATTTGTTGAGTGAATGACAATAGATAGACAGGCAGATTGAGGAACCTACAGAAATGCCCCTTGAAGCGACAGAGAGAGCACTGCCTCACACAGGATGTGTCCCCATTGTTTTCCTCTGTATTCCCTTTGCTGTCTACTTGTGCCATCTGCAAGGCTCCAAGGCACTGTCTTTCCTGGAGGCAGCTGGCTCTGGCACTGCTGCGTGTCACCAGCCTGCAGCTACGTGGTCATACCTTAGTTCCTTCCAAGCCAAAGCCAAGGGCACCAGAGGAGTAAGCCTCCAAGGCTTGGTGTTCATCGTTGGTCTTCCCACAGAGGACATCAGGTTACCCCATGGGGAACTCTGTACTCGTTAGTTAATGAATTCTTTTCTAAATATACTCAGAGAAAGCACAAGTGGCTGAAGTCATGCTGTAACAGATGACAAAACGTTTTATCCTTTCAGACCACCATTTTTTGCATGAATTAATGTATGTATCAACCCTGATGCAGACCCAACGAGAACTGGGAAATACAAAAAGAGGAACCAATGCATATCTGCTCCTTCAGCACAGTTATGCCCAGCACAGTACGGACACTTAAGTGTATTTGCTTCAGCAGTGTTCTATATTTTTTGCATCATTCTTTTTTCCCTGGTGGATTTTTGTCAAGGAGGATAGGAAAGGGAGATTGTACCATTTGTGGGGATTCTAGCACATGTTTTCTCCTGTTTCCTTTATTGCTGAACTTTCATTATACATGTACATGTATATACAATGATTTCACTTATAAATACTCTTTCAATGGCCACACGTTATTCCACCAATTAAATGGCACGTTCGCCCCACCGGATCTCTTCACTATCACAGATAAGCCTGCTGTGAACATCTCCAGCCACACTTTTTTTCCTTGTACAAACTTTATCTTCAGGATGGCTTCCTAGAAGTGCAAACACTGCCTCCAAGAGTGAACATTCCTAAGGCTTTTATTACAAATGGCAACCAAGCTGCTCTCGATGTTTCTTGTTTTAATTAAAGTTTTAATATTCTGGTAACTCACTTATCTAACCAGTGGAAAATCCTAAAGTTTTAAATGCTATGTTTTTTTTTACATCAAACAAATCTTCTTGGTGAGCAGGATCCCAGAGCACAACAGGACGGCTGAAAGCCTAGCCCTGAGACCAAGCACATACCTCAAACCCCAGCTCGGCTCCCTCCCTGGGCCCGTTATTTAGCCTCTCTGTGCCTGAGTCTCCTCACTTTAAGTGGGAATGATCTTAATACATATGCATGATGGGTTAAATGAATTGCACCCTGTCAAGTAGCTGAACATAAAGCATGACTTCAGTGCAGTAACTTGTCATTTTAGTCACTAACAAAACAGTTTCCTAATTGTGATATTCCAAATCCTAATATATGTGAAGCAAAATTGACCATCCTATTATTTGCTTTCCACTTTTACCTGTTTTCCAATTCCTTTTTCTCCATGTTTGCATTCTTTCTGATTTATGAAATATTTAAAATTTTTTCTACTTTGGTCCCTCTGTGGTGTGTGGGCCACGGCTCACTCAGGGCCTCTGCAAGCTTGTCCAGAGATTGAAGCTGGTTTTTGGACTTACCCAAAGCTAATATAAATTAATACTTTTTGCCTCATCTCAGATAACGCAAGAACATCTTCTTTTCCAACTTACTTTCTATTGTTGTTGTTTATGTTAATTGCATCCCCTTTCATAGTCTATTCAATCATCATTATGGATGTGTACCGTCGAGATTTATTTTAATTTGTACTCTTATCTGCCCCTTCTTGTTCTTTGCCCTTTCTGCGTTGGGTTGGGCAGGCTCCCTCTGGGGTTGTTTTCCTTCCTCCTGAAGGAAACCTTTACCATTCTCTCTAGGCAGGTTCACTAGTGGTGCCTGTTTTTGTATGAAAATGCCTTTATTTTGTCTTCATTCTTGGAGGATATTTGCACCCAATACAGAAGTACAGGTTGGAAGTTAACTTTTAGCATTTTTAAAATGTCTTCTGCTTCCTATTTTTAAATTTTTATTATTCTATTTTATTACTATAATTTTTCAGTTTTCAATGGCAACGTGTGAATCTAATGTTTCTTCTTTAATGTTTCTTTTTTCTCTTGGCCCCTTTTAAGATTTTCTCCTTATCTTTGGTTTTCAGCCATTTTCTCATTTTCCCTAATGGGATTTTTTCTGTATTTATGTTGCTTACTAACTCTCCGGCTTGATATAGTCTGTCAGTTTGGAAAGCAGTCAATGCCTCTGCATATATAGTACGAGGTTTAACAGTTAAGTTTATGAACTTGCCACTGTGTGCTTACATTGGCAGCACTGTACAAACAACTTGGTAAGGTTTCCTAACCTTGGTGTATCAGTGTCTCCTAGTGGTCTTTGTGTCAGCATGTGGTGGTGTCTTGCTGAGTGGCATTCATTATTATCATTATGGAGCGGGGAGTTGTGCTGTTCCGAGAATGTTGAAGCTTGACTTAGACTAACAAAAAAAAATCATAAATTTCTTGTTAAACTTTGCAGGAGTGGAGGTGAAATCAGAGACATGGTAGTCCAAGTTTATGGGAATGGTGCTATGAAGAAAATGGCAATGTACAAATGGATTAAATGTTTTTCTGAGGGGAGAGATGAAGACAGGTCTTTCTGATGAAGACAGGTCAGGGCAGCCAGTAACAAGCAGAACAGGTGAAAACATCTCAAAAATGTGTTCAGTTGTACATCAAAATCACTGGCTGACTATAAGAATCATAGCAGACCAAGTAAATGTCGATGGAAAAACAGGAAAATTTTAACTGAAAATCTTGGCCAACAACTCATGGCTCTTGCATTACAACAATGTACCAGCTCACACAGCGCTGTCTGTGAAGGAGTTTTTAGCCAGTAACAAAATAACTGTGCTGGAAAACCCTCCCTACTCACCTGATATGACCCCCAAAGACTTTTCCTTTACCCAAAGATAAAGGATATATTGAAAGAAAGACATTTTAATGACATTGAAGACATTGAGAATAATATAAAGACAGATTTAATGACCATTCCAGAAAAAGAGTTCCAAAACTGTGTTGAAGGGGAGACTAAGTGGTGGTATTGGTGCATAGCTTCCCAAGGGAGTACCTCTGAAGGTAATGTTCAGCATTGAGATATGTTAGCATTGTTTTCTAGGACAAGTTTGTAAGCTTAATTGTCAGGCCTCACTGGGATGCCATTCTTTTTCTTTTATTCTTCTGGGAAAAAACCTCATGACATCTATAATGGAATGTGTGTCACTTACTCTCCATCTTGTACTTTATCATCTTGTTTTCTCTTTATGCCTCTTGGATATTTTCTTTGGATCTATCTTTCAATTTACAGATTCTCTCCTATTCTTTAATATGCTTCAGTCTTCTTATTATTTCTATTCTAGTTGTTGCACTTTTTACTTCTAAAATTTTCTTTTGGTTATCCTTAAGAGTTCCCAATTATTCATCAAAATTACTCAACTTTTCTTGTGTATTCTTAGCCATTTAAACATTGTTATTTGAAATTCTGTGCTTGATAGCTATTATCTGGAGCTCCTTCAGGTTTGTTTCTATTGTTCATTCTAAATTCCCTTTGATGGCTTGGTATTTCTGATTGTCTTCCTCACATATATGAAAAATTATAAAAATGATTTAAGACTTTCTTTTCTTAAAGAGATGATTTACTTTTGTTTGTTGCTGGTGACCAGAAGCACCAGCACTCTAGGATCAATTTCAAGGATTGAGATGATCCTAAAACAAGCTTCCATTCCAGTAGAGCTATTTTACTTCCCATGTGTATTTGCCTGTCTCAATCCAAAGCGTGCATGCTTACACAGAAACATCTTGGTGGGTCCTGGACTCCATCTTTCTTTAACTTACCTTCTGAAGCTGGAAAAAGCCATTAATATCTTTCTTGTCAAGTTTTCAGCCAACTCTTCCAGTATTGGCATTTCTTAAAATTCACCCCAAATGCTGGGATCATCTCTCTGTGTTTCTGTCTTCTTCAATAACTTGACGTTGTAATTTTTTACTGTGTTGAGAGCTCTCCAATGTCCTCAACTGGATGATGATGACACTGGTGTTTGTTTGTGGTGTATATCTCTCTCTGTGTGTGTGGTGTCCAACTTTCTAGCTATCTTCAGCAGAGAGTTGGTCCAAATCACCTGCATCAATGGTCCCCTATTTTAAGAAGTAGAAGCCTAAAATTTATTTTTCAAAAGTACATATTTCTTCAGATTGTCATTATGAAAAAAGATCCAGGAAAAAAATTATGTTTAATTTCAACATTTCCAAATGTACTTTACTGCAGATCTCTTTGTTTTTATGAAGCAACTCATGGAACAAATGTTCCATGGCATCTCAATTTACAAAAGTCTTAGATTTCAAAAGCCTGTTGCTAAGAATTTTGCTTTTAAGTTCAGAGTGGTGTTAAACAAGGAACCATTGTACTCACTTTTATGCAAAGTTAAGTTACAAGAGGAGAACTGTGTTTGATAGCTCTGTAATGACTCATCCGACTCCATGTAACATTTGTCATTTTCTCACCACTTTCTTTTAAGAAAAAATTTATTTCTACTTTTATTTTTATTGTAATGACATGCAGAGGGAATATGGGATTGGTCAAGGAGCATTCTTGGGTCAGGTTCATAATGACATTTTTTAAACGTTTTATTTTGAAATAAGTAAAGATTCATGGGAATTAAAAAAATAATGCATGGAGTCTTGGGTAACCTTCACCCAGCCTCTCCTAATGATGCCTCCTTATATAATCACAGGAAACTACCAAGACCAGGAAATTAACATTGTTACAACACTCTCAACTGGACTGCAGACCTTGTTCAGTTTTCACCACCTTTCATATGTATTTATTTGTATGTTTCTACACGTATGTGTATGCACAGGGACAAGTCTGTGCAACTTTATCTAGAACACAGATTTGTGTAACCACCAACATGACTGTAACATACAAAACTGTTCTGTGATCACAAAGGAACCCCGTTATGTTACCTTCTTATAACTATACCTCACCATCCTTGTCCCCTGGCAACCACAATGTGTTCTCCATATGTATAGTTTTGTCATTTTAAGAATGTTCTGTAAACAGAATCAAACAGCACATAACCTTTTGAGATTTATTTTTTTCACTAAGCATAATGCCCTTGAGGTCCATCAGTCATGGACCTCAAGGGCATTTTCACCCATTTTACATCTTTTCTACTATCTTTTATCCTTGGAAGATTCCATTCTTCTTTTTTTAATAGAATGAGAAAATAAGACACATGGAAGGCAAGAAACTATCAAAAATCATACATAGAACTAATGACAGCTTCCTTGACGTTCTAGTTCAAAGTTATTCACAACAGATTTTGTTTCTCCAAGACCACACCTTCTTTCTTTCTGCCCAGTTTGGAACAGATCAGTTAAAGGTCATGGTAGATAAGAATAATCCACAGAGGATTTACCCAAAAGTTGATTCTATGAAAATCAAGTGTGTGACTTTGCCTGAAGCAACTACTGAATTTTTATACACTAGTAATAATTATTGGGCTGGTAACTTGGAAATCATGCACATACCTACTGTTGAAAGAGCATTCAAATCTAAATAAAATGTCTAAACTCTTAGCTCAAGAGTCCATTAATTAAAAATGAGGAATAAATGCATTGGCTGTATTTACAAGTGACATTTCCTAGCTTTCATCTGTATCTTCTTTTACCTTTGGGGGTTTGCAGTAAGGTCAAGTTTTGAATGAGGCTGACAAGTATTCAACGGGTATCTTCAGTGGCATAGAAAGTTACTGGAGGAAGCAAGAATGTTTTTGTCAAGGCCAAGAGTAGATATTAACAATTTCAGGTCTATACAATTTCATAAGAACTCTTGAAGAATCTTTGAACAAAGTCCTGGATACACAGAAACCCAACTGTGTAGATACGGTTTCCCAAGTGACCTTGTCCCAGGACCGTCCAGTCTGGACTGAGGGAGTAGCTCACTACAGTCTTTACTACTGCAAGCTTTTTTCACATGAAGCCCAGGAGAATATCCGAGGACCAGGAGGCCCTTCTTAGCTTTATGTGAGTGCTGATGAGACTGTTCCAAAAGCACTTGGAATGGGTAGAATTTAGGGACAAGAAGGGACATGCCATTGCACAGTATATTACATGTCTGGGTTCCCCAGACAAACATCCCACTGGAGTTATACTGTTTGGAAGAATATGAAACTCTATTCTTGGCACAGAAAAGGTAGCCTAGCAATTTTAGCCTAAGAAACCACAACTAGGTTCTTAAAAACATTAATATCTCAAGCATGTTCTTTCCCAAACCATCATAATATTCATCTTCAGAGACATGCTAAATTCTACCGCTGGGGTCGTGGTTCAGTGAAGAATCTCCCCTGTAGATATAAGGGTTGATCTTTTATTTGTGGAATTCACTCACACAGTTTATTAATATCTGTAACAACAATAACTTGATCTCCATTTCTAAATGTTTTTCAAGTTCATTTAGTCCCTTTCCTTCAATAGTTTTTCACTGTAATTAGATTTGTTTTTATTTTAACTTATTGGCTATTTATCTTGTAAGGCATTCCTACCAATTTTAAACACAGCAAGCATAACAATGGCTTAAGTAGATGTGCAAGCAGGAAGGTGTTTGTCTAAAATGAGTTAAATTTCAAAGATTTGATATTCTCCAGTTAATAGCTGCTTTTCCATCAAATGTGGGAAGCTGTGTTAAAATTCCTAATGAAGGAGAGTCAGCTACTGGGAAGAAAGATCTTTTTTAACTCTCTCAATTTGGAATATGGAAAATTTAAGTTGCAAAAAAAAAAATAGGCTGAATATGCCCACTTTTGAAGATAATGTGCCCTTGGCAAAAGGCAACATCTTTTTTCTAGAAAATGAGCTTAAATAAGCCTTGTTAAACACACACACATATTGGGTATGTTGGGCATCAAATACCTCTTAAACAAATAACATTTGGGTGAGCTAACTGTAAAGGTGCCAATTGTGTATTAAATTTTCCTCTAAATAAGAAACTCATGGATATAAAAAATAAGGGGGAAAATTCACAGCTCTCTCACACACTGTGGGGAGGAGGCCACCCACCCAGTTTGGGGATCCTGTATCCATCATTTTCAAAGTAGATCAAAGACGCTAAAAACTAAAAGCTGACAATCTAGGGATACTTTTGTAACCCAAGGGGAAAAAACCACTTTGCAGTTTCCACCACGCATAGGAAGGTAATTAATTATATTGGAAGGGAGGAGGCTTATAATATTCAAAGAACCCATATGAAGTGAATATATTATTCTTCATTTTATACTTGGCATAAAGGCCAGAGAGCCGCGTGGCAATGAAAAGGAAAAAGTGGCATGGGAAGTGAACATTTTCAAAAATCTGTTATTGAAGATTATAATTTGTAGATGTTTGCTGTCTTCTCAATGATGCCAAAGTTCCTAATGGTCATCATTTACACCAAATGACCATCCATGCCCAGAAAGACCACAAGATAAAGTAGAAAATGCTGCCTTAATAGACCATCAGCAGGGGATCTGTCTTGAGAATCCCAGCCCATCTAACAATGCGATCACTTTATCAACTTTTCTCTTGGAATGTGCTTTCCAAAGATGAGACTGTCTTGACTTGTAGGAACAATAAACAATCTTGAGAGATTAAAATAAATGACTGCAGGCTTCTTTTAATTTTCAGCAAACCCTTTGTGAGAATAAAAGAATCACTCTCCTTAAATAACTATAGAATTACATCACTGATCAACTATGTCCCCAGTGGATGAGAACTCTAGGTGAGACATGGCAGGCAAAAGGAATTGTTTCTTTGCTAAAACCCCTCAGTAATTAAAAGTTCCAGACAAAGGACCTTCTGTCTCCATCCCCTGCACCGCCCTACTCCTCTCCACAACAATAGGAAAAAGATCAAAATGTTTGGTTGAGGGCGTGAGACGTGGTTCTGCATATATTTTCTCTCTGTGTAAGGTTCGTCGTGAAAATATTATTTGTGGGTGGAAAGTGGTTTAGGGGGAAGGGTTTACAGATATTAAAAATGTCGAATATTTTGGGAAAATCCATTCCAGTGGCACTTTTTCTCCTGTTATTTTACAGTGGATACTAATTCATCTTGGAAACACTTCTTGGGCTGGCTTTGTGCCAAGATTCCTGCAGACCATGTTAGTCACCAATATGTTGCAAAAGAAATATATTAAGGATATCTTCTGCTCGGGGGACAGTGACTGTCAAGGGAGTTGGGTATGGCAGCTGGGAGTCTAGATAGCTACTCTTTGGACAGTTAAAAATGTGCAGCAGCCACTTAATAGGGTTGCTAAGATTTGCTTTAGGGAAAAAAGTGCTTAAAATTGTGCTCCTGAACTAGTTTATTACGTACGTCACTTTGGAGGAGGACACAACTCTTGTATTTTCGGGTCAAAATGCTTTTACCCAGCTGTTCACTAGTCTGGGAATGATGATAATAAGAAAGATGAAATTAATAATGGCTAAAAGAGAGAACTTATTCTGTGCCAGGCCCCTGCCTAGCATTTTATCTGCATTTCCAAGTGACATTTATCAACAATTCTTTGAGATCAATACAAGTATTAACTTCATGAAGAAACAAATTCCAAAGTCCTATGTGCACATGGACATGGGACCAGAAAAGGAACACAGCTGAGCTAGAAGTCTGAGAGTCTTGGCCCTTCACTCACTCTCGGATGCTTGCACAAAGCAGTGACATTTTGAAGTTGTTACATGAAGGCTTTGTAAGAGTCCCTTCTGTCTGAAAAGAGAGGACCGTCAGACGCTGCTGGTTCTTCCAAACAGACAATTTTCACTTACTTAATCAGTTGCCAAAAACAAAAAGAGAGAAAAAGAGAGAGAGGAGATACAGAGAGACAGAGAGAATAAAGAAAGATAAGAAAACAGCTTTTAAAAAGAAGTACTGACAGACATAAATTACAGAAAAAGAAAAAATTGACCCTGAAATTCTTTGTCTGCTGTTAGCCAGTTAGTGGCAGACAGAAGATCATAATTGAGGTGAGAGTTTAATCAATTTTAATAGTTAAAAGATTTGGTTGGGCTTAGTGCTCGTAGCCCAGTGGTTATGGAGCGGCACCGAGGGTGGCTGGTTCCAACCCAGCCCAGGCCAGCTAAACAACAATGACAACTGAAACAAAAAAAAATAGCCTCAAATTGTGGCAGGCACCTGTGGTCCCAGCTACTCGGGAGGCTGAGGCAAGAGAATCCTTTAAGCCCAAGAGTTTCAGGTTGCTGTGATGCCGTGGCACTCTACCAAGGATGACATATGAGAGTCAGTCTCAAAAAGAAAAAAAAAAACAAAAAAAGATTTGGTTGGAAAGGGAGTACAAGGTTGGTTCATTTTTGTAATTTTTAACATAGCTGTATTTTGACAAAGTAGGTTGGCAAGGCAGTAAAATTCGTTCAAAGCTATTCCCAAACTATTATGATTCTATAGCCATTACATTTGCATTAATTTTCCAGAGCATCCATCCAAAGAAAATACACACAATGCCTTTAATTGTCTGTATTCAAAATTGCAACTTTTATTTTTATATTTCTGGATGAAAAATGTATTTTATTTTGTATAAATATGTGCATATTTTTCATTTTTATTCTTTTTTGAGACAGAGTTCTGCTCTGTTGCCCTGGCATCACCCTAACTCACAGCAATATCAGACTCCTAAGCCCAAGTGATCCTCCTGCCTCAGCCTCCCGAGTAGCTGTGGCTACAGGTACCCCCACCACACATGGCTAATTTTCCTACTTTTTATAGAGATGGAGTCTTGCTATGTTGCTCAGGCTGGTCTGAAACTCCAGACCCCAAGTGATCCTCCTGCCTCAACCTCCCAGAGTGTCAGGATTATAGGCATGAGCCACCACACCTGGCCAAAAAGTATATTTTAGCCAAGAAGACTGTGGAGCTGCACCACAGCCATCCAGGGCTGCATTTCTAGCAGCCCAGTCTGGGCATCCTGCCAACAGGGATGAACTGTAAATATGTGGAAGGAAATTTTGTAAATATTTTTTTAATTGATTCATTAAAATCAATTTAAGGATGTACAAATAGAAAAGATAAATACTTAAAATACTTAATAAGACTGCTAAATCACCATCCTTCTTGCCGAATGATTTATCAAGCTACAGGAGGAATAATCACATGAAAACCTGTCAGTATCACGGAACGTAAACCAAACCACATACCCTCATCAGACTTCTTCATCAAAAGCAAGAAAGGATATTTTGGAATCCAGGTGTGATTTCCAGACACAGAAGAAAGTCAAGTGATTTTCCAAGGCAGAACCATCAGCTGTTTCAGCACTGTTTTTGCCTTTTCCTGAACTGGAGAACAGAGCTCACAAAAAGAAGATGTTAGGAAGAGAATTTCTGAAGTTATCACATTAAAAAATATATTCAATTTTATTTAATTCATTTTATTTTATCTCAAATAGTAAATTCTTAAATAATGTCTTTTCCTTGAGCTAATATAATTTTTAAAATTTCCTGCATATTGAAAAGACAACCCCTACATCCAAGCATTATGGGAGTCAACATGATGTCGTGGACATACATCAGGGGCATCCAGCCTGTACTGCCCCCACCAGCAGTGGCTTTGCACAGGCTTTTCCTCAGTGAGATCAGTCTCACCAACCACACTCATGTCATCACATAATGAAAGAGGTTGATCCAGGTCTGTGATTGCCAGTAGAGTCACCTGGGAAGATTTTAAAACTCCAGACACCCAGGACACACCCCAGTCCATCTAAACTAAAGTCTCTATGCTGGGACCCAGGCATCCCCATTTTTCAAAGCTGCCTGGTGATGCCTATGTGAAGTCAAGCTTGAGACCATTGACATAGATGTTCTGCTTTCCAGACTTGCCTGGTGATTTCTTCAACTGCTTCTCAGGCCTCTGGCCTGGGGATTTGGATATGGTCAGTCTGGGTTGAGTCCTAAGGATCTGTGTCAAAGCAATCAACCTTGCTGATTTTTAGGCATCTGGGGGCACACTGAGCTATCTGAAAGTCCTTCCAACTCTAACATTTCTTTAACTTTCTCTGACTTTCTGCACAGCCTTCCTACAGAAATGTTATTCTGAAGCTGAGGTTATCGGTGAAGGCTTGATGTTAGCAATTAGCACTCTGACACTTACCCAGTTTCCTTGATACCATCACAGACCATGACAACTATACAGGACACTGGGAGTCATCCACCCAAATTCTTAGCAAAAACAACAATGGGAGGTGCTCCAAAGTCACACAGCTGCTGGGTGCCAAAGCCAGAGCAGGATCCAGGCTCCTGGCCCCTGGAATAGAATAGAATCCGACACTATTCTCCAGGCTTCTGCTACCTTCTTGTGCCTTAGTCTTCCCAACTGTGAAATAGGGACGAGAGTTTACCTACTTTACCTTCCTTTGAGGGTTATTCTGAAAAGAGCTGACATAATGTCTGCAGGCCTTATGAGTGCCTTCGATGAGAGGCACTGTACAAAGCTCTGTAGATGTTGAAAGGACATTTTTCATATAAACAGACAGAAACAATAGTAAAAAAAAGTACCTCCTTTATCTCTCTCTCTCTTTTTTTTATATCCCTGGCCCCCTTTTCTCGTTCATTTTTTTTGTCACCAGCAGCACGTTGACTTGGTCAGATCAAGAAAGGAAGACAGAGGGCTTGGCATGGATAGGACAGAGCACCATTCTGAATGACCTCCCCCTGCGTTACTGTCCCAGCCATGTCATGAATAAATGAAACATGATTCTGTGAATTAACAGTCCCTGTCAAAATGCTCACCCCGTGGTTAGGCTCCCAAGTCCTTATTCTTTCTGCAGCATCACATGGCCTTCCTGTAACATGAACTGAGGTCTCGTTCTTTCTGAACCATTTCTCTTGCTCATAAATAAGTAGTTTTCTGGAAAGGCAAAGTGGTCTGAGGTTTGCAGAGATCATGGTCAAAATATTTAACAGCTCACCTGCCACAGCCCAGCCAGTAGGGACAAATGCTGATTGTAAAACCACCAGTTGCCACCAGAGGAATCCTGGATAACATACAGGACCTCCATGTTTTGAATTTCAAGTAAACAACAAATAGTTATTTTAGTAGAAGCAAGACTTGGGCCGTGCGTATACTGAGAGACATTTCTGTGTGCAGCTGAAGATCTGAGCTTCCAGTCTGATCCCAGACAGGTAAGCACAGCACTGCTGGGAACAGCTCACGAGATCTGGCTGGTCCCGGAGGCTGGTTTTCTGTGAAAACATAAAAACGTAATGGGACACTGTTGACTTAGAGTCAGTGCCTAAAATGATCTGTTTTATTCTCAAAGCTTGAACAGTGGTGGTTGGAGCAAGACTCTCCTCTCTGGTCCATCTTTAGGGCCTTTATGTCCTGCACCTCACTGTGACCCCTGCGTGGTCTATTCTGATTTAATTTTTGTTATTAGTGAATGGTACCCCTAGCTAATGCCACCCTCTTGTTTAAAGGGCAAACAAAATAAGTTTTAAAGCAACAGCATTACTGAAATATATGTTTACGTATTAGTATTATTTATATCTAATGTTAATATAATATTTATAATATAATATTGATTATTTCCTACTAAGTGCATATTAAAATCATCCAAATGTCCAAAAATAAGTAAGTTTGCCGAAAATGTGGGCTTATGGTCAATTTTCCTGTTCTTCATGTACATGTACATTTTGAACTTGTCTATAGTGAAAATATGTGGTCTTTTACAATCAGAAAATAAAGAAGAGAACTTCTAAAGAAGAATCTAGAAAAAGAACAGAAAGACAGATGATGAGGCAATGAGGCCAAGGCCAAATCTTCCTCCTGGGGAGCAGCTACATTTATGGAAACATGTAGCAGTGAAACTCAGAGTGAAGATGCCAGGGAGGACTCACAGCAGAGTGGAAATAATCTGTCAACCAACCCGTGTTTGGTCTACGTGACATAAATAACTGTTTGGGTTGGTTTCCTTTTTTTTTTTTTTTTTCCATTCCATTGGCCAATTTAGGCATACTGCAAAGAGAATATTTGATCAACTTAGGCTATTTTCCAAACTCTAATTTAGTGCAATGTTTAGCTTAAAATTTACTCCGAATGTCCTTCATCCTCTACCTGAACACAGCACTTCCTGGAAGCAGTGGCCCTGCCCTACCCCCCTCATCCTCTCCTCTGCATCCTGTGTTCATGGAGCTGACCTAGGAGGTGAAGTGCTAGGGTGTTTTCTCTACTAGAACAATGTCACATGGCAAGGGTGTGTTGTCTGCCCCTTGAGAACATTTATTTGTAAAGAGGTAAGAGTTTTTTAATATATATGCAAAGAATGATAATGAAATGTGTCTGGGCCAAACATAATCAAATGAGATCCCATCTAGTTTCAACAATTCAGAGCGCCAGGGCTAAAGACATTTTTACCGTAACTCATATTTTCAGCCCTGTGAAGTTGCCGCCCACACAGGAAATGACTTGGAACAGGTGGTCCACGGAGCTTGCTGGTCTTGTCTGGCTCCACGGGTAATGCTTGTGGGCTCCTGACTCATTGAATAATTATGAGCCTGAACAAAAGGCTCTCAGATAAGCCCTAAGTCAAGACACAGAGGAAGGCAAGGTGCAGAAGATGACTGTCACAGAGTGCTAAACTGTTCACACTGAGCTGATGAATGAGGCTTCCGAGGAAACAATGCCTCCTTGGTTTAAGCTCTGGCTGGCTCCCCTAGACAAGAAGGCACAGGTGAGGGGAGGGGCATTACACACCTCAATTTTAATGAACTTAAACATATTAGGAAACAGCGTACTTTGAGTCAGTCTTCATGGGGGCCATGAACTGTGCATACTGGATATACCTTTGATCCCTTCCCAGACTGGGAGGTTGTGATGTAATTCTTCCCATTCTACAGATGAAAGAACTGAGGCTTAGAAGCTCCTATTCTTAGCTTTGTCTTTTAGCCAGGGCAAATGGGTGGTGTTACGGGCTAAATTTTATCTCCCTGAAAATGTATGGTGAAGTCTTAGGCCCCAGTACCTCAGAAAGCATCCTTATTAGGAAACAGGACAATTGCACATGTCATTGTTTAATATGAGGTCATACTGGAGTGGGGTGGGTCTCTCATCCAGTATTATCATTGTCCTTATAAAAAAGAATGCATATGAAGAGAAAGGACTCCAGGAGAAGCCCACGTGAAGAGGGAGAATTGGAATGATGTATCTACAAGCCAAGGAATGCCAAATATTGCTGGAAACCACCAGAAGTTAGGAGAGAGGCAAGGAAGGACTCTCCCTTGCAGGTGTGTCAGACGTTCTGAGGGAGTGTGGCTCAGCCAACACCTTGACTTTAGACTTCCAAACTCCAAAACTGTGGAACAGGTAGCCTTCATATATATCAATAATAGTCAAGCTGAAAAAACAGTCAAGGACTCTATTCCATTCACAGTAGTGCCAAAGAAGATGATATATTTGGGAGTTTACCTAACAAAGGATGTGAAAGACCTTTATAAAGAGAACTATGAAACTCTAAGAAAAGAAATAGCTGAAAATGTTAACAAATGGAAAAACATACCATGCTCATGGCTAGGAAGAATTAACACTGTTAGAATGTCCATACTACCCAAAGCAATATATAATTTTAATGCAATCCCTATTAAAATTCCATTGTCATACTTTAAAGACCTTGAAAAAATAATACTTTGTTTTATATGGAATCAGAAAAAAACCTCGAATAGCCAAGACATTACTCAGAAATAAAAACAAAGCAGGAGGAATCATGCTACCAGACCTCAGATTATACTATAAATCAATAGTGATCAAAACAGCATGATACTGGCACAAAAACAGAGAGGTAGATGCATGGAACAGAATAGAGAACCAAGAGATGAACCCAGCTACTTACTGTTATTTGATCTTTGACAAGCCAATTAAAAACATTGAGTGGGGAAAAGATTCCCTATTTAACAAATAGTGCTCGGCAAACTGGCTGGTGACCTGTAGAAGACTGAAACTGGACCCACACCTTTCACCATTAACTAAGATAGACTCTCACTGGATTAAAGATTTAAATTTAAGACATGAAACTATAAAAGTACTAGAAGAAAGTGTAGGGAAAACACTTGAAGAAATCGGCCTGGGCGAATATTTTATGAGGAGGACCCCCCGGGGAATTGAAGCAACATCAAAAATACCCTACTGGGACCTCATCAAACTAAAAGCTTCTGCACAGCCAAGAACACAGTAAGTAAAGCAAGCAGACAGCCCTCAGAATGGGAGAAGATATTTGCAGGTTATATCTCTGACAAAGGTTTAATTACCAGAATCCACAGAGAACTCAAGCTTATTAGCAAGGAAAGAACAAATAATCCCATCTCAGGGTGGGCAAAAGACTTGAAGAGAAACTTCTCTGAAGAAGACATGCGCACGGCCTACGGACATATGAAAAAATGCTCATTATCATTAATCATCAGAGAAATGCAAATCAAAACTACTTTGAGGTATCATCTAACTGCAGTAAGATTAGCCCACATCACAAAATCCCCAAACCAGAGATACTGGCATGGATGTGGAGAAAGGGGAACACTTCTACACTGCTAGTGGGAATACAAATTAATATGTCCCTTTTGGAAAGATGTTTGGAGAACACTGAGAACTAAAAATAGACCTGCCATTTGATCCTGCAATTCCTCTACTAGGTATATATCCAGAAGACCAAAAATCACATTACAACAAAGATATTTGTACCAGAATGTTTATTGCAGCCCAATTCATAATTGCTAAATCATGGAAGAAGCCCAAGTGCCCATTGATCCATGAATGGATCAATAAATTGTGGTATATGTACACTATGGAATATTATGCAGCCATAAAGAAAGATGGAGACTTTCCCTCCTTCATGTTTACATGGATGGAGCTGGAACATATTCTTCTTAGCAAAGTATCTCAGGAATGAAAGAAACAATATCCAATGTACTCAGTCCTAGTATGAAACTAGTTTATAGCTTTCATACAAAAGCTATAGCCCAATTATAGCCCAAGAATATGGGGACAGGGGAGAGGGAGGGGAGGGTGGAGGATGGGTGGTGGGAGGATGATTGGTGGGACCACACCTGTGGTCCATCTTACAAGGGCACATGTGAATCTTTCTAAATGTAGAATATAAATATCTTAACACAATAACTAAGAAAATGCCATGAAGGTTATGTTAATTACTTTGGTGAAAATATTTCAAATTGTATAGAAAACCAGCACACTGTACCCCATCACTGCATTAATGTACACAGCTATGATTTAAAAAAAAAAAAAAAAAGAAAAGGACAAAACTATGGGACATTAAATTCCTGTCATTTTAAGCCACCCAGGCTGCAGCAGCTCCAGCAAACTAATAGAGATAAGTAACACTTACTGAAGGCTGAGGATGTAAATCTTTTTTTTTTAATATTGCAAAAACCAAAGGCTATTTATTTTCATTCAGATGCCTGATCATATATCCACATACAAATAGCCATGAAAGTATATTTGACTAATGCTTGGGAAATATAACAATTCTGTAAAAATTGGTTTTTACTTTTAATTGGCAGCTTTGTGAATCTTAATGAGGCCTTTTCAGAAACCTTATCAGCCATACAAAAGAAGATATTGCTAACTGGAATATGTGATTTAAATCAAAATAATTTGGGTAATGTATGACTGAGAGGCAAGCATAAGAGTAAATGGCTCTGTTAAAAAGGAAAGAAAGCCGAGACACGAATGCCCTCCTCAAGACGGCGAGTCAGACTCTACGTTAGAAAGGAAAACCCCATCCAACTGTGAAATTAGAGGGAGTGTCCACGGGATCATCTTCGTGTCCAACGCCGATGGCAAGTTCAGGGGTTTCTCAGAAACACCCTTGGTCTCAATCATTCACTGGGGGACCACAGAACACACCCAAGCTACTGTTCTCAAGATTAAGGTTTATTCCAGGGACGAATACATTAACATCAGCTCGGGGGAGACTACAGACCAGAAGCAAGAGAGGTGCAAACACGGAACTTGCATGTCCACTGCTGCGGTGGGAGCCGCACTGCTTTCCAGCATGGATGCGTGACAGTGCTCATGGCAATCCACCCCAACAGGGAGACCCCGCAAGCCTCCATGTCCGGTGTCTTTACTGGGGTTTTACCACCACGTACAGTCCCTGGCTGCCCAGGTAGCTGAGCTCAGTGTCCAGCCCCTCAGGAGATCCAGCTGACACCACCTTCCCTGAAGCCCCCACCCTAAAGCCTCACCCCCAGATCATCTTGTTACTACCTGGCTGGTCCAAGGCCTGCAGGCAAATAAAGCCATTCTAATCAGGCATGACTTCCTGAAGCTGTGCACAGACCACTTGCAGCAGCTGAGAAGGAAGCCCAGACCTCTGTTTGAGCAAGTTTCAAGTCTTTATTGTAGCTCAGGTTAGAACCAGACCTTCATTTTCCCGTCTGATCCCATGGTGCTGAAACAACCCCACAACCCCAAATCTGGGGGCAAACCTCTCTTTCAAGGAGACTCTCTGAATGAGGGGACATGGGACAGTGCGATGGGTCTCAGAGAGGGTGTGGAGAAAACAGCCCTGCAACAGGAACCCCAGAGCCTGTGACTGTCAGCGAGATAGAACCTCTGGCTGTCCTATGGGACAAAGCGGGGAGAGGCACCCTGCCTTGAGCAAGTGCCCCACCTGGGAGAAGGACAAGGGCAGGCATGGTCTTGGCACTACCCCACTCTTATCCTATCCCAAACAACTTCCACACCTGGGCGAAGGAGGTGTGGCCAGGCACTCCAGCCACAGTAGGATTTGGAAAATGACCTTGAGTAACCTAAGGCTAATTATCATGTCATTTGCTGTCCATCAAAGTAGTTCCATGGTGACATCTGAACCACAAAGAGGGCCCAATCCAGACAGGATAAAACAGGACCCCAGACCAAAGGGGCCTAAACTTTGTTTCATGCTTGCCTTGCTTTTGGTGGCTCTGGTCATTCTTCAGCCAAAAGAGCACGCCAAGAACCAAGAATGCAGACAAGTGCCTGAACCCTGACATGACTCCCTGTACTGGAGCTGCAGGGGGATGACGACCCCCACGGCCCAAGGGGTGCATCCTTCTCTTTATCCATCTTCATGCCGGAACACAGTGCACGTGACCCTTAGAAGCGCTCTTCAGTAACTAAACGAGCCAAAGGGACAACAGGCACCACTCCTGCAGGTGACATCTGTATTCTTTCTTCCCTTCCAGAATCGGTGACTGTTCCCTTTTCTGAAAGTTCCGGTGTTTGTTGAAAGCAGCTGCTTCATAGAAACGTTCAAACATCTGTCTAATTTCTTACATTTTGCCACCAAACCGTATACGTTATTTCCACATTTTCACGCGGGAGACAGATATTGGTTGAGCAATTTAAAATATTTTTACGATGTAGACAAAAATTAAAGTGAGAGAAAAAGTTTGCCTGAGCAGTCCTCCCGCCGCAGCTGCTTCAAGAAAAGGGGTTTCCTGCCTTCCATACATTTTTGATGCAAAATAAGCTGTAGGCAAAGGGGGGGAGGAGCAATTTTAAAAAGGAAAACCGAAAAAAGAAATAGAAAGAAAACAGAAAATTAGTGGAATCATTTGCAGCCAAATTTGAACTATTTTCCCATAATTTTACGGGATTTAAAAGATTCATTACATGGTAAACGACTGAAATAAAAATATTTTTTAATGGAACTCTGTGGACAGCGTACCTGCCAGTGGAAATGGAGTTAAAAGTTATCAAAATTACTTCCATGGGTGCATGAGACCTACAGGATGGAATAAATGTGTTTCGAATCTTGAGCTTTGACCCATCATTTGAAATTCATTTTCTCTGACTTTTCCATAAGTCGTGCCAAAGAAAATAAAGGAACCAGGCCTGGTCCCCGCACACCGCTCCCCTCCTCACCCATCAGGCGCACCAGCTTTCTGACACTGCCATGTGGAGTCGGGCAAACGCGTGGCAAGTCGTCCTGAGGTCTGCTTTTCATTGACGAGAACAGAAAATTAGTATCACCTTCGGCCAGCTTTCGGATTGTGTTCCATAATGCATTAGGCATCCCTCTCTGATTCAATTTGGTATTTTGGCTTGATAGTGTTGTTTCCCTTAACGTCAAAGGTTGCTCTCTGCCTGAATAACTCATCCAAGCCTAGAATATAAGAAGTGGGCCTTTATTCCGAACGAGCCTTTACCCACCCAACCTCTAAGGGAACCAGCAGCTAAAAAGTCTTTAATAATGGTGTAAAATTAAATAGAACCTTAATAAGACTTTCAATGTGAAAATGCTTCCTTTAGTAGAAAAATCCAGATGTGGCCAGATCCTTACCCGATGACTAATTCCTGTGGACCCCCGACATAAGCTACTGCGAACCTCCATCCTCAGAGCTGGTTGTGAGCTTTTGCTTCCAATCCATAAAGGGCATTAGCAGGACTGGGCTTTGCACGGTGTGTTTATGCTTTTCCAATTTCACACAGACCCTTTATAGTATATTAGTATCATGCACGGTGTCAGTGTGGAAAGGGTCGTGACTGACGGGGCTGAAAGGGCACATTTCTCCAACAGCCTGTTTCTATAATTGAAGTCACTCCTCCTCATGCCCCAGACCACCATATGCTTGCACTTCCCCCACCCCATTTTATCAAGGGACCTCAACACATTGGATATTAGGCATAAATTTCAAACATATTCAGACAGTACCTAAACCTCAAGCCAGCTCACCCTCGGCTCCTGGTGGACCCCTCTCCTGAGGATCTCTTGGGCCCTTGAATGCCTCCCAGCTGAGGGCAAGGTCAGCCCTACTGACAGTAAATACTGGGGCTTATTGTCTGCTGTGCCAGGTGCTGTGCTAAGTGCTGTATGTGTGTTAGGATAGTTAGTCCTCCCTAGAACTCGATAAAGGAAAGATGAGAAAACTGTGGCATTGCGGCAGGTTAGGGAATGTGACTGTGCAGTGACACGGCATCCACCGCCCACCTCGGCATTCTCATCTCACCATGTCGACCCACACGGGTGACAACTAACACCTGTCACCACCCCTCTGCACCCTGCTCACCCGCACACCTCCCAACTTGGCACACGCCCCCTCTCTAATGTGTCCCTTCGAGGGCTCTCGGTTCTACTCCTGAGGGAGAAATGCTTTCTTCCACTCCCTCGCCCACTCTCAGCCCTTGTCGAGCGGGAACAGTGGCCTTTTCCTAAGCACGGGGCCAGCGCTATAAAGCTGACTCCTTTCCAGCTAACTCCTCCCAAGTTCCCCCATCTAGGGGACAGGGACATAACCCAAGACAGCAGATACTTATTAAGCATGTGTGATTTATGAAACACGTATTATTATGACGGGGGCAAAACTGTTCAAAATTCCCTTCCCTCACACTTCTCTTTCTCCCTCTCACACACGCACTCACACACATGCTTGGAAGTTTGATCTGCGGAGTGGACTCCTGAGCCTTTTGGTGGTATTCAGAGATCCTGATATAACAGAGAATTGGAAAAAGGAACGTGGATTGCCTGACTTAGAAAGGACTCTGCCTCATTCACAAGAGGACAGAATGAACCTTTAAAGACACCAGGAGGCCTTCAAGACAGGGAAGGTGGAGGGACGGACAAAGGGGAGCAGGGCCTGTGGGATGAGGTCTGAGGAGGGTCTCACAGCGCTCTTGTCTTTCTGTGGATGCCGGAAGCCTCACCCCTTTGCCTCTTAGGGAGACTTCAGTGAGAATTCAGCTTACTCCCCAAGGCTTTCCCCGTCAGAACTGTGTCCCTTTCAGAGATCTAACTTTGCCAAGTAGGGGCTGTTAGTGGGAGTCGGCCTCAGGAGAGAGTTAGACAAGGCACAGCTGGGACATCTAGGGCCCACTGACCCCAGACGGCTCACAGACTAACGCGGTATTTGAAGGCACTGCCATGTGACTTTAATGCAGAATAAATGCATGGTCAGTAAGAGATTACAAGGGCAGTGAAAAGAGATCAAAGCTGGCCTAAGGGTCCAGTTAGCTGGATGTAGCTTCTGTGTGCTTCCTAGAGAGACGAAGTGGGCCATGAATGAGGCCGGGCAGTGCTGTTGGTGTGTGAGGGGCCTGATTCCTTTCTCCCAAGTGCTCCCGTCTGTGACAGCTATCTTATCCTGTGTCCTGGGAAGCCCATCCGTCCTGGGCAAACTGAGACAGCTAATTGCCTGCTCCTACGTATCATTAACTAAGAGCTAAGGAGCCAACCTTTGTGAATGAATTCAACCTCATGTTTCTAGGCCTTATTCTTAGTTTTTCTTTTATTTATTTATTTATTTATTTATTTATTTAGAGAGTCTCACTCTGCCACCCTGGCCCTGCTGTCATAGCTCACATCAACCTCAAGCTCTTGGGTTCAAGTGATCTATCCTCTTACCTCAGCCTCCTGAGTAGCCCATCACAAAGCCCAGCTAGTTTTTCTATTTTTAGTAGAGACAGGCCATCTTAGGCAGGTCTCAAACACCTGCTCTCAGGCAAGCCACCCTACTCGGCCTCCTGGAGTGTTAGAATTACAGGCATTTTTGCCTCACTTTTAAACAAGAAAACTGAATGCCAGAGTAGAAAGATTTTCTCAAGATGACAAAATTAGCAGTGGCTCCCGGTGGGGAAACTGAACCTAAACCTGGTGATGCCCGTGTAAAAATCCCACGTGGTTTCCTACTATTCGCATTTGAAACCATCAGACTGTTTCTCCTTAATCTGTTTTAGTTCCATTTCGTATTAGTTCCCTACTTGTTCTTTACACTGTAGCCACCAGGCCCCCTAAGATGTTGGGCAACCCTATCAATTAGTGGTAGGGCTGCCCTGTTTCTTAATAGATTGAACACTATGTATTCAGATTTTGATTTTACCCACTTTGCAGAAAATTATGAGACAGATTTAAAATTGACTAGGAGAAAGAATATAATATTGGGGGTGCAGAAAAGACTAAGTGAGGATGAACAGTAACAAGTGATGAGAAACTTATTTCAAAAATTATTGGATGTGTATTTCCTCTGTGGTGTGGGTTTGACAGATTGGCTTACTTTAAATGATTGATTGTGTTGGCAAAGGCCCCATGAAGGCTTCTCTCTAAAGCAGATATGGATGACCTATGCATGGCTCATCTACCCTTGTGAGAAAAAGGTCAACACTCCTTGATGCCTTGACCTACTGATCCCCCCACCTTCTTCTTGGGGTTTGGTTTCTGACCCTGGCCAGAGCTTCCAGCAGCTGAACACTCTTGAGAGATAGTAACCTGTGAATGATTGACGTAAGTCAGACTCAGAGGCCTGTGTGGATTGCATGGTGCAATGGACTGAACACCCCCACTGCCCAAAGTCCTGTGTGGAAATCCTAACCCCTAAGGTGGTGGTATTAGAAGGTGGGGGCTTTATGAGATGATTAGGTCATGAGGAGGATGTCCCAATGAATGGCATGAGCTCTCTTTCATGAGAGGACCCATGAAGAAGATGGCCATCTATGAACCAGAACATGGGTCATCAACATACACTGAATCGTCTAGTTCCCCATTCATGGACTTCTCAGCCTCCAGAACTATGAGAAATGAAATAACTGCTTATGATGTAAGCCACCCTGTCCATGTTGTTCTGATCTCATAGCCTAAACTAAGACACACCAGCTCTGTCGCACTGAGGCCTATTCTCCATCCTGTTCCCAGCCAGCTTTCTCCTGCAAATCCACAGAACCATCCCCAGTGTCTGCTAAGACTTCAGTTCAAAAGAATAAAGAGGGAAGAAGTCAGACAATCATTGAATTCTGTCATATGAGCCTCTACTGGGGGTGTCCAACCTGCAAGCCATGGGCTGCCTGCTGATTTTATGAGGACATTTTTGCTTCTGTGGGTATCAGATATCATGAAAAATATGTGCAGACCTCTTACTTGCTCATAAACTTTCATTAGTGTTTGGGTATTTAATGTGTGACCCTAGACAACTCTTATTCTTCCCATGTGCTGCGAAGGGAAAAAAATGTTTGGATATCCCTGAATCCTTCCTTTTTGCAGGGGTGCTTAAGCCAGGGGATTATTTCTACTTGGTTCAGCAGGTGTCAAGAAGGTGCACGGGGAAACTTCCAGCAGTTGGAATAGGCTTAATCAATCTGTCCTAAATTGAGGCACCGATGTTGGGCTGCAGGGATTTTGGAGAATGCCATTCTCTGTGTAAACAGTTCTCCTAGCCTGTACTGTTCAAGGTCTCCGCAGAAATATTAAGACTGAACCTAGAAGACACAAGAAGGATCTAAGATAACCATTAGGACAGGGGTCAAATGACTTCCCAAAGAACTGTTCAACTCCTTGGCTGAAAGTGTGATAAGTTTCTAGGAAAGAAACATAGGAGAAGATTGCTCAGTTTAATTAGTCCACAAAAAGTAGGGTAGACATCAATAGAGAGAAATCTTTCTCAAGTTTCAGAAAGCACCCTTTAGCATCGGCAGCTGCTCATTCTCCCAGCCCTCCAAAGACTGTCGCCTGTGACTACTGTAAGCATTCATCCAGATGATCTCAGATTATGTCACTGCATCAAGGGCTAACGTGATGAAAGAGCAAGGCATTTGATGAAGTGCGAAATTCATCCCACTTGGAAAAGCCGTGTTTCCCTCCCAAGGGAAAACCCAACAAAACCCCAACTTTTTATGAAAGTTATTTGTTTTTGCTTAAATTTCTGGATGACAGGATACATTTGTGTCATTTTCACACATGAGTAGCACCAAGTAGCAATGAGGCAACTGAATTCCTCAGCACGGAGCTTTATATTCCTCCCTCGGTTTAATGAGCTAGATCAATAGAAGGTTGGTTATGTAACTGAAGAGCAAAGATAAGGAGTTTTAAGGCCCTCCCAAGGGCAGTGTAGGAGGCAGAGCACCTGTTGAGAGCTTAGGAGATGAGACCCACCCCGATTCTGGCTCAAACATCTTTCAACTTCTTATGTTTGCTATTTACCCGAAACTCACATTTTATTTGTTTTACATATTTTTATATGTTCAGAGGGTGCCAAAAAGTATACACATTTTAGGAAATGTATACGTTTGTTATCCTATATTGTATCTTGTATCTCTTGTAATTACAGAAGTCAAATGTGGCTTGAATATTATAATTTTAATCCATTTTTTCTGTCTTAAAATGTGTATACATTTTTTGCATCTGTATGTATTTTCTACCTGAAATCATTCATTTCTTCATAGTAAAGATTTACATAAGAGTTAAGAAAGGAAATAAGGAGAGAAAATACACACAGAGCGGATGATATAGGAGAGTCTGATCTCATCGATTTAAATGGGAAGGAATTATGTTAAAAATCACCGATTCTTGGTTGTCTCTAGTCATCAAAAATGTTAAGAAAAGCAAAAACAAAAGACTGCCACGTGGGGGACTGCAGGTAGCACACACATGAATACTACTAAACAAGGAAGTTGAGGAAGACGGACAGAGCTTGAGAATCTTGCGAATGTAGGTATCTTGGAACACTTACTGACTTGTTTCTTTCTGATGTGAACTGAAGCAGGTCACAGCACAGCCAACCCAGTTAGGTTAACAAAGGCTGGCTCATGGAGAGATACAACTCACTGTGACAATGACTGATGTGTGGTGAACCCGCAGACCAGCAGACAGGAGCCAGGCAGCAGCACTGGTTGTTCAGAAGCAGTTGTTGCTATGAAATATTGGATGGACTCTTCCCCGGGTCCCGAAATTCTACATTTTTTGTGAACTAGCATCAGATCCCAAGCACCTACCCTTTCTGGAAACAAGCACCCCACTGCTTTCACCAGCCTCTGTGCGTTCATTTTTGGTACCATTTTGCTCACTCCTGTGTCATTTTGGACATGCCATCCATGTCGTTTTGGATATGTTCATCTTTCTCATCTATTTGCTCCCAGAGGGCATGATTTGTGCTGTGTTACACTCATGGCAAGTGTCAAAAAGCATAAATAACTACGCCTTCAAAGTTTGGAGTCTCATAAAAACACAGTGATGTGTTTTTTGTGATGTATCATGCGGACAGCTAAACTGCAAAGCTAGTGTTCGGGAAGATGGTCAGGAAGAAGATGTGTTATGTGGGCTCTTCCTGAATCTCCAGCTATACACACTGACTGGGAGAGGAGGAAGCTGAAAAGCAAATTTTGTCCTTTACCCAAAGCCGGCTGGAAGGCAAAATCTCCCTTTGGAGGTTGCTGGTGCTGAAGATTAGAGACGATTGAGATCTGCATTTGCAAACTTCATACAAGGTTTGAGTTAAAGCAAAGAAGGAAACAGAATGAAGTCCCCTGAAATCCAGTTCTCTGACTGTCGTAGGTGCTGAAAAATGTCATGTCACCCTTTAGGCGTGAATGCTTCACAGCAGATGTCTCTGCAAGAAGGGACCCAGCCAGTGTGCAGGAAGGAGCCCAGAAGCAAGAACCAGGAGCTGTATGATCAAGGCTTGCCCTTGACACTAATTGGTTTTGGAAGTTCAAACAAGAACATAAATTCAGTGGCTTTCAACTCCCCTGTAAGATGAGGCCATGCGGGTGTGGAAGGTCATGGGCAGCTCCTACAGAACATTGCAGTGTAAATCACAAAGAGAAAACCAGGGCCATGACTCTGCCCATTTATATGATTTGTAGCCTAAGACCTTCCACTTGAAGATTTCCTTCTCAAGGCGATGGGGATGAGAGGTGTATGCGGGATCATCCTTATCATGCCTACAGCTGTCCCTTGTCAACAAAGCCCCTGACAGCCGAGAGTGTTGTGAGTGTCCTGAGTGTTATTTGAGTTGCAATGAGCAATAAGAATGTACTTGTGGTTCCCCTAAATTACTTAGTCTACTCTAGGTCTGTTCCCTAATACCATATCCACTTTCTAAGTTATGAGTTTTCACCAAGCTAGAACTAGTTGAATGTCCAAATTACTCAACCAAATTCATCTTGTCTCTTTCTAGGAAGCAGAATCACAGCAGAAAAACTTGTGTGTGGGGGGAATCTCCAAAGAAAAGCAAACGCAGTTTTACTTTTTATTCCTGACCTCCACCAGACAGTCAGTGAGATGTGAAATACCTCTCTGTGCATTAAAGACCATCTCATAGACCCCTCTTCAGTGGGTGTTTATCCTACACCACATCTTTAAAGATAAGTCACACTGATTCATTATAAATCTCAGTGTGATTTATTCTCCCTGTATTCTTTTTCAGACCCTGGTTAGGGTAAGAGGCCTTCCCATGTGTGGGGCACAGAGATGTGCTCCGCGAGTGGGTACGTGGTGCAGGCTGCACGTGGTGCCCTTGTATCTGCTGATGTAACATGAGGAGAGCAGTTCATACCCCCTCTGTTGTCAATCCCTGCTCTGACCTGGACGTTTCAGAACGTTGTGGGAGCCACATTGTGTTTTTGTGATGAGTTTCCATGGTTGATATGGGGAGGCAGATGGAGTACAGAGACTTAGAGATAAATTATTTCCACGGAGTTTTGTTACATTGCTGAGAAAAAAATATGTCCTTTATGTTACTCGAAGACAACTTTGTCCACTCCTGATCACAGGCCCCTCTTTGTACTTCTCCCTACAGAGAAGGAGAGACAGACCCCAAGTCTCCCAGCCTCAGGACTGGGAGAGGCCAGCCAAGGGACAGGAGGGCAAAGAACTGACTTTCTTCTCTCTTTTGTTTTCCTTGTTTCAATTTTACAAGATGCTTAGTATAGGAGGTAGAAAATAAACTATTATCTATCTTAAAAAACCAAGAGGCACAGTTTTCACGTCTCATCTTTATAAATATTAAAAATTATCTTTGCAAACATTTTGTAAATATTGCAATTGTCACCCTCATTTTTACAAATACAGTTGCCCCTTGGTCCACCTGGGAGATTGGTTCCAGGACCCCAGAGTACACCACAATCTATAGCTGGCCCCACAGGACCTGCCTAGGGGAAAAGTCAGCCATCCGTTTCTGTGGGTTTCACACTGAATACTGTAGTTTTGGTCTGTCTTTGATTTAAAAAATCCTGCATATGAGTGGACCTGGGCAGTCCAAATTCGTGTTGTTCAAGGGTCAATCGTATTAACTCATTTAACCCCCATCTCTATGAGATGAGTGCTATTTGTTTGTTCCCATTTTACAGATGAGGAACTTGAAGCTGAGTAGCTTACCTGAAATCACAGGAGCAGAGACAGGGCTCCAACCCTGGCAGGCTGATGACAGCACATTCCCCTCCCAGATGCCCTGTGTGGGGGGAGGAGGCTGGACTGAAAGGGGAGAGCCCTTCCAGAGCCTGGTGGAAAGTCTCACACCATCTTCTTAGACCTTCAGGGATCACTGGCCCCTCCTTATTATCATTGCTTGTCTCTCTTCCCACCTCCTTGCAATGCGTCCCAGGAGCTTTCCAGCTTGACCCTGAGGGGCCCTGCCTGCCTGAGGCAGTCTGGGCATCCTGAATTCTCGCCCTCCTTCCAGTCTGGTGGGTCTTGGGAAGAAGCACCCCAGACCCAGCCTGTGATGGTGAACCCACTATCCACACTGGGCTCCTGCCAGTCAGAGCCCCAGGCTGCTGACTTGCCAATAGTCCCTGCTGTGATATTCAAAATCAGCCATTACCAAGTGGTCCCAATTGAGAACCACTGTGCTGTGCTGATCTTGATCCTGGCCATACTGCAGTGAGCCCTTCCTTGACCTGCTCCTTGACCTTCTCCATCTGGTTGCGTACCTTGGACCCCACTGTCTGCAGCAGCTGTTCCTGGGGACTATAGCCTCACACTCCAGCGTGAGCCTACCTGATTCCCCATGTCCACAATCTACCCCCAGAGTGGGAAACCAAGGCTGACTGTTCAGTTCAGCTACTGACCGACCATTGGCTATCCCTGGACATGACTGAATATAACTGATGCAACTGTTCAAGTTTCCAAGAACCAAATACAAATAACTTTTCGTATCATCTGAAGTTGGGTTAACACAAATTGCATCAAGGAAAGAAAGAAAGAATAGCAACCAAGGTTAAGGGAGAGGGTGTGTCACGTTCCTAGCAAATACTGGTACTAGCTCTAGTAAGCCAAGAATTTGGGAGAACTGGATGACTAATTAAAATAAAAATAATGACCATTAAAATGTTATAGACCTTAACTTATTAAATCTTTACTGAAAGACTCTCTTACCACTATAAACATAGGATTTAGAAATTGCAGAAATTACATATAAGCAAAGCAAAAGGGAAAACGCCTTATTTACCTAGGATATTTTGACTCAAGGACAATGATAGTTAGCACTTGGTGTCTGGCATCTGAGCCCGGCCACCCCTCAATTGAGTATGAACATGTAAACATGTCTTTGTATATACAGGTGGAACTGGGTTACTGACAACATACGCTCCTAAGAAAATCTTCAGGTAGGATTTGTATACAACTGAGATTCCTGATGAATAGAGCATACATGCTAGTAACAATAACAACAATCCTATAAGGACTCATAGGTGGTGACAATAATATACTGAAATACGATAAGGATAATAATGATATCCCTGTACTGTAATAAGAAGTCACAGGAACTATTGTGCTCTTTCTTTTAATTCAAACCAACAACATAAAAAAATTCATACATGAAGTTTAGATAGGAGAAATTTCAAAAAATATTATTCAAGGTTAACATTCACCTTTCATGTTGCATCAATGCTAGGCTAATAGGAATGTTACTCTTATTTTGATCTTCAAATCAAATCAGTAATAACACTGCCATCTTGATAATTAACGCCCTACTCTGCTTAGTAAGAATTAACGCTTTCCATAGAGCACGGCCTTTCACGTGCTGTATTACTCCCACCTTGGCCTTTATAATTGTTCTGACAGTCCAGCGATGGAAACCTAAGGCTTTCCCCGGGAATGATGGCTTCTGGCTTTTCTCTAAACATTTCATCCTTTCTACCTCTGTCACCACTGTAATCACCTTCCTTTCCCCCACAGATGCACCTTGATTTGCAGTGGACTTTCGCGTTGGGGGTGTGGTCATAAGGGGAAACACAGACTCACAAAATCAGAGTAAACAATGAAGACAAAGGTGATGCTGTACAAAGTAGCCACTGCGTCAGTGGGGTGAAGGCGCTGCTCCAGATAACTGCCGGGCCATGCCGGTTGGTTTACACACGTGGAAGACTCTAGTTCCTCAATTATGAATTTAATTGTTTAATTAGAAATTATCCTGTGGGTAGCCTTGGGAGCCGGTTCATAAGTGCTGAACTCTGTAACTGGGATCATCTGTAACCCGGGGACTCCTTGTATGCGTCCATGCATACACATGTATGTGCGTACATGAGACCTGTCCGGAAAGCCCCCAGCCATCGCTAAGACCATTTTTAACAGTATGTGGCTGGATACTTTCTGGACAGACCTCTTTTGGCTACATACGGACATGTGTGCCATACTGTGCATACTACTTTTAGAATATTTTCTCTTTTTACTTAGCATCTGTTATTCACATCTTCACAAGTTTTCTGTACACGTACTCACATCAGCTGTCACCAGGACTGCGTGGTAACCAGTCCTGATTGCATGAAAACCAGTCAGTCCTGAGTCTGGGGCTCCCAGCATCAGCACCGCCAAGTCCTGGGTTCCTCCTCCCCATGTTCACCCCTCTCCTGCCTCTGAGGTAGAAACCTGAACAGCCTGCGACATTCGAACACACATTCTGCCCACTTTGGTCTGTGCTGTTTGGGGGGTATAACTCCCAGGAGTAGAACTATAGGACAGAAGGCACAGAGGCTTTGAAACACGCCACCAAGTCGCCTCCCAGCAGATTTTACCTATGAGCAGCCCCTCCAGCAGCATGAGTGCCCCGCGTCCCACTGTAAGGGCAGAAATGTTTGTCCGGATGTATTAAACGGTGCTCCTCGGAGATGCACCTTCAACAGTTTGCAGCCAATTTGGGATATTTCGCTTTCTTCATCCTTGGGATTTTGGCATCAGTGATCATCTTTCTAGCCAAATTGAGATAAAGAAGCAAGCGAGACAAACTAATAAGGGAAAGTGCCCATGGGATTTTCTCCATTTGTGAACAGTGCCTGCAGAGCGAGCCAAGACAGCCACCTTAACTTATCCTATATCTATTTTTTAAGCGTGTATTTGCTAGTTATAATGGTAACATGGGCTCTTATAACCCTTCACAAGGCAGCCTAAAATAGAAGATACAGCATTAATCTTGGAAGCAGACCATGTATCTGTAACCCAATAGGTCCCCAGAACACTGGGTGATTTTAAGCCTATCTTTCCTTATCTTTAAGTTGGGGTAGAGCATTTAATCTCTGTGAAATTAGGAAAATAATCCCTGCCTTGCACAATGTCAGGATTCAGTAGGATTGCGTATATATAAACATTTATCAAAATGTTCCTCAGTAGTACTAAATTTGTGATGGCACAGTTAAATAGGGTAGAATCACAGAACTCTGTACTAGCTTGCTAAGACCACTGTAACAAAGTACCCCCCAAAGGGGGTGGCATTAAGGACAAGAAATGTAGTGTCTCATTGCTCTAAGGCTAAAAGTCTAAGGTCAAGGTAATGGCAGGGTTTATTTCTCCTGAGACCTCTCTCCTGGACTTGCAGGAGTCCATCTCCCTTCATCTGTGTGTACCTGTGTCCAAGATTCACCTTCTACTAAAGACACAAGTCACACTGGATTACAGCCCACACTAATTACCTCATTTGGGCTTTATTAATGATATAAAGACTATCTCTAAATAAGTTCACACTCTAAGTGACTTGGGGTTAGGAATTTAGGACTTCACGACTTCAACCTGAGTTTGGGGAGAAACAATTTAAGCCCTAACAGACTGTGTAACTCACTTTGCCAAAATGACCTCAGTCAGTGGGGAGACAGGTTCAAAGGGATGACATGTCCCACCAGAGAACCCCAGGAAAAGCAGTGGTGGGTTTAAGAATCAATCTTCCTAGATGATAACTTCAGTTACTAACTCAGTTCATCATATTTCAATCCACTTCTGTTTCCTCACACTCCAGTAGACACAGCCAAATTTCAAGCATAGATTCTGAATTTTCTCAATAAATGACCTATGAGCCCTTCCCTTCTCATAGATGGCCAATCCTCAGGGAAGATAAGAACAAGTTTCTCAGCAGCTCAGTTGAACAGAGAAAATCATTTCTGGCTTAATTCAAATCACTCTGTGATATTACTGTGTTTAAAGTCAAGCGTATCCAATCTAAATGCTAACATAAAAAAAAATCCACACTCAGGTCAAGACTGGGGAGGAAGGAAGTGTCATAGATCATGTTCTGAGGGCAAATAGAGCACTCAGTGTTTGCACATAACTGATTTCAATTCAATTTAAGTGTATTTTAGGTCATTAAATAATCTTCCTCAATGTTTATACCCCAACCACAGGAAAATGAAACTCTAACTCTTAGGGGGTGGGAAAGTCAGAATTTTTCTTCCCTAGACTTGGCACCAACTATTGGGTGACCCCATCAAGCCTTCAGATTCCTTCATCCCTGAGTCTTTTCATCCAAAAAAATGGAAATAATTAGCCCTATGTTCTTTTGTCTCCTACTAAACAAAGAGATAACATTGTTTTAGTTTTTGTTTTTGTTTTGAGATAGAGTCTCACTTTGTCCCCTCGGTAGAGTCCCATAGCATCACAGCTCACAGCTGTCAGCCTCCCAATAGCTTGTCTACAGACTCCCAAGCCACAAAGCCTTATAATTTTTAGAGATGGAGTCTTGCTCTGGTTCAAGCTGGTCTTGAACTTGTGAGCTCAGGCAATCTACTCGCCTGGGCCTCCCAGAGTGCTATGATTACAGAGGTGAGCCACTGCACCAGGCCTAAGATAAGACTGTTAAAGGCTTTGAGCTTATTGGATAATCCTAACATAAACACATCCAGTAAAAGTATTGGGATTACTATGTATTGTTTCAAGGAAAGCTTTGTTTAGCATGGTGAAAAGTTTGGGATGAGACTTGGAAGTCAAAAAATGTGAAGAAAATAGAAATCTTCTTCTCAGTGTTACTATAACAACTATAGTTTGTTTTAAGGGAAGACATTTGGGGAGGTTTTCCTGGAATGCCGTGTTAAATTGTCATGATGGGGACTCATGAATGAAATAGATAAGGTGTTAATTTACGTACCTGCACTTTCTGGCAATGGGGTTGTGAGTGGATGGGTGAGCAGGTGGGACTAGAAATAGGAATTACTAATAAAGAGCAGTAAAACTAGGCCTTCATCAGTACATGCATCTCTCTATAGCTTGGTCATTGCTCGCCTTTTCCAAATTGCCCTCTACTGACTCATTTAATATCAAAGTCACAGAAATTCTTAATTCTCAGATTCTAAATAGGCCTCATCCTTGCACATAGATCTTTGTGCTCATAATTGCAGTTTTCCATAGTATATTGAACTAACTCTGCAAAAGTTGCCTATCTATTATGACTTCTTTGCTAGTTCAGTCCCTTATGACTTGCCCAAATACATGGAGTAGTCTCCCTGTGTGGCAGACCCTGTGGCCCATTTAGCATCCTCTCCTCCTCCTCTTCTCCCTCTTCTCAGATCTTTTAATTCTGATTTGTGTCAGGTGTCAACCAGAGAGTTCTTGCTATCCATAGAAGGTGGATATGCCCCAGGCCTAGGGGTGAGGCAGTAATTCAGAAATGGCCATGAGCTGTGAAAGAAAGCCCCCCAAGAAATTCTGAGAACCACTTTTGTTCCCAATGATAGTGGGTTGAATTGTGTCCCCCTCCAAAAGATATACTTAAGTCCTAATCCATGATTTCTATGAATGTGACCTTATTTAAAAATATGTACTTTGCAGATGTAACCGTTAAGATAAATTTATACTAGATCACAATGGACCCAAATTCCAATGACTGGCATCTTTATAAGAAAAAGTAGATATAGATGTTGTGGACAAACAGAGAGAAGATGTGGAGAAAACACACAGGGCAGAAGGCCATGTGAAGACACAGACAGAAATTGGAGTGCTGCAGCTACAAGCCATGAAATACCCAGGATTGCCAGCCACCACCAGAACCCAGGAGAGAGGTGAGGAAGCATCTTCTGCTGGGTCTCCAGAATACACTTCTGTTATCTTGTTTTGGTACAGTAGCCCTGGCAAACTAATGCACAGATCAAAGATGAGAGCAACAGAGGCAAAATTTGTTTTCTTTGCCCAAGAGATAGCACCCATGATTCCTACTTTTGTCTGAGGCTATAAAACACCTTGCAGCTGTGTCCATCATTTTGTGACTGTGAAGGATGAAGCCAATAACATGTGCTAAGCAGGTCAGAGCAAAAAGGCAGAAAAACCTGGATCCCTGTCAGATATTACAGGACATCAGAACCCAACCAGCAACTTCTGCCTGCCACAGTTTTGGGTTATGTGATAATTATAAAATATTGTTAGCTACTTTCTTGAAGTGTTTACTGTTACTTGCAGCTGCAAGCATTCCTAAGTAACCTACTACCTCTAGAGATTTACATTACATCCTACTTTCTTATTGCCTTACTCAACTACAGATCTGATCACAAACTTCCCAATTGCCAGTAGGTCCGGTCACATTGACTACTCCTATATCTAGTTCCTACACATTCCTGTACACAAACCTTATTCTTGAGTGAAATTGGAATGAATCACTTCTTAAACACACCTCTATTTGTCTTGATTGATATGCCTGAAATGCCCTGTCTGTTTGCAATTTCAAATACGAAAGAGGTAGTTAGAGAAAGACACAAAGTGCATGTCAGCACCACTATAATAGTGAACAACTGGAAATAATTTAAGTGTCTACACATCAAGGATTGGCTCACTATACTATGACACATTCGTATGATAGAACTGTCTAGAGCTTTGACATTTTTATAAAAACATAACATTTTATGGCACTATATGTAACACTCACTGTTTAGATGTTAGGTGGAAAAATAAAAAACAGATTTTTAGAAGTCTGAAAAGATGCCTACTAGTCAGTTCTCTGTGGTTATTTCTAGGTAATAGGATTTGGGGCAATTTCTTTCTTCTCTTTTATACTGTACTAATTTTTCACATGTCTTACCAGTATACCTTACCATATAATAAGAACTACATATTTTTAAACGTTTAAGATTCTTTAAGTCCCAGTTTGACCTTTTCAAGAAACCTCTTGATTTCACCACAGGATCAAATCCTCGTCTTGTGTTTTTCCAAAATGATGTTTACTCTGCCCTCTGGAGATACGGGTGACACTCTGACTTGAATTAGACCTATTAGTACATGTAGTTCTCTCACTGTATTTTAAGCTGATCTGGCACTTAGAAAGATGTCCTGGTCACCTTTGCCTCACCCCCCAGAGAGTAAACAAAACTCCCTCCGTGCTGAGGTGGTAATAATAGTTGGTGCTTGATATAGCAAAAGAAAATCATTATTTGTCATTTGGTGCAATCTATTCATTATTCAGAGACTGAGGTCCTGAGAGATACATTTGCCCCAGAAAAGGACTTTGAGCATCCCCAAGTCCTCCTCCTACTTTCATCTCCCATCCCCCCCAAGTTTTGGAAACACTTGGTCTAAAATGTTTTCCAACATCCTTTCCTCCTTATCTGTCCTACAGTAGAGACCACCTTCCTCTCACCCATACTACAACAGTCACTTCATTAACAATTTCCCTGCCTCTTCAGCCTAGCCTCCATCTCATCACCAATCGATCACCTTTCAAAGAACCCTTTATATTTACACAGCTGATTTCAGTCTCTTTTTCCTGCAGTTTGTCTGGAAGATTTATATTAGACTCACACTTTTCATTTTTTATAGTTTTATTTTTAAATTCCAAGTTCATTATAATTTTAAATACAGACTTACAATGTTGTTTTGACTTTACGCTGGTACAAAAGTGACACATATTCAGTAGAAACTTTACTCCAAGTGCCAGAAAACCATCCTGCTTTTAGTTATCAGCACAGTATTCAATAATTTGCGTGACATATACAACACTTCATTGTACAGTAGGTTTTGTGTTAGAGGCGTTTTCCAACTACAAGCTAATGTAAGTGTTCTGAGCACACTTAAGTTAGGCTAGACTAAGCCAGGGTGTTTGGCAGGGTAGGTGTATTAAATGCATTTTCGACTTGCAATATTTTCAACTTACGATGGATTTGTTGGAACAGAACTCCCTCATAAGTCAAAAAGCATCTATATTTTAATTTTAAAATAAATATTTCAATTTAATATTAATCCATATTCCCCCTCACCTCCTGAATAATAAAATTTAAAAAATGCTTTGATTCTCATCAGCCTAGTTTCTATGTTATTATGATTTTCCTCTACTGGGTTTTAGCACCACAGTGCTTCCTACCCCATTATCACTACTGCTGCTGGGTTGTCCAGTCAAATCATGTTTGGATTTGTCCATTTCGCCACCAGTTTTTCTTTTATTGAACTCCTGAGCATGACTGAAATCTCAGATACTTCTTCTGTATTTATATCCTTTTTCCCTGAAGTATATCTTTTAGAAATTCCTTCCATAAGAATTCCTTAGAGGTAATATTTCTTACATCTTGCCGCATAAAAATATGTTCAACTTATGCTTAAAAGATACTTTAGCTGGGCAAAGTTATTTCCCCTTAGAACTTTATGTCATGGTCTTTGGACATCCATTGTTGTTGAGACTTTTGCTGTCAAGCAGATTATTATTTCTTCTTTAATCTTCCTTTTCTCTGTATGACTCCTTTAAGTTGTTTTCATTGTCTCTGGCATGCTACAATGTCACTAGGATATGCCAGGGTGCAAATTTCCTTTTTACTTATTTTACTTGTGATAATATATTGTGCTCTGAATTTGAGGCACCTGTCTTTCATAGTACCTGAAAAACTGTTACCCTTTTTATCCTCAAGTATTTCTTCTCTCTCTAGTCTTCCATACTGAAATCTTAACTAGCTCTTTTTATTCTTATTTGCCCTTTCATTTTTTCCATCTTGTCTCTGTGGGCAGAATTTGACATTTCTTCACATTTGGTATTTCTACATTCAGCTGCTCCATGAAAGTATGGCCTGTGTCTCTCTTGTTTCTTCTCTGATATTCCTGGAGCCTAGGAGTTACTAAAAAACTTCTCTTGACTAAAAGGAATTAATTTTATATTTGGTAGGATACTGAAGCTTAGTGATACCAGAGACTTGCCCAGTGGCATGATGCAGGTAGTGGGATGGATTCAGCCCTGGCCTGTCTGACTGCAAAGTCTGTGAATGAATAAATGAGCAAATGAACAAATGGAAGTAAGGAAATTTAGTCCAGAGACTAAAAGTGGATGTCATGGTGCTTTGCCTTCTCTTCTGATCTTAGATGATGATGAAAACTTTAATTTCTCTCCATTCCAGCATTTATATTTAATCTCCCCAATAATTCCTTTTTTAACTTTATTCAAATTAATATGAGGGTACAATATTTAGGTTACCTTCTTCTCACTTCCAGAACAAAGTTCTATTTATAGAGGAGCCCCTCACCCAGGGGCGTGTTATATACCCTCATGATGTGCACATTAGGGGAGATCCCGCCTCATGTCCTCCCTCCCCCAAACAATTCTCTATGGAAATCCCTAGGAGATTACCAAACATACATCAGCAGTGACTATAAGCAGTGCATTTTGTATCCTCTATTCACTTTAACACTCATTTACTGAACACTAACAGGGCTGGGCACATTGGTAGCCTGGGGAATTATAAAGAAATTATGATGGGACCTTTCCTTGCAAAGCTCAAGCAAAATGCTAGAAGTTTCACTATAGTCCAAGTTAAGAACCCAATATACCAAGATTGGAAGAGCTCACAGAACTTTCAGAACCTTTCTTGGTCCTGAAGACCCTTTTGTACATTGGCGATTTAAAGCAGGTGAGCAGGAGATGAAGTAGCAAACCACAATCCAATGTAGCCTTAATTTCTCCCTGGCAGCATGGCATTAGATATTCATCTCTGAAACACTTGCCATAGGTTGTTTTCAAAACCCTTGGCTAGTGGTGCTTCCCTGGCTTACTGGGCAAAGCTAGGCAGGGGTCACTGAGGTGCAGGCTCCTAAATCACCCCTTATCCTTGTCCCTTCCTGCTCTGCTGACAGTAGCCGGAAACTGCTTTGAGAACCTCTGCCCACTCTGACAAGTGCTGACTGACTTTAGAAAGAGTTTCTTCTGTGGCAGATAATTCACAGTTAAAGGAATAAGCATGTTAACAACCCCCACTCAAGGAAGGCCATGGGTATGAACAATGCAGATGATAACAGCGCTTTTCTTAGAAGACCACTTAGGAGAACACTGTCGTCCACACTGACTTCAGGCCATCAGGCACTTATCTTGCACGTGCCATGTGCTGCCACTTATCTGCCAGCAGTTAGGCTCCCTGAAGTTGAGAACAAAGTCTATTTGGCACTGACCACCAAATGGAGATCAGGCAGTTAGAAAGAAGTTTTTCCCTCCAACATTTAGTCTCAGCAGAACTGCATTTGTGTAATAAGCAAAGCATCTTTCTAAAATGATCATAGTTACAGTGGTGCTTAGATTTAGACTTCTCTCATATCTAAAACAGCATCAGGGCCCTGTTCATCTCCTACTCCATCATCTCCTGTTTGTAGGAGCAATTGGAGGTATGAGATGAGCTGCCAAATGTCCTTTGGATTTGGAGGCATGTATAATTGAATAGCCTCCCTCCCCACAGAGGAGATTAGTTTTCTGAGAATCATCTATAATTTCCATTAAACTGTGTCCACAGACAGGAAGTGCAGGCACCCCCTGAGTTGATGCCATGGGGAAAGCAAGAATGAATTTGCAGTATGACTTGAAGGATTGGTGAGATAATTGACCTCTGCATATGCCTGCACATAGACCCTTCAGGTTTGTGTTTACACATATAGGTCACACACTCATAAGCTGTGGAAAGACATATACACAGAGGCCCTGGTGCTGTGCCGCCTCCAAATATGGACTGACTGAATTCATACTCCTGTATCTTTTCCTTAGTGATATGTGACCTTCAATCCCTCTGCTCCTCAGTTTCCTCATCTGTAAAAGAAGAATGATGAGGGTAGACACCCCATAGGGGGCTCAAGGGAATAAAACAAGCCAGTATAAGGAAGGGACTTAGAAGAGTGGCTGGAGGCCAGGGAGTGCCAGGGAAGTACCTATTAAATAGAAGCCTGCCTCTCAATTACGAGGGAGATGTGGCCTCTGTGTCACAGCCGTGACTCCAGCTAAGTCAGAAGCACCCCAAGCACTAGAGAGAAGATTGGGTAAGGGACTAATAGTCTCTGCCATGTTGGCATCACAAGTCTGATTTTTATTTCTGTTTGTGTGAAAATGTGTATGTCTCTCTAGACAGTGGAGATGCAAATAGTTTGACTATATCCCACTATTTTTTGCCCAGCATACAGCAGCGCGCTTGATGCATAGCAGGTACTTAATAAAAATTTATTAAGTGATGGTAACTATGACTGTGGCTGCTACCAGTAGTACTATTACTATTATTCTCAGGACAGCATTTAATTTTCCATATCATAGATAATTAGACTAAAATATGGATTCTTGGAAATAATGCATCTATTATGAAGATAAGCTCCAAAAATGCTCAAATAGTAACAAAATAATAATGTTCTAATTCATGATTAACTCTTTTCCGCAAGAAATAGAATAAGAAATTATAAATAAATTTTAAGAGTTAAAATTAAAAAATAAATAATAAAAATAGTCAAGGCTTTGCTCTGAAAAAGGTGTAAAATCAAATATATATATGAAAGTTTATGTAAAAAACAGAAAAAGTAATGGTTCATACCACTGGTGCCAAGTCAGCCATAGTCAAGGATTATCTGCAAGGAGCAAAGAATTAGTGCTTATGTCCACATAGCAAGTTGGCAGGTGTAAATGTAGTTAAACACATAAAATGTATACTAGATTTTAATGAAGGAAGATAAATGCCATTTTTTGCCCTCACTGGGCTTTAAGAAAACAGGTTCTTAGCTGGACTCAGACATCAAGTTCTAAGAAATGCTTTGTTTAAAAGAAGCAGAACCAATAGCCAAGCCAGTCAAAGTCACGTACACCTGAAGCCGGGTATGGGACTGCGTTGGTGGAATTGTGCTACAGTCTGGTTGAAAATCAAAGGAAAGAAAGAGAGAGAGACTACAGAGGACCCCCACCCATCCAGAAGGAGGAAGCGCTGATGTTTTCCAGGCATGGATCAGATGGCACAGATGCTACCAGAGAAGCAGAGGGACAGTGGAAGGAGTGGGCCCAGTTGCGGGAGCCAGGCTAGAAGTTGACTTCTGTCCAAAGAGGAAGCAAAGCAGAACAGCTTCTCTAGATCTATTCTAACCAACAAGGAAGTGACAGAGCCTAGAGAAAAAGGAGCAGGTTACTCTCAAGCCTACTGCAGCCAAGGATGGGTGAGCTGGATATTGTCTGTGAGTGACCATCTTTTCAGAAGGCAGAGCTCTGGAAGGTTAGAGCAAATATCAGTGGAATCCTAAGACTTGCCAGTGAAACAGCGGGCCACCTCAAGAGGAATAGAGAGGCCTTTTTAATAGCATAATCCCAACTAGGAAGAAAATGGGGAAGTGTCTAAAGAGGTGGCCAAACATAAAATTCTCTGGTTAAGTTAGATGTAAGAAAACACTTACATTTAAAACAAAAAAATGAAGAATGATGAATATAGAAAAGAGTAAGAAATCATGTTGGGAAGGATTGTGCCTCTAAGAATTTTCAAAATGTGCTAAGGGTTAAAATGAGAGTCAAGAAAAAGAACAAGACTAACCTTCTGTAAGGGCAGCTGATAGATAATATAGGCAGACAACAGGGAGAAATGATAACAGTGCGGCTCAGCTAACTTCAGCAAGCGCTGGCTGCCTGTCTTTTCTTTAAGCCACTACCAGACATGGGGCTGTGACCCTGCCCAGGAGGAACTCACAGGCCCGATGACAAGAGTGTACAAATATCGAAATGATGTGTCAGGATGGTAAGTTTCCACAGTAGTAAGTAACTATAAATGATAACCTTCAATGTGCTAAGGGTTTCATTTAGGAAACTTTTCATCAAGTACTAGAATGAAGAGGCAGGTTTTACAGGAATTCTGATAGAAGCCTTGAATTAAGAAACATACTATAGGGAAAAGGAGAGGAAGAGGAACCTGTGGGGGGAGAGTGAGGGAGAATGGTCAGAATAGGAGGGAGATAACCTGGAGCAAATGATCTTAGAAGACCAGGGGGAGATAGTTCCCACCAACAAAGTGCCTGGGGAAGTGAAATAACATGAAATGGACATGCATGCTGATAGGAAGTTCCTAGTAATCTAAAGATGGTTTTGGTGGTGTGATGGGACAGAAACAAGATCCCTAGAAGGTCTATGAGATGAAGTAGAGACCATCAGTTCCCAAAGTTGGCCTGTGAAGAGAGACCAAAAAGGTAGACAGTAGAGGAAGCTACAAGATCGAGGGTGAATTCTGTGCTTTGTTCTTAACCTCACTCTTTGTTTACACATAGAGAGAGTTAATACAGTTATATGCTTAGAGGAAAGAGGTGATAGAATGAAAGTTGCTAGAAGTTACAGAGAGTAAGGAGGAGGTATTTAATAATGCAAGATCTTGAAGGAAGCAGGTAGGGGTAGGAACTGGAGGCCATTTGGGAACACGGGTGAGAAGTAGAGGTTAGCTTTCCCAGATACTTCAGGACTCTGAGTGTAATTCAGTACTTGGGACAAAACAATGAAAATGTTACTTTGCATTTCATGTCTTAGAAAATTAAGGAGGATGTTATCCTCTCATGGTGAAAGGAGAGAGAGTTTCAAGGGGGGTTCGAAAATGGTAGAGGAACTAGTTAGGAAAATAGAAGAAGGGCATATCATAGGATTTGTAGAAGAATGGGGTAGAGTTGAGTTTCCAGCTCAAGCTGGAGGCAATGGCTGTGTAGGGCATCAACCAACACAGTACATGAGTTTCCCCAGCAGTCCTAATGTGAAAAGATAGACAGAGATATTGGTCCAGGAATGGTGTTTGCTGGAGAATGTGGTGGGAGGATGACAGGTGTAGACAAGGTGTACATCTTGTAGACAAGAATGAAGGTATAGACAAGACATTTCTATCTTAGTGATAGGAATGAAGCAGCAAGGAATGATGACCAGTAAGAGCCTCCAAGAGATAAAGTAGGAGGCATAGTAAGCATGTAGAATGATGCCAAAGGATAGCACAGTATTGTGGCAGAGAGGGAGACACCTGGGTTCAGGTTCTCATGGAAGGAAGAATGCCACATTATATCCAGGCTGCAGGTGTCTACATGGGATAGGGAGTTTGGAGTGAGGAAAGGGGGTAACCATTGGAATTGAGGATGTTAAGATTAGAGTGTTGAATGGGAATAATTTTGTAAACATTAATGCATGAGTGTTTGTACAGAGGGAACTACACACATGTTCCTCTATTCTAAGGGAAGGATATAATTGAGAGGAAGATGTGAGGATACAGCAGAGAGGGACTATGATTGAAGGGACAAGGTCCTGAGGAAGTGGGAGAGACAGAAGTCTTGAGTGCAGCTGGGAGGTGGGGGAACAAGGAGCAGGAATCAAGAAGGATCCCGGTGCTGACACCTCCATCTGGGCATTTGAGGCAGGAAGCTTCAGGGACTCTGGCTATCTTTGGGGGCCAGGTGATTTGCTGTGAGACTGGAAGGCATGGAGAAAAGAGTTGGAGGTTTGGTAAGTCATGGCAATTTTCTGGTGAGTGGTTGAAGGATCTTAGTGACGTTCTCTAGCCACTCAGCCACACAGGCATGAGAGTGGAGCAGGCCAGCTGTGGTTGTGTCCCAGGTGGCATTTTGCCAGTTTTGAATGGCAAGAAGACAAAGGACATGTGGATTGCCAGTGAACACTAATGTGTCCTGAACTGGATGAGAAGAAAGCAGGTCAGGTGACTCTGAAGGATTGAAAGGAAATGACAGGACCAGAGGTCTGGGGGACTCAGGAAATTAAGAGTGAGAGTAGAGAAAATAAAACTCTGAGGGAGTGCACAGCAAGATGGGGACAGCGAGATGGGGGAGCTGTGCCTTAACGGAATTTGTGAGGACAACTTGGGCGTCAGACTTAACTGGAAACATTCTATGAGTCAACACTGAGAGGAAATGGCCATGATAGGAGGTGACCTCATTACATATGAACGGAGGCTTCAAATGCTTCTTTCTCGGTGTGACAAAGCTGGAGGGTGGGGACTACTCAGTGCCAGATCAGCTCTGAGAGTCCACACACAACCCCACCCAATGCACATGAAATTACATACCAGTACATAAACCATCATGGCTCAAGGAGATGAGTTTGAATTTTTGTTCCCTTCACTCTGGACATGTAGGTGATGCTCTTTCAGAACATCATTTGGGAGAGTGGAGAACCTAATCTAAGGCATCATTGGTTTTATGTTTTGCAACCCGTGGGGCTCAAAAGCCCCCCAAAACGTTTTCCTTGGGTAGGTTCTGTAAGGATGAAAGGCTTCATTCCTGGAATTAAGCTGTTTGACAGCCCTGCAAAAGGAGGCTGTACAAATAAGGTAGTATTGGTGATACCGAATTACTTACTGCGTAATAATACAACAAGAAAAATAATAAAAGTATAATAAGCATAATTCAAACATATTGGCTACAGTTTTTTTTTTTTTACTTTATATCTTCTTATTAGGTCAGTTTTTACATTCCTGTATCTGAGAGGATTTATTTGCAAACAGATCAAAATACCTCAGTGGTAACCTGATTTTTCTTTAAATCTCCATGTATTATCATTTAATTTACAACTAAGCCAAAAATAGAAGTTATTGATTAAAAAAACCAATGTGAATCCCTGGGCTGAAGTGGGCTCAGTGAGTAGCTATGCATGGTGAGATGGAGAGTCATAAAGGTAAAATGCATACAAGCCCCTCTGTGTCTTCCTGCTTCCATGGCTCTATGATTACCATCAGCACCAACATGAACCATGGTCTCCAAAGACCAAGAGTCACCCTGATTACTCCAAGGTTAAAACACATCAGAAGGTTTATTCTGTGTCAGCTGCTTTCATGTTAGGGATTAGTGAAAATGAGATGGATAATGGATGGATGGATGGATGGATGGAGAGATAGAGGATGGTTGAAGAGAGAGAGAGAGAGAGAGAAATATTCAGATGGATGGAGGATATGTATATACAAATGAATATAGTCTATAAAACTCTCCATGGGTCCTGTCCTTACCCCCCAAATGCAGACCCATCTGAAAATTATGAGAGTTTCCATTTGCTACCTACTTACCTCCACGAATGGCCAACAGTAGTGTCCTTTATCTGCAGCCCTGGAAATTCAGGTAATGGGCAGGCCCAAAAGGGGCATTAAGTCTTTACAACCCTGGAGTTAACACTTCTAGGTTGGAGTCAGATGTCTTTAGGTGTATAAGAGAGGAGAATACTTCAGAGTCCTACTTTTAATTTAACTGATAATCAGGCTCCCTGTCTCCTCAACATGTGGTATATTACTGTTTCAATAGTAATAGGTTTCCTTAAGTCTAGATCTGGCTTTCGGGTCAGTAAGAAAAAACATTACAATCCAGGACATAGGCAATGAAGAAAGTACCACCATAACTTCTTCCAAAGAATAAAGCTCCAGAGAAGAGACTTATAAATTCTTCGATGAATAAACGAATGAACAGATACAATTTCATTTCCTGCACCCTAAGTATGTTAGGTCAAAAATGCCATTTTAATAAAATTAAACTACATCTTCTTTTAAAAAATAAGATCTTCTGGAAGAGTCTCAGTAATTAGACAGATTCTTCCATCCTGTCTGGATATCCTTGTTAGCATCTTGGGACTATAACTAATGGCACTTACTGATTTGGACAAAAATATTTCAAGAGATAATTCAAAATATTTTTATTTTAATGTACATAATGGATAAAATGCAACTTTAAATATAAAGTTATATTATAAAGAATTATATTATAAAGTTATATTATAAAGTTTAATTATAAAGGATTATAAAATGTCAAAGGTAAAGGATAAAACATCACATATTATTATTGGACAACCTCTTTAAGTGATAGATGCTATTGTTCTTACACCAGACAAAGGGATCACAGATCAATTTATTTGTTGGGGATATTTGTGTTAATGTAATATGTACAGTTACAAGCCCAATGATGCCAATATTAACACCTGAAAAAACATCTCCCTGGTACTGTAGATGTCACTCCTGCCTTGGTTTCTCTGTGTCTGAAACATTTACCAATACACTGCCTAAAAGTATTACACTCCTATCAATGCTGACCCAAGTAGCCAACATGAATGTTATAAAAACTCATCTCTACAAAGTTCTCAAATAGGACAATAAATATACTATTTTACTCAGTTTATCAGTTGTTCTAGTGGGACCAAACATGGTAACATTTAAAAATGACCTTGAAATTGTTCTTCAAAGACTCTTGGGTGACAGGGAGCAAAGTAAGTGGCCTGAATTCATTGGCCTTTTCAGAAAGTCAGGATAATGAATCCCCAGAGCCCTTGGCTTGATTTGCTCCTCTCCTATGTCCTTCAAGGCATGCGACAGATGGAATAGCACAGAGGTATGAGTCAGACTCTGGAGCTCCCTGCCCAGGTCTGAATCCCAGCTCCACCTCAGACAGCTGTGTATTCATGGGCAAGTCACTGGGCATCTCTACACCTGAGTTTCCTCCTTATTTATATGGGGCCAATAATAGCACTGCCCTCATAGGAGTAAACTAATAGTTAACTAGGAAGAACAATGTAAACCACATCTATCAATTAAGCACTCAAGAAATACTTAGTGTTATTATAGACCTCTATAAAATATTGTGCCTCTAGCTCTTTTACCTTAAGAATCATTCAGAAAATTACTGGGAGATCTGTTATTGGAATCAATATGATTCTCAGAAATTCTCCACAATATCTGCGGAGTACGTACAGGTCTGTGCTTGGCATGGTACAGCGACTCAAAGATAAAGACTAGGGTCAACCAATCTTGTTGAAGGCTCAAGAGGAAGTTACTAAAATTCAAGGTGACACCATCTGTTTCTTTCCCTCTGTCTTTGATCATTTTAAATGGTGGCCTGAATAAAATGCTGTGGGGGCAGAGATATGAGCATGACTAAATATGCCTGGAGAGCCACATCAAGGAGTATTTAATAGAAGGGATCACATTTGGTGTGGAGATTCATAAGGAAATATGAGTTGGAAAAGAGAATGAAAATGGCATGAGAGGGAATGTTATAAGTGGGGAAACCTTTGGGGTGAGACATTTGAGCAACATGTTTTCAGAAAATGGTGAACATTAGATGTAATTGATGCTTAGGATGAGAGGGGAGGGTGAATAAGCCTGGAAAAACCCCTCACCCTGTGGCTGTAGATGACCTTGAGTGATGAGAAATGTGGCTGTTATGTTACATGGTGTGGGCAAAGGGTCGATCAATTGAATCTTCTCCCCTTCTACATCAGAATTTGACCTTTGACTAGCTGTCTTGTCCTGGTACTTGATAAGATTAAAATGTCAACTGTGTTCCTAGGCGACATTTATTATCATAAAAATGACTCTGATGGGCAACTTACATCTGGATTGGGGTAAACTATAAATGAACCCAGTAGGGCACACTGCTTGGAGATTTCATTGAAGAAGAATTATAGCCTGGTGACTCTTACAAATAGACAAATGGACCCTAGAAGGGGTTGCACCTCTGCAGATATTACAGGCATGTTGGTACACTTTGGAGGTATAAAGATTTGAAGCCAGGGTAAATCCCATAGGGACTCAATGAGAGTTCACCTCCCTACTGTGTAGATCACTGGTCCCCAGCTTTTTTGGCACCAAGGACCTACCATTTCGTGGAAAACAATTTTTCCATGGATGAGGGGTGGATGAGAGGACAGAACAGGAGGCGGAGCTCAGGCCATGATGTGGCCTGGTTCCTAAGAGGCCATAGAAAGGTACTGGTCTGGGGTCAGGAACCATAGGTGTAGATGAGTTGTTATAATAAATCCCACTGAGAAGAAAGCTGAATACTGCTAGGATGGCAAACTGTGGCTTTTCTCCCAAGTCTTCTGAGAAGAGGAATATCCAGTGTATCCTGTGATAACTTATGAGTCTGAAGGTTTAGCTGAACATAAAGAGGAATTTTTGGTAGGCACTGCAGTGGGTAACAGAGAGCCAGAGAGAGCAGTTAGCAGACCTATAGAAATATAATTCTATAGAAATATAGACCTATAGAAATATAAGTTATAAAAATATAGACCTATAAGAAATATAAGTTATTCAGAATTATATTTGTCATAGTTAAAGAGAAACATTTTATAGAATGTAGAATTTCTAAATTAAAGCATTTTATATGACTGCACAAATCTATAGGAACAAAAAACATTTCCTTAAAATAAAATTTGGAGGGAAGCCATCATGACATGTATAGCTTACGAAGTGGGGAAGGTTCATATGACTAACAGAAATAATAAAACAGATAGCAAATGGTTGGGAAATTATTTCCCTGGTCCAAAAGATGCATCAAAATGGGCAACCATGACCTACTTCACATCACACTTCTATAGAAACTAGATAATAATCAGCACAGAATGACGTTCGGGTTTTAAACAGTATTTTTTCCTCACCATCTTCACCTGTGTGTGAAATGAACCTCAAACTGAAAAAGATTGCATTCCCTAAACAAACATGTGCCAGCTCTAAAAAATGAAAAGGTACATAATGTGGTCCCAAACAAAACAATCACCCTCTGAAAGAGAGAAAGACACACAGTTAGTTACATTCAATGTGATAACTGCCTATAAGAGGCAGGCACGCATTTTTATAGAAGCTCAGAGAAAGGAACCATCAATTCTGCCAGTGGGACCACAGCTAACTTCTCAGAGAGAATAATATGCAGACTAAAATTTTAAGACTAATGTCTTAGTCTGAGTTATTATAACAAAAGACCATAAACTGGGTGGTTTATAAACAACAGAAATGTATTTCTCACAGTTCTGGAGGCTGGGAAATCCCAGATCAAGCCACCAGTAGATTGAGTGTCTGCCCCAGATCTGTTTTCTGGTTCATAAATGGTGCCTTCTTGCTGGGTCTTCACATGGCAAAAGGGGAATGGGTCTCTCTGGGATCTCTTTTGTAAAAGTACTAATTTTAACATCACCACCTTTATGACTGAATCACCTTCCAAAAGTCCCAACTCCTAATTTCATAACCTTGGAGGTTAGGATTTCCATGTATGACTTTTGAGAGAACACAAACATTCAGACATTGGAAAGTAAATAGCAATTTCTTGGTAGAGTAGAGAAAAATTGTATGTGTGCATATGTGTGTGTATGTGTTTATGTGTGTATATGTATAAGACAAGGCAAGAATAGCAGAGAAGTTTCACAAGGTGTCAACACTGCATATCAAACTTAGTTCTGTGCACTCAAGCTCTCAGATGTTGCTGCCTACAGCAGCACACCTGCACTGTGATGACAGAAGGGCCATTCTAAACTCCTTCTGTTGCATGAACCACTGGCCAACAAGGCTGAGTTTAAAAGTGGTCCATTCTCTATTAGACATAGTCTGATATTCTTACCCACTTATCACTACACATACTCTTCTCATGAACAATAGGCTCCTATTATAAGATTTAAGTCACATATAAATGGGGCCACTGCCTGAGGATAAGAACCATGAGTGGCAGATGGCCTGTGCCCTCAGGGAACGAACCCACAGTCTAGAAGTAGAGAGAGAGTTTATAGTTGAATAACATCAGGAGATGCACTATACTAAAGTAAGTGGATTTCCTGGCAGGAAAAGGTAAATGGAAGAGTAATACAGTGGTACCATAGAGGTTAATGAAAAGAATGTAGACAGAAGTCATAGCAATAGGCACTAAAGGGTATTTTAGGATGTCATATCTGGCAGCAATGTTTTTATTTATTTATTTTTTCATTAAGTCATAGCAGTGCACATTAATACTATCATGGGTACAGTGTACTGTTTCTGTATACAATTTGAAATACTTTCATCCAACTGGTTAACATAGCCTTCATGTCTTTTTCTTAGTTATTGTCTTAAGACATTTATATTCTACATTTAGAGAGATTCACATGTACCCTTATAGGATGAACCATAGGT
>NW_003852506.1:887495-975680 GCF_000181295.1 Otolemur garnettii
GTGAGTTTACTTATGTGTTGGAGGATTGTCCTGGTCATTATGGAGGATAGGTCTGGGAATATCCTGGAGGGCTGGTTTAGTTATAGCAAATTTCTTCAACATGTGAATGTCATTAAAGTATTTAATTTCTCCATCATAAATGAAACTCAGTTTAGCTGGATACAGGATCCTGGGATGAAAGTTATTTTGTTTTAGGAAGTTAAAAGTTGATGACCACCCTCTTCTAGCCTGAAAGGTTTCAGCAGAGAGATCAGCAGTCATTCTAATATTCTTCCCCTTGTAGGTTATGGTTTTCTTGTGTCTAGTTGCTTTCAGAATTTTCTCCTTCATATTAACTTTAGTGAAGTTAATTATGATGTGCCTTAGGGGACATATCTGATAACAATGTTTTATCAGTAAGAATTGCAAGATTGTTGGAGAGGCCAACTTCCAAGGGGATGACCAGGCTTCCCAGAGATGAGTAAAAAGAAGTCACTACACTGTGACCTTAGGTCAGAAAAAAGAAAGGAAGCTGTGAAGTTACCAGAGCCTAGGAACTGTAACCTCAGGGGAGAATTAGTCCCTGCTCAAATTGCCACTGAAGTAGAGGCAGAGGGAGAAATACCCTCTCTTCTATAAAAATTTAAAACTGTTGTAAAGTTCAACAAAGACACCATGGTGTTCAAAAGACACCATGAAGAAAATAGAAGGACATGCCACTGATTAGGAGAACACATTTGTACATCACATATTTGATAAAAGACTTGTATTCACAATATGTAAGGAATTCTTACAACCCAATGTAAAAAGGGCAAGAGATCTGAAGAAGATGCCCAGGAACATGAAAAAGATGATCAGCATTGTTAGGGTGATGCAAAGCGAAACCACAATAAAATGCCACATCACGTCCACTAGGATGGCTATCATAAAAAGGATGTAAAAGTATGAATATTGGCAAGAAAAACTGGAATCCTCAAATTTTCCAGTGTGAATAGAGAATACAATATCCAGTTCCCAAACAGTCTGACATTTTCTTAAAACGGCAAGCATAAATTTACCATATGGCCTTGCAATTCCACTCCTAGCTAGGTACCCAAGAGAACTAAAAATATGCCAACACAAAGACTTGTTGGTGAGTGTTCATAGCACCCACCATTATCTATAGTAGCCAAAATCTGGAAACAATATAAGTGTCCATCAGCAGGTAACTGGATAAACAAATAAATGATGGTGAATCTATACAATAGGCTACTGCTCAACAATAAAAAGAAACAATTATCGGGACAGGCCACAACATGAAGGACTCTCACATGCATTATCTCATTTATATGACATTAAGGAAAAGGCAAAAATCTGTGGGAACAGAAATCAGATTAGTGGTTCCTGAGGGCTGAGGGTAGTAGGAGAGGATTGACCACCAAGAAGCAAGAGGGATCAAAAGGGGACTATGGGCAGATGAAGATAGTCTCTGTCTAGTTTGCAAATGCTGACTTCACAGCTGTTTGTCAAAACTCATTCAACTGTACACCAAAAAATGGTGAATTTTACTATATTTGAATTACAGTTCTATAAACCCAACTTTGAAACATAGGAAGCATTAGACTGGTAGCAGGCTGAGGAGGAAGGGCAGTGGAGAGAGGGAAAGGATCTGATGAGCAGAGAGAAGTCTGCTTAAGAAAAAGGAACATGACAGAGACAAGCTTCCTGGAAGCCCAAGAGTTTAGTTAGAAATGGAGAAGGCAGAAGGATAAAATACACCACCAACTTTGACAATGGAACTTGAAGCAGCTCCTTCGTAGAGAAAAATACCAGCATAAAGAGGAAGGTTTGGTAATTATGCCGTGAGTAAGGGAGCAAGGCATGCTCATCCACACACATTCATAAATCCATCACGTGTCCACCCATCCATGCACAATGAATGGAGCATTCAATGTTTATTTTGTACTGACTGTGGCAGTCAGTCAAGGACAAATAAGAATACTGAACGGTGAACCTGCCGTCTAGGAGCAGAGGCCTGTATGCAAACTCAACTCCAGACTGGTTTCATGGTTACATTTTGACCCCATAGTTGTTCCTCCTCAATTTTGTACCGGAAATGTTAAAGAGAAGTCCTTTCATCCTAAGGAGGTTAGACCACCTATCCTGAAGTTAGGATGAATCTTGATTGGCCTGAACCAGCCATGGAAATACTAATGTCCATCACCAGCTATCAACTAGACATGAGAATATGCCTTAGTTCTCTACAATGAGACATTAAAGGACGCATATTAGAAAGCCTTGACTTTCTGAATCAAATACAGCTTCTGGAAGAAAATTTCCTTTGGGTCAGTTCCTTCCTTCCTTCCTTTCTTCCTTCCTTCCTTCCTCCCTTCCTCCCTTCCTTCCTTCCTTCCTGTTTGGGTAGCTGGGTGGAGGATGTATCATCTGGAGATATATCAGCAATCTTCTGACTGTGAATTGACAAGTATGAAGACAAATGAACCAGACAAAGATCAGAAAAGGAAGACTAGAAACAGCCTGGGTCCTTGACAGCACAAACCATCTGCTGCACCAAAGGTGAAACCATCTACCCCTAAACTTTAATGGAAAGCAATAAAATCACTTCCATAAAGTGTTGGAGCCATCATTGCTCTCTGCTCCTTGCTATCGATAACTGACAGACAGATGGACTCTGGCAAAGAGGACTCTACTGACAGAATCATCTGGGGTCCCACTTATGAGGTCAGGACCTAGCAATGCCTTGCATTGTTGTGCATGCAGCCCTCAACCATGAATCCTATCAAAGAAGTGAACAAAAGATAAGACTAGAAAGAATCTATGGGAGGGAAAGATCTTATTGGGTTCCAGAGACCAATTCCAATACTTGAGATGGGAACTTGTGGGAAAATGGTATGTGTTAGACTATTAGACAGGGTAAGAGATCAGTTCTGATCTCCAGGGTAAATGAGTGACAATGAGAAACAGAAATAGGATTGAGAAAGGACCAATTCGGTAGGGAGAGAGAAGAGAGGCCTAATTGGTCAAGTATTTTTTGCAACCATGGAGAATGGACTCAGCTTATCCCCAAAATAAACCCAAAGCACCCCAGCCATTTAATCTTGTGATCACTAAGTCACTGTATGCAAGAGAGTATGTGATTTACAATCATGCTTCTATCTCTCTTAAGGGATAGGCAGGCAGCTCTGAGGTAGAGAAAGGATCAGGAGTTCATATCTGTGCAAAGACAGTGAGTCAAGGCCCTTTGAGAAAAGCCACAGGGAGCAGGCAATTCCGAGTCTCAGAGTCCTTTCCTGGCTCTCTTGGGTTTTGATGCAGACTTGAGGTTTCTTTCCCATCAGCCTTCCCTTCATGTGCTCCTCAGGCAGCCAGCATTTTCACAAAGCAATTTCCCAGAAAAACTTTACTAAGTGGGAGGTAGAAAGATGTTAGGAGATTTAAGTTTTAGGTTTATAAAACAATGGAAACTTTAAAGAAATAGATGTGTCATTTTGAGACATTTTGAAATGTCTTTTTCTTTTTTAGCATATCTTTCTACATAATTTCCCATTTTATCTTTTTTTTTTTTTGAATTAGTGAAAACTATGGAGGCGATTATCCTTTTTCTATTTCTTGCCTTATGGTTTGCTGTAGAAATTGGGAGCCAATTTTGCCTCAACCCAGATGTCCAGCCTTTTCAGCTCAGCCCTGTCCTATTATACTACTTTCCTTTTTACCACTGTCTGAGCTCTATGCTGGTGGACCAGAAGCTAATAACCCTAAACTTCTTCAGGCCAAATCAAGGTAGAGAGGAGGCAAATGGGAACTTACTGGGGAAAAACCGTCATCAATCAAAGTCACAATATTTGCATTCTGGGCCTTGGTTTGTACTTAACTAGATGTGTGATCTTGGACAAGAAGGTTAACGCCTCCTCCTGGTTTTGTCATCTTTAAAAGGAAGTAGAGTCATTCTTTCCAATCTTAGTCTATAGAGTTATTTTAGGGATGAATCAACATTGAATTACCTCAATTTTTTTAATCTAAATAGTAGCAGAATTAAAGTGAGACTATGTGCTTTGAGCACTGATGTTATAGAATTATAAAGGATGAATGTCATCATTATTACTTGATTATGTAATGAAATACAGAAACAATGAAAACAACATTTTAACAAGTTAATTCCATTGTTGAAACGAGTTTTCCTTTAAAGCCTGCAAGTTCATCTTACTAGTTTCTTTATTTATATGCAATAGAGTTAAGATTAAAGTACAAAAGAGTCATCAGTATTATTTTATTTCGCATAACATCTGACACATTATTAGTTGCATCACAGAAGACATTTAAGTAAGCAGATGATACTTTTTTATACCTAGTAGAAGGATTCGATTATAACAATATTAAAACTGAAACCTCTTTCAATACCCATCATTATAAGAATTCTTTGATAAGAATGACGCTTTTCAATTGCTAGCTGTATTTATCCTATAGAAGTTTTAGTATTTTTTAAAAAAAAAAACCTTTTACGGAAGTATAACATCCATTCAGATTCCAACTGTAAAGCTTGATTCATTTTCACAAAATGAACAGACTCATGTTACCACCATACAAAGAAGAAAATGAAACATTATAAGTTCCCCAAAAGTCCCCTCGTGTTTCCCTCCTGCTACTTCCCTCTACTCCCCAAAGGTAGCAACCAACCACCCTGACCACTCTCAATATAAATTAAGTCTGCCTTTTGTTGACCTTTATGTAAGGAGAATCATAGAGTTTGAGCTTTTTGTTGTATCTGCATCTTTCTCTCTTCATCTGTGGTACTCATTCACATTGCATGTAGCATAACTCATTCATTTATTTTTATTTCTGTGTGGCATCCAATTGTATTAATACCCAATTGATTCATTCTACTATTCATGAACATGTTGGGCTATTAGAAACAGGACTGCTATGAATCATCTTATATATGGCATTTACTATACTTATCTGCAATTCAGTTATATTTAAACCAAGAACACACTTTCTAGTCAAAAGATATGAACACACTTAACTTTAGCAAATACTCCTAAACGTTCTTTTGAAAGCCATAATACTAATTTACGCTGCTACCATCAATGTAGGAAAGTGAGGGTTCCAATAACTCCCCATTCTTAATGACAATAGTATTGTCAGTTTTGTTTGTTTAATTTTAGTAATTCTGGCAGAGGAGTGATGCTATTCCACTATTAATTTTAACTTGCATTTGTCTTATTCAACTGAGGCTGAACATCTTTGCATATACTTAGTGGCAAATTAAATAACTTCTTTTTACAAGTGCCTGTTCAAAACTTTTGCCTGTTTTCTATTTGATTGTCCATCTTTTTCTTACTGATTTTCATGGGTCCCTTGTCAAATATATGTTTTAAAAATACATTCTCCCACCGTGTGGCATGCACTTTCACCCACTTAATGGTGTTACATGACAGAACACTTAATTTTAATTGATTCAGGTCATCAAACTTCCTTAATGGTTCATGCTTTCCTGTGTCCAAGTTAAGGATCTTTGCCTGGCTCATGAAGGCAATGAAGAAATAATCTTATATTATCCTCTAGAAGCTATTCAATTTAATCTTTCTTTTTCAGATTTACAACCCACCTATGTTAATTTGCATGTATGAAGTGATATAGGGGTTGAAATTTAGTTTTTATTTTTCTTTGTTTTTGTTTTTGTTTTTTCAGACAGAGTCTCACTGTATTGCCCTCGGTAAAGGCATCACAGCTTATAGCAACCTCATACTTTTAGGCTTAACCAATTCTCTTGCCTCAGCCTCCCAAGTAGCTGGGACTATAGGTGCCCATCACAATGCCCAGCTATTTTTTTGTTGCAGTTGTCATTGTTGTTTAGCTGGCCCAGGCTGGGCTCAAACCGGCCAGCCCCACTGTGCTACGGGCAGCCATTTTTTCAATATGGCTACTCTTTTTTAAAGACCATCCTTTTTACATTGGATGTATTTATTTCTCTCTTATTTTTCTATCTTTTTCCTATAGATCTAATACTCCAAAAGGACTTGTACTAATTTACATTGTATACCTTTGCACTGATACCATGTTATCTTAATAACTACAACTTTATAGTGAATCTTGGAATCTGATCACTAAAGTCTTCCAACTTTATTCTTCTTGGAGGTAGACTAGATTTTCTTAGTCCTTTTTATCTGGACATACATTTTAATGCCAGCTTGTCAATTTCTACACACATAAATACAAACCTATTTTGATTTTAATTTAGATTGTATTAAATCAAAGGTTCAGTGTCAGGAAAACAGTCATTTTTATAATACTAATTTTTCTAAGTAATAAATAATTTAAATTTATCAATTGCCTAATGTTTATGTTCATTTACTTATGTCCTTTTTACTTTCTCACCAAAATATTTTCTAGTTTATTATATAGAAGTCTTTCCTCCCTGCTTTAGTTTGGATATTTTCTACTGACCCATATTCTAGTTAACTAATCTGCTCTCCAGCTATATGACCTGCTAATAATCACAGCTATTATACCATTAATTCAGATTAATTACTGAATTTTTAATTTCTTAAATTTCTATTTAATTCCATTTCCATTGAATTTATACATTGCAATTCTCTGGTAAAATTTCTCCTGTTGTCATCTATTTTGTTGAACATATTAACTATAGTTTTCTTTTTAAGTATGTATCCAAAAGTTCCAATATTGCTTGTTTTCTTTTTTCATTTTTTTCTCTCTCATGGTTCTATTTTTTGGTATGCCTAGTAATTTTTATTAAATTCCATACACTGTTTATGAAATAAAAATGTAAGATTTTATATAACTTCAAACATGATTTTCTTTGGCTTATTGGAGATGACTAACATAAAAGCAGATCCCTTAATCCAGTTAGAAATTGAAATGGTTAGAAATTTTGTTTAGTCTTTATAGGGATTTCTCTAATTTCTGGCTTTCCCTTACTTCTGATGTGTAGTACTCATGCCTTCATCTCTGAAATGGAGATTGGTTCCAGATCCCTGGGGATACCAAAATCCACAAATGCCCAAGTCTTGTATATAAGATGGCATAGTATTTGCATATAACCTCTGCATATCCTCCTGTATATTTAAATCATCTCTAGATTACTTATAATTTCTCACAATTCAATGTTAATGTATGGAAATACCTATTGTACCATAATGTTTAAGAAATGATGACAAGAAAAAACCTCTGTACATGATCAATTCAAGCATAATCATCCTTTTCTTTTTTTCTGAATGTTTTCTATTGGCAGTTGTCTAAATTCGCAGATACAGTACCCACAGTTATGGAGGGCTGACTGTACCCAGGTCCTTGAGACTAGAGAGGGCTCAGCTCAGATTCTCTTCCTCTTTGTTGCTGGGTTATGTTTTCTTTATTTGTTCAGACTCTTTGCCCAGGATATGGCTAGAAAAAAGCCTTCAGGGAAAATCCGTGTAGAATGTTAGGCTTTCCTTAATGAGTAATCTTTTTAAAATACTAAATCCTTTGTGACTCTTTACTCAGATTGTGTGTGTGTGTGTATTTGCACACTCTACCCAGCTTTTGTCTTTGTTATTGGTAGCAGGATTTATCCCACCTCAAGCTAGTCCTTCAGAGCTGTTAGCTGAAGCACTGACCTATCAGTTAGAAAGTCAAAAAATAGGGCAGTGCCTATGGCTCAAGGAGTAGGGTGCCGGCTCCATATGCTGGAGGTGGTGGGTTCTAACCCAGCCCCAGCCAAGAAAAAAAAGAAAGTCAAAAAGTAAAGGATGTTTAGTAACATTTCTGTTAAATACCACCCCACCCACTGTCTTTAGATAGTCTGGAAGAAGGGATTACCAACTTTCTTAACAGAATTTTATGTCCCTGATAATATTTTAAGCATACAATGTTTTCTGTTTTTAAAATTTGTCCATATATTAGACTACAAACTCCTAAATTTATAGTCTATCAGAGTAGAAGTATCATAGGCAAAAAATTAATCTTGATTTAAATTATTGCAATTGTGGGGTTGTTTGTTAATGCATCATAAGCTAGTCCATCCTGATTGATACATTAAGGATGGAAATAAATATTCGTAGTCCCATTTTACTGATAATGTGTTTTGTGAGCTCAACTTTTTGCCCAGAAAATCTTCTTATGAACATGAAGTCTATCTTGTTTATTTTTAATGGCCCTTCACCCAATACACTTTAGCTTAACTATTTAATACAGAAGATGCCTGAAGAATTTTTGAGATGACTGGATGAATGACCAAATACATTCCTTTGTATGAATCAGTGTACCTAAGAAGTCAGGAAGGAAGTTTGTTATGATCTCACAAGATAAATCTGGATTCAAATCCTGGTTCCAAAATCATCTGGGTAACCTTAAGTAAATATCTCAATTTCTGTAATGGTAAAATGAATGGTAAAATAAGAAAAATTATACTACATACCTACTTTTAGGGGTTGTTATGAAAATTAAATGAGATTATCTTTGTGCTGTACTTAACATAATTTCTGGCACCTACTAACACTCAAAAATGGTACTACTTCTCAAAAAGTAGTTAGAAGAAAGAAAAATACAATATAAGAATCAGTATAGGTGAAGGTGTCAATACTTCATAATTTACTAGTGTATTTGCTCCAAATTTATATCAAAGTCAAGGAAAATGAATCTGGAGAACAAAGCAAAGCTAGTTTCCAGAAAAGTAAATCAAAAGCTAAAATGATTAAATTCATTCAAGAAACTATGAAATTAAAATGAGTTGTTAATATGAATAATATGTATTAGATATATATGAGATGTTAATGTATTTGAAATCTGACTTGAGATGGATTGATACATGGACAGACAGTAGCTAGATATAAGGACAAGGGTCATATTCAAAAATAATTGGCAAAGCTCCTTGAACGGGATGGCATTGGCATAATTGAAAAGAGCTTCTAAGAAGGGAATGATTGTTCTTTGGACATGACCTAATTAAAAGAAAAAGATTCATGGCCTGAAAAATGTACATCATTTATGCATTCCAGTGAAGGCATAAGACTTCTGACAATTCATCTTAAGGACTCTGTGGTGTAAGCAATGACCACCAATGTTACAAAATCCAGAAAAGCAGTATTTTGGTTCCAAGGACGAGGGTAATGAAATGCTAACACAATCTTTACATCGTAAAGCTTAGATGAGCAGAACATCCAATATGGTGCATTCCGCAGGTGGGCAGCTGATGCTGGCTATCACCTGGGAACAGAGTGGGGGGTCCCACTGGGGACCACTGACTGGGTCTACACATGGCCTTAGCAGCAAGGTTCCAGAGACCAAAGCAAAAGATGCCAGTCCTCTTAAAGCTAGGTCTGGGACTGGTGTAGCATCACTTTCACCAAACTCCATTAGCCAAAGGAATCATAAGCCAACTCAGTTTCAAATGGGGAAGAAATAAGCTGGTGTCTCAATCCATTTGGTATTGCCATGAAGGAGTACCTGAAGCGTGGTAATTCACAAAGAAAAAAGTTGTATTTGGTTCACAATCCTGAAAGGCTGAGAAGTTAAAGATTGGGCATCTGCATCTGATGAGGGCCTCAGGCTGTGCCCACTTATGGAAGAAGGTAAAGGGGAGCCGGCATATGCAGAGATCATGTGTTGATAGAAGAGGACAGGGGAAAAGGGAGGGATGCCAGGCTCTTTTTAACAACCAGCTCTGGAAGGAACTAATAAAATGAGCACTTACCCCCAAGAAAGGGCAATCATCTGTCCAGGAGGGGTCTGCTCCCATGAACAAAACTCCTCCCATTGGCCCCACCTCCAACATTCGGGATCTAGTCTCAGCATGCCATTTGGAGGGAACAAATATCCAAACCATAGCCACTAGTTTCTTGATGAAAGGAGTGTCAAAGAATTTACATCCATCTTTATTCCACTGCAGTCTGGTGCATAGATGGCATTATACAAATTTCTTTTTAATGTGTAGGTAAGTAAATTGTTGGCTACCCTAAACTATTTATGAATAAGCATATTTTCTCTTCTTCTGCCTCTGAATGTATTATATATTCCACAATTATAGATTCTTCCTTTCCACCTTCCTTTACATCTTCCTTCCTTTTCCTTTTATTATCAACTTCTCTCTAAGTCATTCTCTCTTCCTTCCCCTTTCCTTCTCTCTCCCCTGACAGACACACACACACATCCCCCCCCACACCAAAATAATTAACAAGTACTTGGAGGCCGCCAGACTATCCTGTTTCTCCTTAAATTTTCATTCATGGGCCCCGCCATGATGGGGGATTATGGCAGTAAGAAAGAGAGATGCAGACTCAGATCCCTGTGGTTGGTGTGGATACTTCTGGTAAGTCATGTGTTTGCAAGTTGGCAATACCCACCCCCCTTTGAAGTTTGGAAGCAAAAAGAAAGAAAACAGCAGACACATGTTTTTCTTCATTGAACAAATTTGTGGTTTCAAGTCGACACTTTACAAAATATGATTTTCCTTTTTCAAATTAAAAAGAGAAAAGACCGAAAGATCTGTAAATCACAGAGGCATCACAGAGTAATATCTTGATGATTTAAGTGTAAATGGATAAGAAACATATGGATTCTGTTCCACAAGATGTGCGCACACATTGGAAATGAGAGGGGGAAGCATCGGAGCCTTGGAGGTGCAGTTCAAATGCCAGCACAAGAAGCCCAAATGCCAAGTGTGGGCTTAGTTCATTCCATCCTGATGCCAAGGCAAAGCTGGAGTTTTTGTTCATGTTCAAATATACCTCACTTAATATTTTTATTTACATTATAGACTTGGAAAAACTTGAAGATTCCTTCCATTTTAAGATTATACAATCTCCACGTCTTGACATGAAGAAAGTAAACTAATGCAAAATGACATAAAGTTTGGGGGGAAAATGACAATTTGATCTCACAATCACTTTAATATGGAAAGTTTGAATAGCATTCAATTACAATTCATTCCAGTTTTTGTCTTCTCAATGAAAGGTAAGGGGCTGCTGAAGAGAAGAGAGTAGAATAGGGGAGATTTCCACATCTGGAGGTGTGGTGGGATAGGGAAGGGCTTCTGCTAGGCCTCTGAGCAGCCCTGCAAAATTCTAGAATGCAAAGCATTTCACATTGACCTGATCAGCCACCTTTCTTCTCTGTTAGAAATTAGATAATTCACAAGAACTTCTTTTAAAAAAGAGAACTCTAGATTATTCTAGCTTAGACATCAAGCATTTGCCAAGGGATAATCACTAAGCCAAATCAGAATTAAACATAGAGAGAGAAGAGGAGAGGCTGGCAGAATGACAAGCAGAGATGCTATATCTTGAGTAAGGGTGTCACATTCCATCCCCACGTGGGATGACACATTTGAAAGTTTCATTCTGCCTAAGGACCCACTCAAACCCCAAAAGTGATCTATGAATGGAACAGAGACCATCCTGGTTGACACACTCTCTTAAACACATTGCGCTGTCCACCCTCGTCATTACCCTAAATCTGGATGTGTCTCAGAGATACTTTGCCCAGAGCCTGGCCACCTCCCTCCAATTCACCTGCATACAACAGCCAGAACTCCCTTCCAAAAAGTAAGTCTGATCATGCCACTCCCCAGCTCAATAGACTTTATTGGCTCCCAAGTGTTCACAGGCTAAGGTCTGACTTCTACAATATCTCAGTGGAGGCACAGAACAGCCAGCCTCCAGACTCACTCCTCTGGCCACATCTCTGTACATCCCTGGACCTCACATTCTACTTTCTGGCCACTGGGAATTTATTTCAGCTTCTTAAAGTTCTCAAGCATTTCTTCTTACTAGGCATCCTCTCTGCCTGGGAGGCTCCTCCTTCTTCTGCCATTATAATTTTATAGGACCACTCTCATATATGCAGTCTGTCATTTACACAGTGTATGACTCTGTGTGTTTACACATATTGTGTGTGTGATTTCCTATTGGTTCTGTTTCTCTAAAGAACTCCAATACAGTTAGAAAAGTAACATCTCCAATTCCTATTTTTGACTCCCTGTTCTTCCAGTGGGGTTGGAAGCATATGCCCTCCAATTCAGCAGTGTCCCCTTGCCCAGCTGTGACACTCAGCTCCAGGGTGGTGCCACAACCAGACATGATGATGTGAGTCTTTGGTAATACTGTAGCCTAGGAATCTGCTGGGTGGCCTTCCTCCCACCTACACCTTTGCCACACAGGTGTGCAGCCCAGTCTGCAAGGCCCAATCAGATCTTTCCCTCCTTTAACTCTCTCTGGAGCCCACAGACATCATTTTGCTAAGCAAAGAAATCAGAGACCCAACCATCTCTTAGCTTTAAGCCTTTCTTCCTTCCCAGGGCTCTATGTAAGAAAGAAGGCCTTGCCAGGAGGGTTCAGCAGCTCTTTCAAAGGGATATGCCAACATCTAAGCTTTCTTCTCTGTAATGGGTTGAATGATGCCCCCTATGCCCTGGTACCTGTGAATGTGACCTTACTGTCGAAAGGACTTTTGCAGATATAAGTCAGTTAAGGATTTCTAGATGTGATCATTCTAGTTTATCCAGAAACATCCTAAATGGTGTCCTTATAAGAAACAGAAAAGGATACAGATACAGAGAAAGCTGTGTGACAATGGAGGCAGAGCCTGGAGTGATGCAGCCACAAGCCAAGGGACACCTGGAGTCAGCAGAGCCTGGGAGAGATATGAAAGTCTTTGTCCCTCATGACATGAAGAGAGCATGGCTCTGCCAACATTTTGATTTCAGACTTCTGACCTCCAGAACTGTAAGAGAATAAAGATTTGTTGTTTTAAGCATCCAGGTTGTGGTAATTTGTTCCAGTACCTACTTGAGGCTAATACAACCACTGATTGCCTTACCGTTTAGGAGGACCTTCTTTTAGTCAAGCTGAGGAAATATTCTTCTGATTTAAGATTCATGCCAGGACTCTTTTCTATTACCCTTTGGGACTAGGCTCCTGGTACTCAGAATATCAAAAAGAAACAGCTGAATAAAGGAGAGACGGCTGAAGATGGAGGTTAAAAAGTATTACACCTGGGAAACAACTTGCAAGTGATCTTTCCTGAAGACTTTAAGAAATATATATATATTTCTAAAACTGTTCCGAACTCTCACTCGGAGAGTAACGATGCAGTCCAACAAACACATGGTGTAGGAATTCATCACAAATGCTGCTTTCTGAACATGGAAACCAATCCGTTTCCCATTCCTGCATTTGTTTTTCATAAGTATGCAACTATCTTTGCTAGACGTCTCTAATGTGTGAATTCAACTATCTGTAACCCAAAGAATTCTCATTACCAGGAAATAATTTCTGGAGTGATACGTCATTGGCCCAGAGTTTGCTCCTGATTCTTACTTGTCATCACTATTTGGCTGTCTGTCTGACCCCTCTCTCAGCATCTTTTCCAAAAAGCGGAGAAATTGCCAGGCCTTGAAAGTATCCATGGCTCTAAATGATGTGCTAACCCTTGGGCCTTTCTTCTGAGTAAAGTAATAAATCACTGTTCACTGTTACTGCACCTTGCTTTGGGCACCAGCTTTGTCTGCACACAGACCTGAGTTCAAATTCTAGGTTTGCATTAGTGGCTGTGTAACTTGTAGCAAATTATTTAAACTCTTAGAACCTCAGTTTCTTTCTCTTTAATCTAGAGTAAAAGAGTTAGGACATAGAAAGGAATTAGCATAAATTTTGCTATCTTAATATTTTTCACTCATTCCTTAACCTATTATTTACCAACCACAATGAAATACTAGTTGGTCATTAGACACAGTGCTCTATAAGAATGCTTAATAATATGGAAAGGGCCTGTGTTATATTACTAAGTGAAAAGATATTTAAAAAATTATCAAGCAGTACACACAATGTGATCTCAACCAATATCTAAAAATATACAAAATCTGCATGAATACTTGCATAAAAATTTATAGACAAGGAGACCAGAAGGATATATACTAAAACCTTTATAGTGGTACTCTCTAACTGGTGGAATTTGGGGAGTCACAAATATTGTCTTTATCTTTACATTTTTAAATATTCTATGTTATAATCAGAAAAAAAATATTTAGTGTAACCTTAAGTAAGTCACTTAGCCTGTTTGCTCATTGGTATGTTAGGGATAAGAAGAGTTTCTTAAGATCAAAGGACAAAAGATGTATGCACATTCTTTGTAACCTGTAGAAATATTAATTTAATAAAGTAGTATTTTCATTATTAACATATTATGACCAAGTCATGAATAATTGGTATTGTACTGAAAGGAAAATTGGCTACCCTGAAAAAGCACAATGGCTATAAGAATATTCTTTGCTATGTATCTGTAAGGGGTGCCTGTGTGTGAGTATGGTTACTGATGGACCCAGGACTGGCTCCATGGGCATGCTCCCTGCAAGCCCAGGTTCCCCAAACTCAGAAGAACCCCAAACTTTGTTTAGTCCCTGTCTTAAAATTGTTAAGTTTCAAACCAGTAATCTATATTTTCATTCTATATAAGGTCTCAAAAATGAGATAGCTCTTCATGAATGTAGGTGACTATGTGCATGTATGTGAGGTCTCGTATGTGTTTAAAGAAATGGAATATTCTATGGTAAGAATGATGGCTGGTAGGTGAGGAAGGGAGGTACAGGTAAAGGAGACTGACCCCAGAAGAGGTGAAAGCAGAAATGAAAGATTCAGAGCCTATTGGGAACTGACCAACTGGCAATGATAGTTGGTTGTTTTTGAGTATGTGATAAATATATGTATATTTAAACATATAAAATGTATAATCTGCTTGCAGACAGAACTTGTTAATGCTACTGATCGAACTGAACTCTCTGAAAAAAGAAAAGGGTAGACCCTCTCACTAAGGGTCTTTCTCCTCTTTCTCTTCACTTCATATTGAACGTTTGAGAATCTGTTACCACTTTAGATAAGATTCTCACTGACACAGAAGAGATGCTTATAAAAGTGGAAAAGGCACATTCAAAATGGATCAGTTGGCTCTGTCTATGAAGGAAAAATATTAGCTAGAAAGACACCGAACTTAAACTGTCCATTTCTACCACAGGAGTCCTCAACATGATCTTTATCCAGAGATAAAAGGTATCTTAGGGATTTGTGTAAGACTTGGCTGGATGCCCCTGGCTTTGCTCACCCTGTCTCTTTCTGATGGCTGAGGTAATGGGACAATATGATGGAGACTGGGTGATTGTGGTTGGCTGTGGGCACTTCATTTCAGCCAATGGGATTGGCTGTTTCAAAATTATATTGCACATACTGCCTTGGGCTTTGGGGTGATGTCATCTGATCTCACTGGGAGGAAATTGGTTGCTGCTCATTTCTAAACGAATCTGTTCTTTTCTTAGTGAAATACCAGATTTCACACTAAATAATTAAAAGCCAAACATTTGAAATCAGGGTCACTACCCCAAGAATTATTCAGAAAATCTGTCTTTGAGTCAAAGAATCTCTTCCTTACATGTTTTTTTATAAGTGCTACTAATATTTTTTTAATCATAGTAGTTTTTAATTATGGAAGGATAATATTGAACATGAGAAATTTTTGACACATCTACGTTTGCCTTTTCCAAACTGCCCCAGCATTTCAGAGATTATTTTAAATATGTTAATGTGCTATTATTTGAGATATACATCCCTCATTACTTTTAGAGACTGGGTACCTCCAAGTTTGTAGCTAAAATGAGAATGTACAAAGATATCAGAAAAATATACTGGTTATTCAATGGGCAACTTTGTCCCTTGCTTCCTGCAGAAAAGATGCCTGTGCTTGTATCAGACAGAGAAACTTCTAATGTTACCCCCCCCCTTTTTTTTTAGATTTCATACCTTAAAATGTTCATTGCATGCCCTGGCATAGTGCAGAGGTAAAAACTCTTTGCTCCCTTGTAGGTGAAGTATATGCGAAGCCATTATGTTCCTCAACTTGAAAAGTTCTGTAACTCCAATGACAGAAATTTAAGAATTTTGATAGTTAAAGAGTATAAAATAAGCACAGTGTGTTTACCCATGGTTGTGGTTTTTACATTATAAATATAATTATAATTTTCTTAAAAGTATGTTCTGAAAAGGTATTTCTGTTTTGATCTACTGGTAGAGAAGACTGCTTTTATTTTGATTTTCTACAGGTTTACATGCATTTAAAAAGGTAAACCAGACAAATTCCCTGGTAGAACTCCTACTGTAATCATTTTCTAGCAGTGCTATAACCAATTATCACAAACTTCATAGCTTAAAACAACACAAATTTATCCTCCTATAATTCATTGGGTTAGAAAGGAGACATGGGTCTCCTGGGGCTAAAATCCAGGTGTTGGTGGGACTGTGTTTCTCTCTAAAGGTTCTGGGGAGAATCCACTTTTCTATTTTCAGTAACCAGCGCTGCCTGCATTCTTTGGCTTGTGGGTACAGCCTCGACCTTCAAAGCCAGTGAAGGCCAGTGGAGGCTTTCTCCTGTCACATCACTCTGACACTACTTCTGCCTCTTCATTTTACTTCTACAGATGTTTGTGATGACCTTGGGCCACCCGGACAGTCCAAGCTGATCTCCACATTGTAACACTGTTGACTTCATCACTTTTGTGAAGCTCTTTTGCCATGAAAGGGGATATAGTCACAGAATGATTTCTGGTGGGTTCATCAAGTTTAAGTATTTCTCCTCTCAATGCCTTATCTGAGTTTGATCTCTGTTTATACAATTCAGAACTTGATTATAACATACTAGCTCTGATTTACTACACATCTACTATTTGATCGGGCTTTGGGAATATTAAGGATTATGTTGACTGCTTCGTCCTGTCACTAGCTTAGATAGATGGTCTTTCCATCTGACCAGGGAGCAGAGTCCCAAAGACCCTCTCCATGCTCTTCTGTACCATATTAATAGGGACCTGAGAAGTGAGGCTCATTCCTTTCTGCACTGGCTTTAAATGCATCAGTTAGAATTCTGCTTATTTTGATAAAAAAAAAAAAACAGCTAAAAAAGAATTCTCTTGATTCATTTTTGAAAGTTCTTACATGTATTTGAGAAGTGAAAATCCTTTCTCTGCTCCAGCCTTCAAATTAATTCCTTGAAAGGTGATGATTGGACATCAGGGAAGTTGTTGATTACCCATTGAGGGTCCTGCCCTCATGCCGTAAACAAGTGTCTACTGAAAACCATAAAGCAGATTGATGGCCAGAAGTGGGCAAAACTATCCTGTGGTTTAGACTGGATAAACTCATCAAAAAGGGTGGCCTTTCTAAATTAAGGCTGTATTCATAAAACAAAGATCTGTGTCCCGGACCTGACCAAAGAACGCCATGGAAAGGAACTGGGCATCTATGACCTGTGTTTCTCTCACAAGGCCACCCTTTCCTCCCTACCTAAACCCACGGCTTGTCTTTGCATGACCATTAGGAGCTTATAATAGAAATAGTTTTGTCTGTATGTAGTGGAAAACACTAGTTTAAACAGGATGTCGGAGATCACAACAGCTGACCCAGAACACGGGCCAGGGCAGACATGAAAGCATGAGCGTTTCATTCACAAAGGTTTTCTGGGATGGTCTCTTTCTCAGCCTAAACAGAGTCACGCACAGGCTGGCCCTGGCGCTCCCACACTGCTTCCAAAGTGGAGGCGATTGCTTTGAAAGTTCTGCAGAGCTGCAGCCTCCGTGGATGGCAGCCACGAGCAGGACTGGGAGCAATTAGGAGCTGAAGAGCATGTTCCTCTGTGAAGCAAGCCCTTCTGCCAGCTCCTCCCCTCGCAGAGCTCGAGGGAGGGAGCCCAGGCTGTCCCACGCCTACTTGTTTTCTTCCCCTTCAGTGGGACAGTTTCAACTGATTTTGATTACCCTGGCGCCAAATAAATGAAAACATTTCATAGACATATAATCATCCATCACTGTGAAGAAAGGAAAAATGTTTCATGTTCAGCGTGTTTATAAATATACTTAATGAAAAAAGGACAGTGCTGTCTTTCCTACTGCCACACAGCTGCTGCTGATGGCCAGAAAGTCCTGCTCTCGGTCACCCCCTGTCCCCCACCAAGCTGCCCTCAGCCATTCCACCATGGCAACGTGACGGAGCTCAAGTAAGTCAAGAGGAAATCCCTGCCCCTCCAAGGTCACATCCTCATCTCCAGCCCTTTTCCTAAGATGGGGGCAGGATGTGGAGCCAGGAGAAGGTAAGTGGCTTGGAAATTAAGAAAGCAAAAGCCAGCGATTTTTTCCAACTGGCTCAAGCCAGCCCAAGGGAAGCGGCACCATTTCAGAGGCATTAATGGTCATGTGTGCAGAATCAGAGCGGCCCCCACTTGGGATTCAGTTTTAAATGAATGGCAAGTTAAGCTTCATACAGTGTGTGGGCTGTGTCAGCACTGAGAAGATGGGGGAAAGATCTGTGTCACTGGTTTGCATGTCCCATTTGTGCACATATGATGTGGATTGCCATTTAAGGCAATTTAGAGTGGGGGATTTATACAGTGTTAAAGCTTTTGGACGTTTCTCTCTGACATCTCTCTCCGCCTGGCCAGGGCTTTCGGTTTGGGATCCCACATGTTCTTAGGCACAGTCCCTGCCCACAGATCATTCTCAGATGCACCAGTGATGACAGAGACTACCTAGGGTCAAACAGTAGGGGCTGTCCCCACACATAGTCAATCGGTTTGGGTCTCTTTTTTCCTAAATATCATTTCTTGAAAGGTGTTAGATATTTACATACCCATTTGACTCATAAGCAGGGCCAGAACACTGGGGTAAGCAAGAGACAGGAGAGTCCTTACAGGACATTTATGCAAAGCACATCTCCATTTCAATCACAAGGAGCGCCACAAGAGGGGGAAAATCCAGCCTTTCAAATACTCCAAAGGGCTCTCATCAGTATCCTCAGAGCCTATTTCTCACTTCTGCCCAGGCAGCAGTAGAGGGGGAAGGCCCCATCCCACCCTGACGCCACTAAATCCACAAGAGGAGAAGTCAGAACTTTATTTATTTTAAGAGCATGTTAGTTCTTTAAGCAGAAACAAATGCAGAAGTCAGATCTTCAGTGGTATAGGAGCCACCCAAAACAGGAAATGAATGTCTGTTCTTCCAAAGGTGGGTGTTACAAGCAGTGAGTTTAAAAACTCTCTGGATTTTGAACAGGTTCCTGGGATGTTTTGCACCACTGTGTACAGCCCTTTTTAATTCCCAAGATGCAATTCTCAAGTCCAATTATGGAGTTGAAGCAAAAAAAATATATATATTGTTTATAGGGATTTACACATTCTCTGTTGAAGCAATTCAGAATCTGTCAAATTAGTAGAATTGCAGACAGGCCCCCCAACCTCAAATGAAATAACAGCAGTGACAATTCACACATGCGTTCAGATTTATAATATACACAAAGCATTTCAATGTGTGTTGTTTCACTGGATTCCCATGACAACCTTGGGGAGGAGAGAAACTGTGATTAAGGATGTGACATGACTAGGTCGTGGTCTAGCAACCGTGGAAAGGGTGGGGACCCTAAACTAGCTGCTCCACCCCATCTCTCTTTCCACTTTATGACATCACTTCTGGTGCCCAGTTAGGAAAGTAGCAACAATCTAAGGCCACTTGGTGGTTTTGGGTCATCTTTATTTATTTATTCTAGTTGTGGCAGATTGAGTCCAAAATTAGTTCCAATTCTTCAGCCCCACTTGTACACACACTTTTGGTAATGAGACTTTGAATTTCTTCCAGTTAAGCGATGAAGTCTGTCTCCCACTCCTTGAGTCAGGGCTGGCCTTGACTTGATAAGGCCAACATACTACAGTGGACATGGCAATGTGCCACTTATAAACTTAGACCTGGAGAGGCCCTGGACATTTCTAGTTGCTCTCTCTGTTACCTCCATGTTAACCTGCCTGGGCTAGCTGACCCAAACATGTGAGAAAGCCCAGCCAAGATCAGCAGAGCAGCTCCTCCAACCTGCGGCTGACCGCAGATGTGAGTGAGCTCCACTGAGACCAGAAGAATTGCTCCAGCTGAAGCACAGACCTGAGAACATTATGTTAAGTGTTCATTGTTAAATGCATCCGATTTGGGGGTATTTTTAATGAAGCATGATTGCAACAGTAGATACACCACTGATACACTTTTCACAAAAACGTAAGGGGTTCCTATAATTTTCTGTCCTCTAAAGGCAACGTAGCAATAAATGAGATGTTCCCTTTGTACTCCAAATTTTACAGTCTATCAGAGAAGATAAGACTACAGTGATAGCCTAGGGGGTACACAGCATGAGTGGTTAAAAGGAAATATTTAATAATCATTTTGAATTACATCATACATTCTTGTGAACTGCAAAATCACAGGGCCTCCTTTATTGAAGAAGACCCAAAATGACCTAAATGTATCCTACCTTTTATAAATGCAAGCCTAGCTGTGGCAAATTTATATTATCCCCCAAAGATGCTTTTTAAAACTCCAAAGGGAACATATAACCCCTTTGTAATATAATTGAACACCTTATAAAGAATGTATACTGTGGAGACAAGAAAGACAATAAAATTTGGGAACTACCTCCTACGAACCCTCTGAATATTAGAGAAAATATTTTTATTAATCTGAAGCAAATGATCCTTACATTAATGTACAAAGCATTTGACGTTTGAAATCCTATTGAAACAAATCTCCTCTTTCTTATCTTAATTACTTCTTGGATTAAGAATAAAAACAAACAGTGAAGGTGAAGAACAGTGTGAGTGCTATCATGCCAGGACGAAGTGTGTAGCATTGGGGGGCAGCCTGCCTGGCCATAACTGTGGCCCCCACACTTTCTGTCTGTGTGGCTATGGAAATAATTTGTCTTCTTCAGAGCACAGTTGCAAGTGGATGACAAAGGAAATTAAAGTAAAAGATGGAAGAAAATTTTCTAGAAAAGTCTGTCCAGACCCTAATGTAAATCAGAAATACATTTCCATCATTTATCATCTGGATATTTGGGGGAAGGAAAACAGCAGGAAAAACCATTGTCTCCTTCCTCAATAAAGTCATGGGGTATCAAAACCTGAAGAGGTTTGTGTTGTGCTTAGTTTCTGCCCCAAAGAGAGAAACCACTGAGGTGGTGAATAACCAATAAGCATCAGCTAACATTATTAAGGAGATAGAGGGGATGGTCAATGACGGAAGACTACATAAAGGCACATGTTTAGGCTAGAAAGCTAAGGTACGAAGAATCTGATTTAAATTTTAACCCTTCTAAAGGTTACACAGTAGGGTAACCCTAAGTCAATCCCATTTCCTAACACATTATAACCAGGGGCAGGGTGGTAGAAGTAACGTATAACATTATTTTCCACGGCAAAGTAAGTGTCTAGAACCCTACATGTCCTAAAACAGATTTTTCCACTCTTGATAAGGACTCTGAAGACAGGAATTCTGCTTTCTGTATTTCTAAGCTGTCCACCTGCTCCCTCCAGCATCCAGCCCCAAACTTCACATAGACTGGGTATCAACAAGAGGTCTGGTAAATAAGTGAATAAGAAAAAAGAATGGCGAACTTAGATAAATGCATGGGTGATGGATCCGTGATAATTTAGTAAGGAAACAAGGATTGTGATAGATGCAATCCTTTCTTTTTAGTGCATAAATCATCTTTCTATAATAATCAACCAACCAAAAAAAAGCAATCCTTTTATCAATGAAAGAGAAAATAATGGGTCCGATAGATACTGGTCAGAGACAATGTATCAGCTTGGGTTAAATTATGGCCACAAACTCCCTAAATCTCTGTAGTTCAACCTCCCAGATTGATTTCTTCCTCACATTGCCTGCCAGCTGCACGTCATTTGTGGCAAGACACTGCCACTCTAATGGCAGGAGGACAAACCAAAGGTGAAGGATGTGTATGGCAAGCCATAGGGGAACACACAGAGTAAACAGTAAGTCCACTCACCTGTTAAAAGAAAGGCTTCAGACTAATCAAATTTAACAGAGTTTAAATGAGTAATGAGTGATTCGTGACTCAGTCACCCCGGGAACCAGAATAGATTCAGAGGGATTCTACGGCTGTGGCATCATCAGATAACATTGTAGACACACACACACACACACACACACACACACACACACAAAGTGAGGTGCAGAAAAAGGAAGTGAGGTGCAGAAACAGCTGAATCGGTTATAGCTATGTGTTTGCCTTATCTGAATACAGATTGAACAGCTGTGATTAGCTGAGACTTGGCTGCTGTGATTGGCTGCGACTCAGTTACTTCTTACAGGTGGAGGCTACAGTCTGTTAACTCATCAAGTTAGGTTACAGTTCACTATGTATGGAGAAACCTTTAGGCCAAACTTAAAATATATACGGAGGCAGCTTTAGGCCAGGGTTAATTCAATTTAACACACCCAAGAAGATAATTCTGATTTTTAGTCAGGCGACAGCACGCGTGCTTTCAACACGTTCCCATAGATAACTCATATCCGTGATGTTCTGATAATTTTTGAAGAATTGTTGAGAGGAAGCATGCTTTTGATGTCTGAGGACCAAAGTAGAATGTGACAGATAGAGACAATTTGTTAAGTGACTTAAGAATTTATCTGCAGAAGAACGTACGAATATAAAATCATGCCTGCTCTGTCTTCCCCTAACAGATGTGGGGATGATATTTTCCTTTCCCCCCATCTCATATGCAAAAGATCGCACAGAGAGCACATTCATTAATGTTAAATAGAAATACATCGCCCCCAAATAAGAGCCACTGTGTACTTAGCACGTACTCAGAATTTTTGCTAAGTGCTTCATAGGCATCAACCGATTTAATCTTCACAGTAACCCTATGAGGTAAGAAATATTATTATTGCTATTTCACAATAGCAATGTCCCTTAACAACCTAAGAAGGGACATAAGACAAGTGAGAAAAACGAGGCACTTCTAAATTAGATCTATCACCCAAAGACACATAGCTAGTAAGTGACTAAGCTAAGATTACAACCCAGGTAGCATAGCTGCAAAGTTCACATTCGTAACACCTGTTCTAAACTATCTTTTTCAAGCCTTAAATGGCACAGGTGTTTTGCTTATTTTGCTTATCAAAATGGCGCCTGATACACAGAATGTGCTCAATAAATATTTGTTGAATGAGTGAAAAATTCAGCCCCAAGGGTACGAGATGATGGTGCTGTTTTCTAATGTCTTTTTCTGCCCTCGCCCTCAATTTCCACCGTCTAACGTTCCTTTGGAGGGGGTTTGCCAAGATCATACCTGGGGAAAGAAGAGATCCAGTTTTGCTTTTAACAATTTCACAATCAAATATTTCACAGACGGCAAACTAGTTATGTCCAGCTTAAATATTAAATCGTTTTACCATGCATAATCTGGATCAGTTGTTTACTCAAAAATGAATCAGGAGAGACCCTTTCTAAGAACAGTTCTGCATCTTTGGCAGTGCTGAGACCGGCCAACCCAGGGCAGATGAGGGAGGGGTCCTAGGCCTAGATGTGGGGCCCCAGCGCCGTGAGGAAGGTCAGGAGCGCGCAGCCGCTGTCCGGGGCGGTCTGTTGTCTGAGCGTCCCAGGCCTGCCCATGGCGGTTGGCAATTGCTGGATTCATTGTGTGCATTTGGTCTCTCAGGTGTACGTCCTAAGCCAACATAAAAAGAAAATGATAAAGGGGAGCGCGTGGAGGTGTTTGTGTTCTCAGCTCCAGCCAATTGCCAGAGACCTAAAACAACAGTTAGTGCAGATGGAGGGTGCGGGATTATGACGCGCACTACAATGGAAACCCAAACCTCCTCTTGCAGAGCGTGCCCGGCACCCAGCTGTCGTCCACTTGCATTTAGTGGCGCTGCCACCCAGCAATTAACACGCCTGGGCTCTCCTTTGGAAAAGGAGAGAAGGAGAACAATGCCACAGCGAGTCCTCCTGGACCCCAAAGCAGGTGAATCCAGCCTAGAGAAACCAAGGTAAATGATCCCTTTTGCCATTGTCGCCTAGTGTTAGACAAACCACTAGCAAGGTGAGCCTGGTATTTAACACTCCTCTGGGGCCTTGAAAGGGTTGCAAGAAAAAAAAGCAAAAAAATAAAAAATCCACACCAGCCTGCAGTGATTGAAATCCAGTGGCATACTCTATGTATGCTTAAATAAGGCGACTTCTGTTTATTAGGTGAGATGTGTACACGTACATATCTCACATCTTGACCATCAACTTAGGTTGCCAGATAACATAAATTTCATTTAATTTATTTAATTAAATTTTCTCAGTTCAATTTGAATTTCAGTAAACAGAGTAATTCTTTACTATATGTATGGATGTCTCACGCAGTATTTGGGACATGCTAAAAACATATTCATAATCTCCCTAAAATTCAAAGATAATGATGCATGTGTTTGGAGGTTTTGTTTTGCTTTTGTAAATCTGGTAACCCTGCCCTTATTGCATCCAAGACATGTCCTCAGCAGAGAGAAGCTTGAAATTCAGAGTAAATGATGGGCCCAAAGTAGGTTACTCCATTAAAGTGAGAACTTGAAGTACAGTGGAATCACCTGATTGTTGTAAATGTTTTCAGTCTGCCCAAGAAGAGACAATAAGCTTAAAGCTCCCCCGATTGGATGAGTGATGTGAATAAAAATGGAAATGTTGGAGTCGTGACCCTAAGAGAGCTCACGGTTGAGCCTACTCCTCCCAACCTTAGACAGCAGGTTCCAGGATTCAGCAGAGCACAGGTACACACACAGACAGAACTCCCTCTCTTACTTTGAGTTTCCCTTGGCATCTCTGCAAAGGGTACAGTGGGAGGTACACCACTGGGGCAAGGATGAAACCATGTGGCAGCATGATTCCCTGCTTTCATCTGATTGACCTGGGAGAGAGAAGCCCACAGCGCTGTTGCTGAACACTTGAGCAGATTCAAGGAAAAGATATGTGTCCTGTGAGATTAAACACTTAAACACAAGTGGCAATATATTTATAACTCAGGCATCAAACAAGATAATCTCTGCATATTAAGATGCTACAAAAAGGGATTAATCATTTGACTTATCATTAAATCAATTATCTCCTCTAGAGCTGCCTTTTGTGTGGTCGATTAACTACAGGAATGGGGAACTCCCAAAGATAATATGTTGGGGCTTGTTGGCACATTTGTGCCAAGTTAGGGCAGTGTAGAAAGTGAAACCAATATCCTGGACTCTGTGTGTGTGTGTGTATCTAAGTCTGTGGGTCTCTATAATTTTTGAAATCTAATGATAGTAATTTATGTTATATACAAAATTACATTGTTTTTTCTCACAACTAATTAAGATACAACTCTAGATTCTTCTGTAAGTAGGCAAAATGCATAGTTTACCATGTAAGATGCAACTGAAGTCAGAAACTTTCTAAAATAATCCTTTTACTGGGCAGTCTTCTGATCGCTTTCAATTTATCATAAGAATAGTAAAGATTGGCTTGGCGCCTGTGGCTCAAGTGGCTAAGGCACCAGCCACATACTCCTAAGGTGGCAGGTTTGAATCCAGCCCAGACCCGCCAAACAACAATGATGGCTGCAACCAAAAAATAGCCGGGCATTGTGGTGGGTGCCTGTGGTCTCAGCTACTTGGGAGGCTGAGGCAGGAGACTCGCTTGAACCCAGGAATTGGAGGTTGCTGTAAGCTGTGATACCACAGCACTCTACCCAGGGGGGACAGCTTGAGGCTCTGTCTCAAAAAAAAAGAATAGTAAAGAGTTAGTGAATGGTTTTTAAGTAGTAAGTACTATGTTAACTGTGTTGCCCACTGAATTAAATAAACCTTCCCCAACAGGTAGACTACATGAACCCTAATTTCCTAAAGGCAAGAGCCAGATCTTGATTATCTCTATTTTAAACTGACCAAGCCGGCATTGCTCAAGGGAAGGAGGTGAAAATGATAAACAGATCACCATGGCTACTGCCCCAGGACTGTGTGGACCATTCTATAAAAAAGTCTTGCCATGAATATAAAAAGTTATTTTGGACACAAATAATTCACTGAGTCTAATCGTAAAAGTCACATGATTTATATTAATTTAAAACACTTTATTGATTAAAAAAAAAGGTAACAATCAGCTGAGCCTCTGAGAGTGGTAATCTTTTTGCTGCTGGAAAGTCTTGGCTGGATGTTGGAGGCTGCCGACTAGACAGGGTGGTGATTGCTTAAGGCTGAGGTAGCTGTGGCAATTTTTTTTTATTTTCAGTTAATAAGAATGTACATATGATTAAATTAAATTAATGAATGGTATATGTATACCATGGAATACTATTCAGCCATAAAAAAGGTAGAGACTTTGCACCATATATATTTACCTGAATGGATTCGGAGAACGTTCTCCTAAGTACCTCAGGAGTGGGAAAGCAAGCATCCCCTGTCCTCAGAATCTGAAACCCATGCAATCTGAAAATAACAGATCAGCAACCACAGATCCACCTGAGAGGAAAATACTATTAAACTCAGTAACGGGGGAGGGGGAGGAGGCGGGGCTCAGTAATTTCCTTTCGGGTACAATGTAGGAGTAGATGGCACACTTCCTGGGTGCAGGACTCAACTACAACTCAGACTTTGGGCTTTACCTTGATTTTGCTATTGGGGTAAAATATAGATAGTATTTATCATTTTCACTACGCATATGTGTTATTAACTTTTCATTAATACTCAGCATTATTGATTACATTCACATTGCTATGCGGCCATCACTGTGCTCCATGTCTAGAATTTTTGTCTTCCCAGCCTGAAACCCTACAGCCTTGTCATTCCTCCCTCTCAGCCCCAGGTGACCTCTGTTCCACTCTGTCTCTATGAGTTTGTCAGTTCCAGCCACCTCGTGGAATAGAGTCATACACTATTCATCCTTCTCTGTCTGCTTATGTCACTGAGCATAATGTTTTCAAGGTCCACCATGTTGTAGCATATATCCAAATGTCATTTGCTCTTAGGGCAAAATACTATTTCATTTTACGCCTATATCATACTTTGCTTATCCGTTCATCTCTTCAAGGCTACAGATACTTTGGGTGGTTTCCACCTTTTGAAAAGCCACTTGATTTTTGTCTTCCACATGTGCAGTGTGAGTGATCCTTTCTGTCCCTCTAAATCACAGAGTCTCAAATAGCCAAACTACAAACTTGACTCAAAGGACACACCCGCAGGCAGAGTCTATTGGGCTGATTGGGCTGACTGCTCAAGGAGGTCAGTGGGCTAAGGGGGTGCAGTGAGCTCCTTCTTTCCTACAGTCTAGGATTCCTCCATCCACATTATTCCTTGCTAACCAAGACCCCTCCCACTGCTATGTTGGAGGGGAGGCTGCAAAGGCTGCTTGCCGGCTGTGTTACAAGATGGCTTGGCTCTCTCTGGCCTTGTAGATGACCAGGGACATTGCTCCCCCATGCACACTCCCTTCTGCACTAATTGGCCCTCTCATCATGAAACTCCCCCTACAGGGGCTTTAGTCCCTATCCCCTTCCCAGCTCTGCTCCCAACAGACCACATCATACCCTCTGTGGGCAGAAGTCTTCTTGCCTGGGAAGTCCACCTTCTAGGTCAGATTATCCTCTGAAACCATGCCAAGCCAAAATCCCACTTAGGGAATCAATGTGAAGACGTTCCTAATGCCATCACCCTCTGATCTCCACTATAGGAGGCCGCCTCTGCTCTCCCAGGAGTCAGGTTAGACAGAGGGACACACGCTGTCTGCGTAGTCCAACTCAAGCCCCTCTCCCTGGATTTGAAGTGAAAGACAGACTATTTGCTATGCGCATACTCAGCCACTTATGTGGCAGGAGAGGACCAGAGCAGCACACTTCCCTCACTTTCCCCAAAGACCCTCGTCTTCAATGCCCACTCTTGACCTTGCTACATCCTCACTGAGGATGAGTTGTCCAAATAGCTCTTGAACGCCTCTTTGGAAATTTCTGCCTCATATCTCACTCAGCTGCCTCCTCTCCATCTTGTCTTAACAGCTCAGATGACCACTACAACACCCTGATAAGATTCACACTCACAGCTGCTGTGAAGGGTGACTGTCCATCTCTTTGAAGGGTCAACTCTCTTTGCCCCATATCAGCCCATCTCAATCCTACCCTCAAAATCTAGTACTGTTATGTAAAACAGCAAGAAAGAGCACTTAAAATCTTGCTTATTTATTTATTTAGAGACAGAGTTTCACTTTGTTGCCCTCAGTAGAGTGCTGTGGCATCACAGCTCACAGCAACCTTCAGCTCTTAGGCTTAGGTGACTCTCTTGTCTCAGCCTCCCAAGTAGCTGGGACAACAGGTGCCTGCCACAACGCCTGGCTATGTTTTTTGTTGCAGGGGCCAGGTTCAAACACACCACCCTAGGTATATGGGGCCAGCGTCCTACTCAGTGAGCCACAGGCACCACCCAAAACCTTTCTTTACATGCGATTACTTTCTATTCTGTCTAGCAGATACTTTATAAACATTCCTACACTGAATTGAAACAGAAAAGCCATACAACCAACTGATATACATTTGAACAATTTCTAAGTGTAATAATTGACTTCACAATAACTTCCCATTCAGGCAGAAGAGGAGCTGCTTGTCTGCAGACCAGCAAAATTGGCTGTCCCTCTTCTGTTTGGTCTAATGAGGCATTCCAAAGGGACAGATCTCCAGTGGTGCTGTCCTATCAAATCTGTTGACCTTTCTGTAGTCTTTGTTTTTCACGTCTGCCTCTTTTCCATGTCGGTTTCCCTCCCATACCTGGAGATCTCTTCCTCTCTCAGTTTGTTCTATTTTCCCATTTTCCTTATCCTTCTCCCCTTGCCAGCCTTCCTCAGCTCTTTTCCTCTCCCATCCTCTTCTTAAGTCCATCTCCCATCTTCAGCTTTCTATTCTCCTTCATTTTTCAAATTAACTGATTTTGTCTCACTGCCTCTGGGGTAGCTCCATAATGATGCTCTCTACATCTCTACCTCTTCCCTGATAAAAAATATTGCCACAATAATGCAATGGTGCAAACCACCCCAAAGCTCTCTGGTGGAACAACAGCCATGCATCAATGCTCATGCTTCAGGTTGGGTTTGGCTGGCTGATGCTTCTAAGTTGGACTGGAGCTCACTTCAGTGTCTGGTGGTCATCTGACGATAAGCTAGTCTGTGACAGCCTCCACTAGGAATGTGTCTCCCTTCCATGCATCTCGCCTGCCAATGCACCAGCCCAGCTATTGCTAATGTGCAAGCACTTCTCCATTCTAAGCCTCTGCTTGCATCAACTTTATGACTTGGTCCAAGCAAGACATAAGACCAAGCTCAGGGTTAGAGTGAAAGGGGACTACAGATACAGGGCAAAGAATATGACTACAAGGAGGCATAAATCTGAGGTTGTTAATGCCATCAACCTATCATAGGCCCCTGGGTTTTCATTCCTACTACCCAGATTCTTAGTTCATATGTTACTCCATAGTTGAAATATTACAGCTTCTGATTCCCCAGCCTCTAGCCCAGTAAAGTCTTATCCATCCATTCACCCATGACTCCATTCATCGAAAGGTTTCTACATACCAAACACAGTGGCAGATGCTGGAGATACAATCATCACCAAAACTAGCCAAGACCCCTGCTCTCAAGCATCAATAAAATCGTCAAATGATCATAAATGTCACTGCCAGATCAATTTTCTAAAAACTCCAATTTTGTCCCATCATCTTTCTGGTCCAAAGTTTTTGATGGCCTTCCAGTGCGTATAATGGATGGCCTCTGAGATCCTCCTTTACTTGGCCCAAGTTCTATGTTTCCAGACAAGTCCTTCTCTAGTCTCCTTTGTCAACTCCTCTCTCTGCCATACCAGGATCCTCACTGTCCTGTCACCTGCCTGTCACCCCAGGCAGGCTGGCCTTATTTATTATCTGCCTTTCCCCTCAGATCTCTTCCCTTCTGTTTACTCTCTCTGGTTGTTTTCTTTTTTAAATCAATAAAACCTGTACATCTCTAATACAAACAAAACAGAACTTGGATATCTATCAAGGTCCTGCTCAGAAGTCCATCCTTTTGTGCCCAAACCCCTTCCTGACTCAGACACCACCTTCTGCCTAGCCCATGGTCTTTGCCTAGTTTTTGTGATCCATGCACAGGATCAGGACATCAGTGAGGCACCGATGGTGCAAAATTTAGGAAGACCTTAGGGTTGTATGAGACAGTGTTGACACTGAGAGTGAATGTGCTTCCTTAAATTTTGCATACTGGAAGCCTCACTCATCTCACCCCAGTCCTAATCCTGGAAGCACCTGGCCTTTGGCATTTACTGTTCATTTGTTTCTGATGTGAATGGCTCATAAGATTGTTAACCTTCTTCTGAGTACAGTCAAACAAGTCTGCCTTGCCTGGGGTTAGGAAATAAATACTCAGTGAAGTAGCTGAGTGAGTACGCAATAAATACCCAGTGAGATAACTAAGGTTTCAGGGATATGTGGTGTTCCTGATACTTAGTAAAGCTCAAGAAAAAGATCTGAAGAGAAATAACATAGGAATAAAGGGAGAATTGAATAATTCTGCCTAAGATTAAGATAATGGATTTATATTAAGGAAAGAATTTTAAGAAAGCCATGTTGCTCCAAGATGGTGTAACCTGGGGGCCATGCTGCTGCATGTGGGTATATAGAAGGCTAAAAATAGTGAGCTCAAGCAGGGCACAGGGGACCCAGTGTAAATTCACATAGGTGGAGAGGTAGAGGCAGGGCTCACAGAGCTGGCTTTTGAGGTGAGAAGCTAAAGCTAAACATACACATACACACGTGTATACCTACATGACTGTGACCAGAACCAAGGTAGACGAGTAAAAAGATAAAAGGCCCATCTATCATGGGAATGTTGTGACTCAAAAAGGATCAGAAATTGGCAGGTGAGATCAGTCAAAGGACCATAATGGGATTCTTTGTTTAAAGACCAAAGCACCACAGGAAGACGTTAAAGATTTCCCGCAAAATTGGAAAGTGCATGTTCCCCGAACTTCTTTTCATTGATGATATCAATGCTCACCTAAAAAATGAAAATCTTGATCAGCTCAAAATTTTTTAAGAGTCCCACATGATTTTCTTTTTTCTTTTTCTTTTTCTTTTTTTATTTGAGACAGAGTTTTACTATGTCACCCTCGGTAGAGTGCCTTGGTGTCAGATCGCAGAGCTCACAGCAGCCCCAAATTCTTGGGCTTAAGTGATTCTCTTGCCTCAGCCTCCCAAGTAGCTGGGACTACAGGTGCCCATCACAATGCCTGGCTATTTTTTGTTGTTGTCATTATTGTTTTTGTTGTTGTTGTAGTTGTCATCGTTGTTTAGCAGGCCTAGGCTGGGTTTGAACCCACCAGCCCCACTGTATGTGGCTAGTGCCCCAACCCCTGAACTATGGGTGCCATGCTGCCCAGATGATTTTCAAGATTCACCAGGTTTGATTTCTAAAACCCCCTAATGTCTATTGAACATCACCTCTGAGTTTGAGTAAGGTCTAAGGCCCAGTTCACACCACAAGGCTCTTATGGGCCAAAAATAATATCCCTGAGTCTCCATTTCAACACAAAATTTGAAAACTTTAACATAAGTCATGGTAAAGTCTAAAAAAGTACAGGGAAACAGAGAGTAATACCTCAATAATAATATAAATCCATTAAAACTCTGGTATGACTGATAGGCAAAGATCATTGTCCTCTCATGATGGCAACCAGGTGAACATTCTTCATTTTATTTCCAGTAATCTTCAGCTCTGCTAATGCTCGTCAGTCTTCCAAATTCTCTTATCCTGGATGGACTATTATTTCAGATATAAGTCCTATGTAGAAAACAGTATCTTCAATTTATATATATGAATTACGTTTATGTATGTATATACACACACACATTATATGTATATATGTGTGTGTGTATATATGTATATATATACACACATATTTTATTGGTGGGAATGCAAAAGTGCAATTGCTTTGAGATATGATGATGTAGAGTCTCTCAGAAAATTAAAAACAGAACCACCTATAATTCAACAATATCACTTCTGGGTATTTATCCAAAAGAATTGAAATTAGGATCTCAAAGAGGTATTTGTAGTCCTATATTCATTGCAGCACTATTCACAATAGCCAATATGTGGGGACAACATGAATGTCCATTGATGGATGAGTGGATAGAGAAAATGTGCTATGTACACACATACGGAATGTCATTCAGCCACGTGCTAAAGGACTTATGTTAAGTGAACTAAGCCAACAACAGAAGGATGAGTACTGCCTAGTGTCACTCATAGGAGTTCTCTAGAGTAGTGAAAGTCATAGGATCAGAGAGTGGAAGAGTGGGCAGCAGGAGCTGGGGAGGGGGGAGGGAGAAATGGGAAATGGCTGATCAACAGGCATGAAGTTTCAGCTACGCAAGAGCAATAAGGCCCCGTGATCTGCATAGTGTCAATGGTTAACAATACAGTATTTACACTTAAAAAGGTTAAGAAGGTACATCTCATATCATATGGTCTTACCATAATACAAAAGTACACGTGTGTGTGTGTGTGTGTATTCTATATAGTAACAAAGATTCTGCGCTCCGGTGATGGTGTCATATGACAAGTCGTTCCCAACTGGCTCCAGATGCTTGAACCACTGTGTCCTGGTGGTTGTGGTGAAGTTGTTGTGGTATAAGATGATACCTCAGTTTCTTCTCTCTGCTTTGAATAAACTAACAACTTGAGAAAGAGATGAAATCAGAACCAGAACATAGCCAAGATCGTTCTTCCTGGTCTCCTCCCAGAAATCCAACCAGTTTCTAAATTGGCAGCAGGAAGGGAAGGGAATTTAAAGAGTAGGAAATTAAAACCCACACCACGCAATTTTCAGTGCAATATTTTGTTTCTCAGTGGAGTGTATTTTTTTTTTTTAATTTTGACATTTTGAGGCTCTGAAAGAATGTTAGCCTGCATCTGCAGGGCCAAATAATATTATCTCATGAGAACGTTTAATTCAAAAATTAAATGATGAACAGCAAAGATTTCTCCAGCATCCACTGCAGAGGACATTTTCAGCTCAATCTTACCAAACCTCTAATTTAGGATCCTGGAGCTTTGGCTTTATGATCCCTGCCAAGTGCAAATATTAAAATGCACATATTGGATGTTTCCATATTGAAATGGCAACCACAAGTCTTTTCCTTTATTCCATTCAAAACCACTTTGCATAGTCCAAACAGTTACTGATCCTTACAGCACCCCAGTGGCAAAGGTAGTATTATGCTTTGGTTTCTAAATAGTCATGTGAAAGTTTGTTAATTTGCCTGCCATGGGGAAAAGAAATAGCAATTACAATAAGAGCCCAAAGGCCCCCAAACCAGGTGCTTTGATCAGACTCGGGACACCAACCACTATTTGCTGAACAAATTGAAGTCTTAAATCTTACACTATCTAACCAATATGAATTCTGGCTTCTCCAGCGCTAAGTAATTTTAGTTTCCTCATTTCCCTTTGCTTTCCCTGCCTGGATCTCATGCTATAATTAGCCTCGAGGTTGGAAGAACTGGCTGCAAAGTTCAGTACCAATTCAGAATGTTTTCCATTATTTGACCAAACCTCGAATGCTGAACATTTCTAACATTCAAAGAGGGTTTGTTTAAGTTTTCCAGTTATACCCTCCTGGTTTCAAATGCCACCAGAAACAGAAAGGCCAAAACTCTGAAAGGAGAAACTATTCCAAACAAGCTCTCTGGCCCAAGGCAGGCCTGAAGGGATCCAAATGCATCTGAGAGGGGCAGCCAACCCCCAGTGCCCAGAGAAATGGAGCCTCTGGAACCGGGGCGGTTTGGCCATTAGCAGTGGATCTGAGTTAAGGGCAGGCCCCTTCTTTTGGAGCAAGTAAAGGGCATGACGTCATAAGACAGTGGTTGAAGAGAGGGGCCAGGTATCCCTTGGGGAGAATGACACCCCGTGGCTCGACGGTCAGGCCACTGCAACACCACTGCTGTGTGACCTGTGCTGTGCATCTGGAAGAGCTCACAGGGTTAATGTTTCCAAAGTGCAAACTAGGTGAAAACTGGGAGTCTGATGTCCTTGAAGGAAAAAGGCCTTCTGTTTATGTACACGGGGTCACCAGCTAGACAGATGGAGCACACGGGGAGCCTCTTTGCTTTTTGTGTCAAACCTCAAACTATAAACTGGACCCAAACATGGCACTTGAGATCCAAGTGGCAATCCAAAAAAATGCTACCCTGGCAGACATGAGCTGTGCCTGCTGTGAGTTTCTGCTGTCTAGAAACATCCAGGACTTACAGAAGATGTCAAGTCAACAAAACAAAAGTTTCCAAAATCTCAAAGGAAAAAGACATCTCAGAGAGTACAAACAATTGCCATATTATTCTTTCTTTACTAAATTCCAGCATATGCAAGGCCTCCCTTAGAGCAGTTCTTCTCAAACTTTAATGTGTATTGGAATCACCTGGGTATCTTGTAAAATTACACATTCTAATTCAGGAGGCCTAGAGTGGAGGCCCAAGATGCTAAATCCTAACAGGTTCCCTGGTGATGTCAATGCTGCCGATCCCCGGTCCACCTGCAGAAGGCAGAGCAGTTTAAACTCTTCCATTTGGAACAATTATCATTAGCAGTTCTTCCCATCGGTAGGTAGCGTCCAAGTGCCGGGTTGCTCCCAGTGCCTGCCTTTTTCCTTTCTATTTTCCTTTTGAAATCTGATTTTCCCACAGAACAATACATCTTCATCTATGGAAGGTTAAGAAATAAATGCTGAAATTCATCCTTGGCTATTAAAAAAATGGTATATGGTGGCTTTTTTTATCTAGAGAAGCAAGAAATTTGTGCAAAAACAGGGCTATTTTGTTGTGTGGGTGCCATCCCTGGTATCCAGGAAGGATCTTTAACAGCTGGGCCTCTGGAGCACTCCAGTTCTTTCAAACCATTGCATTTGCCAAGAGCAGGTCATGTTCATTCCACAAAGCTTCGAGGTCTATATGCCAGGTTAAAAAGTCATCCCTGAGCTCACTGTTGGCACAGCATGGAAGTTTCGGGAAAACACCTCTCTTAGAAAATAAAGATTTAGAATAGCTGGGCATCCTGGTGGGCACTTGTACTCCCAGCTATTCGGGAGGCTGAGGCAAAAGGATCCTTTGAGCCCAAGAGTTTGAGGTTTCTGTGAGCTATGATGCCATGGCACTTTACTGAGGGCGACAAAATAAAACTCTGTCTAAAAAAAAAAAAAAAGGAAAAGAAAGACAATAAAGGTTTAGGAAAGAATGGAAATCTATGCCACACAGAGATAACTGAGGAGCACTGTCCTTTTGGGATGTTAGACTGTCATCCAATGTGGACGGTCCACTTTTGCTTCCATTTTCTGGCCAGAGAATCTACTTTATAATAGACACACAGGGTTCAGGGACAGCACACAGTAGTCATGTAATGCAAATGCCTAAGAGAGAATGTTTTAATTGGATTAGACTGCTCACAGACGTCTATGCATTAATTACAGAGTTACGCAACTATGCATCTTTCAGCCTTTGCTGGAATTTTTATAGGGCCATTAAAAAAGACTCCTGAGAGTATTCTCCCCCTTCGGCCCATAGCGGCATTTAGAAGCTGTAGCCAATCTGAGTGAGGATGAAACTGTCATTCAGCTGCTTGGCAAAGCCTCAGTCCGCTTGGGTACAGTTCTCAAACCAGCAGCCCAGAGTTTGAGTCACTTGCAGGAACTAGGACAGACGGTGAGGGTCAATGCACAAACGTGAAGAATCCTCAACAGTTCTAGGTAAGATAGGATTAAGTATTTCTCTAGGCGGTTCATTGATGACAGACGTGCCTTTTTGTCTTGGGCTCCTAGGGAAGTGGTAAAGCCAAGTTCACCAGCAGCTGGCTGAGACTTCACTTATTGTCGTGCCCAGAAAAGCCGCGACTGTTGCCTCACAGAGCTGGGAGGTTACGCCGCTGCCGCAGAGGCAGTTAACCCCACCAGGGAAAGCAGTCAGAGCCAGCTTGCAGGCCTTTCTACTCTGCCCCCTGGTGCTCCGTTGAAACCCCAGCCCAGAAGGTGACAGCACAAGGTGAGGCTTCAGCAAGTCCCGGCCTTAGAGCAGTCTTTAAACCCTAACCCATCCTACCTACAAAGACCCCACTAGCCAAAATATAGATCTGGCTATAGCTAGGCCCACAGAGAAAAGCTGAGAATCTGGGCAGTTAGCTGATACTTCCAAGCCCTCCCCTAAAGCATCTGGACACCTAAGGGTAAAAGCATCCAGGGAGTTTCTAAAATGAAATATCTGAAGGATTAATCTCCATCGCCTCTCGAATTGCTAAGTCATTATTAAGTCTGAGTCGACTCTGCTGTGGCAGCTGCACGCTACAGCCCTCGGCTCTTAGAACCTTTCCAAGGACTATTCAGTGTGGAAGAGAAAAAAAGAACCTATTTGGGGTTTAACCGGGGCTTGACTTTATTAGAGAGAGTGCTAGCACGGGAGCATAATGTTAATTATGTTAACACGGGATGTGCACGGAGAAGCGATGTGAAGTGTGCTTGGACAGTAATACGCTTCATAAAAGAAATACAGCCATTATTATTCTCTTAAACCCCTGCTAAGTGTCAACATATGGCAAGTTAACTTCTCCCAAGTCTAAGAGAAAGCAGTCTCTTAAGTTTCAATTCCTGCTTTAGTCAAAACAAGAGTAAGTAAAAATTGTATCTATTCCTTTTGAAAGAACTGTGCCATTGAGGGTAATACTGTCGTGCATCTTTGTGTGTGCAAAATTAAGTGCATTAAAAAAAAAAAAAAAACCTGATAGTGTATTCTGATAGTTCAAACTTTCCAAAGTGCCTTTGCCCATTTTTGCAGCTTAAAATCCAGGCTTGGCATTTAAAGCCATCATCACACGGCTTCTCTGGCGTGTGTGCGTTGAAACTTCACGTGTACAGAGTGCCGTGGAGTGCCTATGTAGCATGGACCGAAATAAATAAGGTAGTTAATAGGAAAAGAAAATCTTTCTTAATTTTCAAACTACAAAAAGAATGGCATTTTATTTGTCAGCAGGTAAAACCAACAGGCAGGAAAAAGAATGGTTTGCAAAACCAAATGCAAAATTATCCCGTTTTTAGTCCCACAAACAGGCATGTCTTCCTAAGGTAGACAGGGGATGCGCTGTGTCATACTCACAAGTCGGCCCCAGGAGAAAGGGTTTGCCATAAAGAAGCATCTCCTGGTCCCCCTGTTGATCGTGAACTCTTAGTGGGCTAAAGGTCTAGTTTTATCCACAGGTGTCAATTAGCCTACAGATTGGGATTGAACTAGAGAAAGGCAGTAAGCAAACCTTCCTAGGCGAAAGCAAAAATAAACAGTTGCGGAGTAACCTCTGCGTTTTCCCAACTTACAGAAATTCTCCTTTCTTTGTCTTCCACGAGCTTCCTAATTGGAGTGGGTATGTGTTTAGAGAGCACTGTGATTTTTCTCCCTTTACTGAGATGTGTACTAAAGATGTCCATTCAGGGAGAATAAAACCACATAATTTGGGTTTTATTAACATGCTTTTTTTTTTTTAATTTCAAACTAAAATGCTTTCCTTTTCCCAGGCTTTAAAACACCAGTGGTAAATTGTCAGACCCTTTTAGGGTCAGACTCTCACCAAAACATTCCCGTTTATTTATTTTCCCTTTTATAGTTTTGCTTATGCCATTGTAGTCTTTACCAAGGGCTGAGCTCTCCTTGAGCTGATGCCTGGCTTTTTAAATGACGGGGTCCACATCCTGCCCAAGCAGCAGTTCGATGCCAGCGTTGAATTACTATTGAATAAGCAGCAACGAATTCTTTATCAAAATAATCAGTAGTTCCAAAAACCACAAGTAACAACAACAGGAGCCGAGTTGTACTAAATCAGCAAAGACCATTGAGATATAATAAGAGAGTGAGTCACTTTTTTCTACATTCTCCTCTCTTGCAAACTCTCCTGGGCTATTTTCTTGCACGGCCTGGGGGAGGGCAGGTGGAGGGAAGGAAGGGCATTGCTCAGAAAGAAAAAAAAATTGCCATCCCTGATGTCATGTGACCCTCAAGAGCCAATGGAGATGGGCGGTGGAAAGGGGAACAGTTAAATTTGTAATTTGGGTTGTGTGAAAACTTCTTTGGGCCTCATAAACAACCACAGAACCACAAGTTGGGTAGCCTGGCAGTGTCAGAAGTCTGAGCCCGGCATAGTGGTCAGCAGGCAGGACGAATCACACTGAATGCAAACCACAGGGTTTCGCAGAGTGGTGAAGCATCGTCAGCCCACAGCCGAGGCGCTCTGCTGGTTTTTTTTTTTTTTTCCTTAATCTTTAACAATTTGAATATTTGTTTTCACAAAGGTACATTTTTTTCCTAGGGCCTGGGGAGTCCCAGAGGTGGGGGGGGAGGGCAAGAGAGATGCAGGGCTGTGGGGGTGAAGTGAAAACAGTGACCTTTCTTGGTTTTCGCTCCTAAGGTAAAAGAAATCATTGAGTCCCCCGCCTTCAGAAGAGGGTGCCTTTTCAGGAGGAAGCGATGGCTTCAGACAGCATATTTGAGTCATTTCCTTCATACCCACAGTGCTTCATGAGAGGTGAGTACGCGCTGGTCTTTTAATGTCTCCTTCTGCTCGGCTTTGCGTGTAATGAGACGGGAGCCTGGTTCGCCCCGGTGCAGAGAGGTCCCTCGGTGCCTGCCGGTCCCCTGTCTGTTTTGTGGGCGATTTCAAAGTGAGGCGTATGATTACAAGGCTATTGGGTTACTTATTCATCAGATGGCAGCTCTTCAGAAATGTTTTCATAAATAGTCAGTTAAGCTGTTGGAGCACTGCGTCGGTGCGTGAGAACCTTGTCAAGTCTTAGTAAGTTGTGCTGGTCTCATTTAAAGTCCTAGAGATTGGAAAGCTTGCATGAAGCTCCCTGGGTTTTATTTTGCCGTCCCTTGCCCAGAGTGACTGTGTCTGAATTATCCTTTACTCAGCATGCTGTGTGGCCCAGAATGCAGCCTGCCCTGGGGCTCGGCAGACACTCGCAGGGAGCCAGGAGGGCTGGTGCCAGCGTGGGGTGGGGGCAGGAGGCGGGGGCTCACTGCTGCACCTTCCACCAGCCCCGGACCGACCACAGGGTCAAAGTGGCCACGTCTCCAAAAGGCAGAGAGTGCAGGAGCTGGGCAGACTCGGTTAGGTGAAAAATCATCAGGATGAGGCTGTGTTGTGCTTTTCCTTGTAGCCTCAAAGCCAAGAGGCAACTGGCATCTTTCAAGAGAGCAAGCAAGCAGGTTGCAGCATAGAGAGGTCCCTCTTGAAAAGAATGATGAAGTTTCCTAAGTCAAGCATTCTCATAGCTTAAGTCATTAGAGAGCAGATTTACAGATAGGAACAGCTAAGGTGGAAAACCTGTCTACATTTTTGCAACCAGCCTCTTGAAATGTGCAGAGCTGTGGTTGAGCCCTGAGTCTGTGTGGGAGTGTGGGTGTGTGTGTGCCCACACGCACACACGCGTGTGTCTTTTGTGTATCTTTAGCAGTAAAGAGGGCCATGCTTAAACCAACAAAATAACATGAAAATGTCAGGACGGCACAGCAGTGTGTCAGGGCTCACACTCTGACCGGTGCCCAAGAAGTGTGGTCTGATGGCTTGGCAGAGCTGGGCTGCAGTGGGGTGCGATGGGGGAATAATTAATTTTCTTCCTACAAACTCTCTCGAGCACCCAAATAGTATCTGTGACTCATTATTTATTCCTACAGCCAAGTGAGCAGGGGAATGCAGAGGCTTGCCAGCCACTTTGTCGCAACAAATGCTATTGTGAATGCACAGAGCTCCTGTGTTTCTGTGTCAGTCCCCCAAATTTAAAAATTTGACAAAGATGTGTGTCTGTGTGTGTTGGGGGTTGTTGGGGAAGATTTAAGGACAACGGGAAGAAAGCAAGTCATTACTACCAACTCCAAGCTTCACATGAAAGCGTTTCCAAGTGCTTCTTTACTGGCAGCCGAGGGAATTTCAGTGAAGTTGAATCACGGGGACACGTGTGAGTCACTCATCTCTCGGCACCCTTGGGCTGGTGCAGCAGAGACACTGGCCACTGGTGAGAGGCTGCAAACTGCTGCCGGCTGCCTTTGCTCTGGGCTGCTAGCAGGCGGAGGAAGCAATATGTGTAGAATAACAGAGAAAAGGCCTTCCTGCCTTTACTCTGCTTTCAATTCCCCCCTCCGAACATGGATTGTTTCCTATTTTATCAACCCAGGAAGGCAAATTCAGGAAATTTTTAAACATTCGGTGTGTAGTGCTGGCCTTTGGAGCTGTCCTTACTGGCCAACAGCAAAGACAGTGAGAGGCCACGGTGACATGTGCAGGCTCCAGGAAGTGAAAGGAGCCAGCCCCTAACAGAGCCCCACAGCTTCAATCTGCCTGCCGCAGGTGTCCCGGGGCCGGTCTGGAGTGGGCCCTTGCTCTCACCAACACTCAGAAGAGCTCTTTGGAAAGGCCTGTTTCCCTCCTTCCCCTCAACCAAGGGAACTCAGGGCCCTCCAGAACCTCTAACTGGATAGTGTACGTATAATACTGAGATCGAATCTCAGAGGGCCGTGTGAAATTTGCCAGTTTCATTGTTGGTTCCATCCAGGTTGGTTCCATCCAGGTTGGTTCCATCCACATAGAGGTTTAAATTGTCCAGATTAACTGTCCTCATCACTCATCCGGGCCAGAAGTGTGGCAAAATATCATTCCATTTGGTACCATGTGGACATTGCCTGATAGTACAAGAGTCACCATTGTCACCAGCAAACTGCCGCCTCCCCCCACCCCTAGGTGTTACCCTGTTCCCACAGCCGGGCCACTCGCAGTGGTCAGTGCGGTCATCTGTCTCTGCCTGTAATTTATGGCCTGCGTTCCCTCCCTAACTGTCAGTTAGGAGCTGAAGGGGAAGGCAGCGTCTTGTTTTCTTCCTGGGATGGGACTTTATCAGTCGGTTCAATTCTCACAGAAGGAAACCCGTAACTTGTTTTTAGCCAGATACCCATGTGGAAATTGGAGGAAAAGAGGGGAGTGGAACCAAGCAAGCCATTGTTCCCTTCCTTGTGAGTGGCAGGCCAGAGTCCGCGAGACCGGTACTCGAAATGAATGTGGTCTACCACGGAGAACACAGCCCTCTCTCTATCACATGGCACCAGGTTCTCGTTTCATTTGCTTAGACAAAAAATTATGAAAGTGTAAAATGCAATTGAACTTCTCTGGAATTATCACAGGTGGTTTGCAACATAGAATTCTCGCCAAACCCAAACTTTGATCCCCCCCAAAAGGTGCAAGGTGCTGGCAAAAAGCACCTAAGCAGACGTGGAGAGGAAGAGCTCGGCAGGCACAGATTTGTGCAGAACGCCTCAGGTAGCCTTGTTCTTAGAAGTGGCTTAGTGGTCTGCGCAAAGCCTGAGCACTCACATGCCTCTGCGTTCCTAGAACCACAGGTAAAAAAATCACGGCGAGACTGACTCCCAGCTTTCAGGGGAGTCTTTCAAAGGGGATTGCGCCGCACCAGGCCGCGCCTCTGAAGGGTGCTTTTCTGGAAGCATCAGTCTGCCACTCTTTTCAGAAAAATATTTATGAAGATACTTCTTCTGGCTTGACGGGAGATTTCAGATCACAGAAAGCCGTAGATTGAACTATCTGTGGCGTCAGTCACGGTGTGGAAACTGTATTATTTTTCTAGGGCTGCCATAACAAAATACCACAGACTGGGTGGCTCAAACAGAACTTTGTTTTCTCACAGCGCTGGAGGCTGGAAGTCTGAGATCAAGGTGTTAGCGAGACTGACAGGTTCCTGGTGAGGCCTCCCTCCTTAGCTTGGGGATGGCTTTCTTCTCTCACGGTCATCCCTGAGTGTGTCTGCAGCCTAATCTCCCCTTCTTAGAAGGACACCAGTCAGACCTCAGATTGTATTAGGGCTTATCCTAAAGATTTCATTCTACTGTAATTGCCTCATTAAAAATGCTGTGTCCAAATACAGTTGCATATGAATCTGGGTGGGAGCAGGGGGCACAGCTCAGCCCCTAATGATGTGTCTTAACCCATCTGACTCATCCTGCCCTCCTAAGAAAGCCGGGGACAAGGCATCCCTCCTGGTTGTTGAAGAATCAGACCCTAGTTCCTCCTTTGTGAGATGGAGTTTCACATCTGAAACTGTCCACACATTGTGAAACTATGAAAAAAAAAAAGGTGTTAAAAACTATTTAAATTTATAATCATGTCTTTGCCATCTAGTCTCTTTGCACGCTAAGAAAATTTTGAAAAATGACAAAGTAATTTCCAAATGTTCATGTTTTAAAAGAACAAAAAGCAGTCCCCCCACCAAGAAAGCACCTCGTTGGCTCTGCTTCCTGGGGCAGTATTGTCCCTCTGTGTCAGACTAGATTCACCCAGGAGCTCAAATTACTGACTTGAATCAGGGAGGCTTGTGCAGGAGGCCCCACAGGTGCTAACCCACTGAGCACAGGAGCAAGGAGCAACCTGTAACAGAAGCACCTTCAGAACAGCAGCCAACCCCGGATCTCAATGACAAGAAGCCTTTTAGAGATTTGGGGAGTCAATGAGAGTAGTGGGGAGATTCCTCCATTTTCTTGAAATAGAAGATGGGCTCAGCAAAGATGTGGCCCTTTACTGAGGTGGGACACTGGAGCAGAGGAGGTCTGCACGGCTGCCGCACACTCAGGCTGTAAAGGAGAGCCCAGGGCCTGGGGGGGGCGAGCCTGGGCAGGTGCAAGGGCCCCTCCTGCTAGAACAGGCAGTAGGAGGAGGTCTGAGTGCAGAGCGTGCTCTGACGACAACGTGGTGGCCTTTTATTTCTTCTTTCTGGCTTTAGTCAAATGGCATGCAGCACTTCTCTCTTGACCATCAGTTTCCTCATCTGCAAAGTAAGGACAGCAGCAGCGCCTACGTTCAGGCAACTATGAGACAGAATTAAATGATGTGTGCAAGGCACTTAGCCCGGCCATGAAAAGCAAACAGGAAATGTTAACTGTGGCCACCAATGTTCAGTTACCAAAGATGGCAGTTGGCTAACCTCTGTCTGCTCTAGGACATCACAAGAGGCTCCCTGAAGAAAGTGACGGGGAAGGTGGGCAGGAGAAGAGAAGAAAGAAGGGTGGTCTGGGCCCTAGGCGCAGCTTGTCAAAGGTTGAGCTACAGGATCCTGCAAGCGGCATGGAGGCCAGGAGCCTGGAGGGAGTCGGTCTGCCTATTGGCTTTTTAGCAACAGGGCAGCGCTCCTTTCCTTGTAAGGACCCACAAAGAGAGTGGTGGACAGAGAGTGGGAGCTTGACCAGTGGACCTTATTGGCTAATTGGGTCACGCTGTAAGTCTCAAGTCTGGTGTGAACTCAGAGGGACAGCAGGGACGTCCCTGCTCACTGAGAACTGCTGCTGTAGCTTTAATTTCTCAAAGGCACTTAAAGAAAAAGCCATTTTCCCCAGGTTTGGGGGATCTGAGAGATGCCCCCACTTGTTAGCGACATTTGTGATCCTGCACTTTATCAAAGCCCAGAAGTGGAGGCAGCTTCTGTTGCTTGTCTAGTTGGGGGCAGGAGGGGCGGCCCACGCAGGAAACTCAAGCAAATGTTCAGTTTCTCAGGTAACTTCCTAGTGACCTAGATGAGTCAATAAATGTCTTTCTGTCTTACCCGAGTTCTGCAAAAAGGGCTAATAATGTTCTAGACAAGGTCGCCTCTGAATTACCAAGTTCCTGATGGAAATCTTTGAACACACAGAAGACACACCACCCGTCTTCTTAGCTAAATGACATGAAGTAACTTCTCTATAACATTTTAGTTTCTGGTAATATATAGTTACCTTGCCATTTCTTACCACGTATCAGACTTCTTCCCACATTTTCTTAACTTTTTTCCCCAACTCTTACTCTTTAGAACAGGCGTCCTCAGAGTATGGCCCCCGGGCCACATGCGCGCTCCCCCACCCCACATTCAGCACCCCCCAGGACATTTATCTGGCCCGCCAGGTGTTTTTGCCGCCACTCCCTGTCCTGCTTAGCAGTCCGGCCCTCCAGAGGTCTGAGAGAGGGTGAACTGGCCCCCTGTTTAAAAAGTTTGAGGACCCTTGCTTTAGAGAAATCTTTAATACCTGCCTGAACAGATATTAAAAGCTGTAATACTGCAATACTTTTTTCTGAAGCTAAGATGATGTTTCTTTCTTGGTTAGCCCACCACCAAATATAATAAATAGAATCCCCCGAGTGACAGAAAGGGAACATTTGCTTTAAGATTTTCTGCAGACCATGAACATAATCAGCGAGAGCTTTATGAGAACCCAGGGTGGCTCCTGAATACAAACAGGGTTCAAAACCTCATGTCACCTTCAGCATGCTGGCAAAGGAAGGACGGCCACTCCTCAGATCGGCATGGCTCTGCTCTTTGTTGGAGAGACACATACTCTCTTCAGCTCTCTGCATCTCTGTCTTTCTTTTTCGCCACCTACTTTCTGTCTCTCTCTCTTCCTCTGAAAACACTCAGCGATGCCAGAGAAGAAGAAATAAACGCTAGATCCAGATCCCAAAGCTGACCGGAATGATGCATTTTGATGCAATGACAGAAAGATACTTAAGCTCTTGCTCAAGTTGATCCGTGAGGACTGTGTGTGGGTCCAGATAAAGGAGAAGTTGGCAGTGGTGGCTTAAGCAGAACAGGATTCGTCTGTAAGGAGGACAGTGTTTCAGGAGGGAGTGGCACCGAGTGATCAGTGGAACTTGGACATGTTGGTGTTTTTGTGCCACCATACTGAGCCCAGGCAGAGATGGCCCAAACCTCTGATCTGTCCTAGCAGAAAGGACAGGGGAGGACTCACCCCTTCTCCTTTGGGGCCTGGTCTTTTAAATTCAAGAAGGGATGCCCTCTTCTGCAAGCTTCCACTTAGATGTCATTAGGCCAGAACTGTGTCACAGCCTTGGGCCGGAAGAAGCCTAAAGCTCCATGGAGTTGTCACTTTTCAGCCTTTAGAGCAGAGGAGAACAGAGAGAAAGGTGACTAGGAATGAACATGGCATGAGCCCGGTGCACCACATCCCAGACCTGGTGATGAAACCCGTTCCCAGGCAGGCTGTGCTTTCTAATGCAGCCAGGCTTTGGAAACACATGAAGACAAGCTCTGAGCTCTTCCTTCAGTCCTCTTAAGAAACTGTGGATGGGTGCTGAGAGTGGATAGTTAGTCTTATCTCACTGAAAGCAAAACAGAATGGCATGGGGCAGGAGCTGGTTACATGGGTCACACCGATTTTTACTGTCACAGCCCCAAATCACACCTAGTCTTTCACTATGTTGAAATGAGCACAAGATAAGCAGACAGCCTGGATCTGTGGGAATGTCGCCTGCTGATGCCACCACACCCGGCTGGGAGGTGGAGGTATCTCTCAAGTAGCCAATTCTTTTTTGTCTTTCTCACTCTTTTGAATTCTCAAAACTCTATCACCCCAAACCCTAAAATACTATTTTTCACTTTTCAAGAGGATCCTTTTCTACAAAATGTCTTGAGTGAAACTTCCTATGAAATGGCCCTCCTTAAATTTACCTAAAGATATTTTCATCTTCAATAGAAATATTCAAAACAGTTAATAACTAGATAATAACCTGCGATCTAGGGTATGAACAACACTTACTCTTAACTTGCGTTTTTGCAAGTTACAGATTATTTTTGCTTTATAATTACTGGCTCTGTCTACTTCCTGAGTCTGGATGAAAATCCCTCTCTGAGACAGTCAATACCTCCTTACCAAAAAAAAAAAAAAAAAGGAAGGAAAAAAAGTCTTTATTCAGTTTTTCCCTTGAAATAAGAAATAATGTAAACCTTTCATTTTGTTTTGCTACAAGGTCAATGTTCATTTAGAAAACTGTTGATATTGTTGTACACAACATAGCTGTCCTCCCATCTCATGGTCCTTATGTGTCTATTTTTGGGTAGACTTCTTTTTAAACAGTAGATCCCCCCACCGCCCCTGAGCATTTTAGGAACCCCAAGTGGAAAAGGTCACCAAAAATAGAAATCTCAGTTTACTGGCTGGGCTTACTCCATGGCTCCACTGATTTCAAGACTGACACTTCTTTGTGTAAACGCGAAGCCTGTGTTAAATCGATTCTAAGTCAAAGACTCAACGCATCTAGTCTTAAAGCCACGTCCATTGCGGAAAAAGAAATATGCACTCTAACATTGTGTGAAGCTTCTACTTTTCCTTCTTTGCCAGCCGTCTGGCTTTCACTTCCGGTCTCTTGGATGTCCTATGTAGAGACTGGGCCTCCTCATGAGAAACTTTGCTGGGGACAGATGGAGAATGAAATGATGAGATGTGCATGAAAGATCAAATAGCCTGAGAGCCACACTGCAGAGCCCCTTCTGTTACTGCCACTTCTTGGGAGGCATATTGGTCTTGATCAGCACTCATGTTCTTCTGAAAATATATAGGATTTCGGGGAGGGGTTTTATTAGTAGTAGACCCTAAAGAAAGATCTAGAAAATATTACAGCAGTCAGTGCACCAGATAGGGGGATGATAAAAGAAGCAAACAGAATTCAGTTAGAATTCTGAACACACTGCAGGCCATTTCACAGTCACGTCTCATTGTGGGTGAATTTTTTCAAGCAGCCTAAAGGTGTTGGCAGAGGCGCTGTCATTGCTCAATGGAGGAACACTTTGATTTTTCTATGCAGAATTTTACAACATATGTAGCCTTCAACACTTCTTCTTATTATTGACTCAGGATGTGCAAAAAGAGAATGTAGGTTAACTAAAGTACGTTGGTTTGGGCAACATTTCTTCCAGGAGCAGCTTTAACACCGACCACAGTTTGCTGCACTTTCTTACTTCTGTTTGCACTTTGAACTCTGTGCCCCAGGCCCCTCGTTCCACACCATCTGCAGGCTGCATCTGGGCAGCGACATCCAACTCACCAATAGTCGTGGCTGAACTTGACACTTACCCGCTTTGAAAGTATATAATTTATAAAATCTGAAACCACATATGTGTATGATACCCATGCAGTGGTCTGAAGGAAATTTAAGGAAAGGAAAAATAGTTCTATCCTTCAGGAATTTTCTCTCTTCTCTCAGCCCTTTTGATAATATGCTGGAAATGGGTGAAAGTAAAATAATGTAGGCATGGATGGGGGATGAACAGAAACTCAAGCTGCTATTTTATTATTATTGAATCTGCTGTTTACAAAGATGAGAATGGCTTTTGCTCCTGAAGTTCTAGAGGAGAGCAGCAACGTTAGAACTTAAAGGAAGACTAGGAAGGGGACATAAGAGCGTACTCCTATGAGGAAGTATCAATGCCGGCGATGGAAATTCTGCTCAACTGGCAGTCATCCCACACCATGACTTTAGATTTTTTTTTACAGGCTGTATTTCCCATATGCTTCCCTCTAGATTGTGTTCAAACAAAGAAATAATTGTGTCACAGAGGCAGATGAATTTATTTTAAAAAACAAATGAACTATGAGACCTATGAACTATGAGACATTGTCCCATATGATGCTTTGCAAGTTTTATGTCTGTGTGTATACATGCTTTGTGTGCAGAGAGACAGAGAGTTCTATAGTTTCACTTGGCATCTAAAATTGAATAACTATATATACCATATATTGTATATATTATATATACCATTATAGTTGTATATATTTAGTATTTATATATGTGTGTGTGTATATATATATGTATGTGTATAGTATATATAGTGTTCAGTATATATAGTCATATATATTTAGTATGTATATATGTGTGTCTATATATGTATGTGTATGTATATATGTATGTACATATATATATATATATGTACCAAATGGCATATATGTATACCAAATATATACAACTATAATGGTATATATTTTATAACGTTCAGGAAAAAAGATCCAAATTTTCTGGCTGGAGAGATTTTAGACATCTCTCTCCCCTAGACACCAGAGAGAGTCACTTGTTCAAGGTTTCACAGCTGGTTAGAATCTGAGTCAGAACCAGAAATCATGTCTTCTCAGCTTCTGTCTCCCAGCGTTTTACAGACACTGAATTTATGAGGCTGATTGAATTCAGGAATCCAAATACTTAGCAGACACTTCTAATCCTCCTCAGTTACTCTGCCCTGGTCAGAAGCATGGACCTCTGCAGGCTAGATCCTGTCCCCTTGTGAAAACATGAAGTAAAGTAGAGCACTCTGCGTGCACCCTGACCTGTGAACCCCCCTGGGCTGAGTTAGGAATTCGGCTGCCTACAGGAGCCTCTCCACCACCAGTGCCCCTCAAATGTTCTCCCTTACCCCTAAACCCAGCACCACCTTAGCAAAGCACCCAGCATGTGCCCGCTCGCCTCTCTCCTTAGGCAACTTCATGGTTAACCAGGTTTGTTTTGATGGGTGTCTATGAGGAAATCTGAGCAACCACAGGAGCAAATGTGCACGCCCACGGAGAGGGTGCAGAGATGGCCTCTGCCAAGGCTGTCAGACTCCAGCTCTGGAAGAAGCATAGGGAAGTAGGAGGAAACCAGCTTTCTATAAAATTTGAACCCCGACTACAATTCCCTTCAGGTGTATGTGTCCTCACAGCACTCTTGATTCAAAGGTCTTAAGAGAAATGATGGCCTTTCGATCTCTTTCTTACACACACACACAGACACCAGGATTTAAAATCCACATGCCCAATGGAATCCACTGCAGCTTCTTCCCAGGATGTACTGAATTTCACAGAGCATTCCCTGGGTGCGGCAGGAACTGCTGAAATGCTGACCGTCAGCCACTGTCAGCTCTTGATCATGCCACGTATCAGTGAAAATGTGTCTGGCATGCTCACAATCTGTGCACAGTTACTTATTTGTAAACTATGATATAAATATAGTATATGTGTTACGAAATATATCTCCAAAGAGAAATTAAAATGTTATTTAAAAAACATAAGTTAGAACACTTTTTCCTACCCTTCCATGGGCTCCACCATTTGAATCAGAAAATTCCCAGATGCCTACACATGTCATGTTTCTGCCCTCCAGAGCATGGCTTCTCTTTCCTTTCTCTGCTCTCCAGAACATGGCTTCTCTTTCCCATCTGCAAAAGGAACTGGGTCTTTTGATCACTGTCTTTGATGGGTGCCCAGGAGGTAGAGAGGCCTGAGCACAGGGTGGAGTGGGAAGTGGGAAACTCTGGCTTTGGAATCGGGTGGTGGTTTCCAATCTGTCACCACCATCCACTGTCTGTGAGCTTGAACGACTTACCCAGCTTCCCAAGCCCCAGATTTCTAATCTGAACAATTTCTACTTTGTATGGTTGTCAAGAGGACTCGAGGTAAGATAGGGAAAGCAATGGACACACAGAGGAAGCCAGAGAGTGAGAGGTAGCTCCAAAAATACCATGAAGGGTGTATCTGTTCCTGGAGATGATGAAACATCTACATCTCTCACTGTGCAGTGTGCAAAAGCGACACCTTAGTGCTCCCTGGCAGAAGGTCGAGCTTACAGATATTAAAACTGGTGCTAGCAACAGCTAGTGTTTCTCAAGCATGTGCTATGTGACAAGCATTTTCTTGCTGCAGCGCTCTAAATCCTCGCACAGCCATGTGAGCAGACACTCTCATTGTTACTCCTAGCTTGTTGAGGGAAGGGTGACATGCTGAGGCCAGGCGATCTGCTTGCAGTTAGGCTTCCGGGAAAGGAAGAAGTGTCACTGGTGCAGAGCCCACCCTCTCTACCTGTGGAGACAGGCAGATGTTCAGAATTTCAGTTTGGCTCATGCAGAGCTGAGCCTTATAGAGTTAAAGACTTACCTAAACTGCAAGCCGGGGTGAAGTTGTGGGATGGCCCCAAGCTGAGCACTGCCCACTGTCCTGGACAGCTTTGGTGACTCCGTGTACATTCAGCAGCTTTGAGGCCCCACTGTTGGTGTCGAGGCCTCCCCTGCCCACTCGTTTCCTCCTTACTTCCCCCATCAGAGCTGCCCCGAGGGAGATATCCAGGAGGCTCCCCGGCAGCTCAAAAAGAATGCTTCTCCAAGCCAAGAGGGCTCAGACTTGTTCACAGGATGGCAGAGATGCATGGGAGAGACCATAGCTAAATCTTCTTCCCAGAAAACCAGCTGTTTTTATTTATCATTCTCAGACATCATCAGGGGTAAGACTAGAGTGACACAAATTAGACACTTCCCATGAAAAGCTCCAGGTGACCCTGGCTCCCATGGTCATGCAAGGCTGGCACTGTACTTGTTTGACCTTGAGAGAGTGTCACCCTAAGTGTGGGTCCCTGGAGCTTAGTCCATCCAGCCGTAAGGAGCTATTACCTGAGTTCATCCTTCAAAAGTCTGAGGAACCCCCAGGAGCCAGCACCCTCACCACCCTGATGCCTAACTCTGACTCTGACCCTGACTCTTACCCCGCCCCTGGCCTTGACTCTGACCCTTAACCCTGACCTTGACCCTGGCCCAGGTTTTCAACTAAAACTCACATTAAATGCCTTATATTCACTTATTCCAGTGATTAAAATAAAAATTCTCCCAGAAGCAGCTGACTCAGACATGACAGCAGGACCCTTATCCCAGTAAGGACCAGTGTGCAGAGAGAGACACATGTGCTTAGTGGTGGGCTTTTAGAATAGTCTTTCTACCTTTCTTCAGAGACATTTGTCATTTCAAAAGTCACTTCACCTGTCCTCTGAGATCATTACCCTTTTTCAAGAAGTTGGGTTTGAGGTTTTCTACTTTTTCCCCCCTTAACCTTTATTTGTATAAGAGGCATTTCTCATCTGATTATTCTACAGTGAGTTGCCACAGAGTCACAGAAAGTTCCTTCCTTTCTCCATGGACTGTGGTGGAGGAGACAATAATTAACAGTTTTCTCTTCCCAGCACGTGGAGAGCTCCCTGCTGAACCTCCAGCCTCTCAGCCTCTCGCTGTTGCTATGCAAACATCTTAATGGGAACAAATTAAAGGGTGCACAAGCTAATTATTCTCTGCAATAAAACATAAGAAGATAAAATAATAAAGCTTCTTTGCTAAAGTCAAAGGAGTCACTTTTCCTCTAAAAAGTGTGTGATTGACAGGAAAATAAAAATTCCAAGGTATTCATTGGAGATTATACCAGTGATTTAGAAAAGACATTGTCTCTAATACAAGGTGGGGGGTAAGAGAATGAGGGAGTGGGGAGAAGGGAAGAAGGAGGACGTGGGTCACGGTGTATGGCACACACCTCTTGGGGGCGGGACATAATTATAAGAGGGACTTTACCTAACAAATGCAATCAGTGTAACCTAACTCTTTGTACCCTCAATGAATCCCAAACAATTAAAAAAAAAAAAAAACAGACAGAAAGAAAAGAAAAGACATTGTCCTTCTTCACACCAGGGCCTGAAACCCAGCTGCTCTCTGTCTCTCATCTGTCTTTCCTTGGGGATAGTGATCCCCACCATCACCTTCAGGCCTGACTTTGGTTCTCTCTGGGAGGTCCTGGCCCCCAGGCCCAGGCGGACAGCTCAGAGCAGCCTCCTCAGAGCCCCAAGCTTCCCGGGTTTCACCTCTGACATGTCAGTTTGGAGTCAAACACTTTATTTTCTCAGAAGCACTTGGAGATGTTTTCAACAGCCTCAACTCTCTGTTTCTGCACTGTGGGCACTCAGCTTAAAGGGGCAGAAAGCAGAGAGGGACCTGCAGGTGAGGCTGGACAACCCCTGACAGGTTCTTGGGAGGACCCCTCAGTGACACCCTGTGTCCCTTGCTCTGTGCTGGTGATTCTGGAATTCTGGCTGATGTACTGAAGTTGGTGGATGATTCAGTTATACTGTGGCTTATAAATAACGAGAACGACTAGCACGCACTCACGAGGAGCCAGGCACGTCACCCCTATCATCTCTTTTAATCAAAATCCTTATGAGATAGGTACAGCTACTATCCCCATTAGATAAAAAGAAAAACATATAAACTGGAAATGGTTCACCAGAGCAGTCCAGGCCATGCAACTTGTAGGAAGCAGCAGCCAGTTGGAGCCCAGATTATCCTTGGCTTCCTGGCTCCCATCAGCCGCTCCTGTGTCATATTGGGCGTGGGAGTGGGGGGTGCATGAGGCACAGCCCCCTTGTGTACAAATGCCAGCTCTGCCTTCCCTGCTGAGTCACCCTGGGAAGACTGCTCACCCTCTCTGTTCCTGCCTTTCCCTCATCTCTATGGTGTGATGGTGATGATGATGACCTCATAAGATTGTTGTGGATTAGAAACACACAGAATGCCGCCTAACACCATGGTAAACCTCGCCCATTTCGGCTCTCATCACTGCGTGTACTTCCCACCTTGATTTGCTTTTTTACTTGCAAACTGTTTTTGCTTGATTCCCCATGTTCTTCTTTACACACTGAACAAACCAAATCTAAAAAGCGAACCCTGAGTGTGTCACACCAGTGAATGCATAGGATCGCTTCATGGACCCCTGCAGATTGCAGTTCACTCCCGGTAGCAAGAGGCTGATGCTTGTGATGGGGTGTGGAGTGTGGAAGAGAAAGTCCCGGCTGAGTGTGGGGGCTCAGCTCTGGCTGTGTGTGCCCCAGTCCTGTGATCTCTATTCTCAAACACCCTACCTGTGCCTGAGATCTCTGGGCTTCCAAGTTGTAATTAAAAGGCTCTGTGCAGACTGAGGATGTCCCCTTCGCTAACAGCAGACAGGGTTTCTCTACCCCACCACTGTTGACATCTGGAACTAGTCCATACTGTGCTGCAGGACACTGTCCTGTGTATTGCAAGGTGCTAAGCAGCATCATTCGCCCCCCGTAGACACTAGTGGCAGCCCCACCATGCCCTCCAAGTTGTGACAACCAAAATTACTTCCAGACAGTGCCAAAAAGGGGGTCAAATCTGGAGTGGTTTTCTGGAGAACCACAGCTCCAGAAAAGCCTTGGGAGCCATTATGCTTTTGTTACTTCCCATTTATTTAATGGCCAAGAAAATTAAATGACGTCGTGATTTTGACCTTCGTCAACATCTTTGTGTCCCACACACCTAGTCCGAACACCACCTTTCCTGGTCCTGGTCCCACGAAGTCCAGGCACTCAGCCACATCCCCACAGTTAAGAGCAGAGAAGAACACACAGCCGTGACCCGACCTACTGAGGGAGACAACCAGGGATCCACATCCTGGGATTGCTTTCGGTGGAAGGCAGGCCCATGAACTGCATCTCAGGGAGTTTCTTTGAGGCAAGAAGGTGAAATTAGTGATTTCTGGAACAATACTTTCAGATTGCTTGGGTTGATGTACACAGTGACTGAAATTTTGAAGGGAGAAGCTGTCCCAGAGGAAGTAGCCTCATGTGGAACTTTATGGGCTAGGAACTGATGGTGGGTGGGGCCCTGTCCTGAGTGCTTTGCAAATAGGAACTCCTGCCATCTCTGTTACCTCTACGGTGGGGGAAAATTAATCTCCTCATTTCAGAGACTGGTGATTCCTCCAAAGTCATACCCTGGGAAGTGGAGGGCTGAGCTCACCCCAGCCTGGTTTTGGAGCCTGGGTGCTTGTCCATAACACAGGGCATTTTCTCAAGACACTGTCTCCCAGAGACATTGTGATTGAGGCATTCTTATCCTTTGGAATAAATTTAAAATGATTAATCTCAGTCTCTAATTACAGATGTTATGAGAAGCAAGGTGAGGGCTGGGTGATAAAAGAGCTTTTAACTATTCTTAAACTAGCTTTGAAAGGCATAGTACTGTGATTGTGAACACTTCCAGTGCCTGATTTCAAATAATTCATTTTCCTTCTCTTTTCATTATAGAAACCATCAGCATATCTTTGATGAAGAGTTTTAAAAATCTAGGAGGAACATAACCAAAAATACCAGATAGTGATGGATTACAAGGAACAATAGATAATAGAAGATTTGATCAAAAGCTTCAGAAATCCCAATGCCTATTCACTTTTATTTTCCTATGTGTTATTTTCAAATCTTCATCCTCCTTTGAACAACTTGCATTTCTTCCATAATTCCTGGTAGTGATCATTAGTGCCTACAGTGTCTCCAAGGATAGAGCTGCTGTTCAGTCAAGGAAAGTTGTTGTGCAGGTTACAAGAATTGAGACCTGCATTTGCATGGGATGTTGTAAGGGCAGAGAACAGACATGGTTGACACACCCCATCCGTGTTTGCTCCCTGAAGCAGTGGGACTACCAGAGCAACACTGACAACCAAGTCTTCCAGGATGCCCATTGGGATCTCAGGCAAAGGGTCACACTTTACTTTGGGCTATGGTTTATTCAGTTCACATAGCTGCTGAAACACTTGCCAAAGCATGACTCAGGCTTTCGTCCTCATAAGTATATTCTCCCTGAGTCCCTGAGATGGGGCCATATGTCCTTTATTTCTTTATTCAGAGCAGCTGGCAGGATGTGGGCACTCAACAAATGTTGGATGGGTAGAAAATGAATGGAGAGATTGATAGATGGACAGATGGATGGATGGGTAGATGGACAAATGAATGGATGGACAGGTGGATGGATGGGCAGATAGATGAATAGATGGATACATGGAAGAATGGTTGGATGGGATGGACAGATGGATGGACAGATGGGTGGATGGACTAATGAATGGATGGGCAGGTGTATAGATGGAAAAATGGATGGATAAATGGACAGATGGAAGGAGGGACAGAGGGACAGATGGATAGATGGGCAGGTGGGTGGATGGATGGAGCTCCACCAGCTCTATGCTTACTATGTAGGCACAGAAACCCCAATAGGCGTGAGCAAAAGTGACCACAGTCATCTCCCCACACATACACACAGCCACAACAGGAAGCAAATGGCTGGGGCCTCAACCCAAACTTGACTCCCTCCTTGCCTTCTGTGATTTGCTAAGGGTAAGAAGCCACATGGGGGATATTAGAGCAGAAAAGAGCAGACAGCATGAGGCTGATTCGATTTCAATCCAAATGGCGTCAAGCCAATCATCCTACAGGTGTCCCTTGTGGGAGGCTGGGCAAGTGTATAAGGAGAAGCACTTGAAAAACACCATGTCAAGGGACTTCTTTCTGTTCGTGAGTTGACTGGGTTGTGCTTTAAATTTAATGCCTATATGGAAAAATAAATGTCTAGAACCAAGAGAATTCCTATAATAGGACTGAAGTTGGGTGCATTTCCCATTGGGTCACTTTTAAGTTATCAATCAAAGCTAATAGAAAGGATGCCCTCTAGTGTGTATTCCTCTGGTATCTGCTCTAAGAGATCTTTTCATGGAAAAATTCAACACTTCAATTTTCCCTCATCAAAAAAGGGGAAACAAAACCTGGGAGAACAAAAGAGGTTTGGTAAATACCTTAGAGTAGATTTTTCGTGAAGTTCTCAGTCTCACCTAACTTGGTGATGTCTCAGGAAGCTGAGTGGGTTCAGAGACTGTCCCACTGGTCATCCAGCCCTTTGGGTCAAGCACCCCTTTTTCCTTATGTTTTAACTTAGGGGAAAATCTTCTGCAGTGAGACTGGGCAGGTACTGTTACATGTGCATGTTCCCCTGGCATTTCGAGGCTCCGGCATCTTTTGAACAATCTTTTGGCCCTAGTCCTAACCACCCTGCCCACTCCCCAAAAACCCCTCTGTACCTAAATCCCCCTCAGCTAGGCCTGGGCCCTGGTCACCGAGAAGCACCCACCTGTGCCAGTAGCCACAGGCACATCCAGTGTTGGGCCTCCTCCTTTATGCCATTCAGGAATGTTCCTTAGGGGAACCTCTGCCCAAATAAATGTTTCCATTTTTAAATTTGTTTATTGACAGAGAAAAATCATATGTATTTCTAATATGTGATTTTTGTAGATTCAGCCCTTTTAGACTCTACATGTAAGTGAGATTATGCAGTTTGTCCTACACATGGCTTATTTTATCTAGTGTGATGAACTCAGGTTCGTCCATGTTGTGAATGACAGGATTTCTTTCTTGTTTAAGGCTGACCGATATTCCATTGGGTTTATACACCAGCTTCTCTTCATTCATTCACCTGTTGATGGGTGCTTAGGCTGATTCCTCATCTTGGCTCTCATGAATAATGCTGCAGTGCACAAGACGGCAGATAATTCTTCTTCAACATACTGATTTAATTTCCTTTGGCTACTACGTACCCAGAAAAGGAATTTCTGGATCATATGGTAGTTCTCTTATTAACCTTTTTGAGGAACCTCCATACTAATTTCCATAATAGCTGTGCTAATTTACATCCCCACTAACAGTGTACAAGGGTTCACTTTTATTCACTTCTCCCCAACACTTGTTATCTCTTGACTTTTTGATAACAGCCATCCTAACAGGCGTGAGGTGATGTCTCATTGTGGCTTTGATTTGCATGTCCCTGATGATTAGTGATGTTGATTATATTTGTATATCTTCTTTTGAGAAATGTTTTTTCTGGCCCTTTGCCCATTTTAAGATCAGGTTAGTTTTTCTTGCTATTGAGTTCCTTATATAGTTTTGTTTATTAATCCCTCCTCATACATGTGACTTGCCAATATTTCCCCCCATTCTGTAGGTTATTCCTTCATTCTACTGATTGTTTCCCTTGCTGTGCATAAGATTTTTAAAGTGACGCATTCTCATTTATCTATTTTTGATTTTGTTGCCTGTGCTTTGGGGATCATATCTAAAAATCTTTGCCCAGATCCACGTCAAGAAGCTTTCCCTATGTTTTCTAATAATAGTTTTAGTTTCAGGCTTTCTGTTTAAGTCTTTAATCCATTTTGAGCTGACTTAATGCCTTCTTATCATTGCAGTTTTCACACTTTCTCTAGGACAGGGTCCCCTGGTTTCCTTTCCAGGGGCCCTGCTTGTGTGGTCTCCTTTTTCATTTCTTTGGGCCACATTTACTGGTCTTGCCAGTTTAGTTTTTTCTCATTACTTTTCTTCTCTTTTCCTCTTTGCTTGTCACCTTAGAATATCTTCTACCTGTGGTTTTTAGCTGGGGGAATGAGGCAGTGTGTGGAGTAAGGGGGTGATATGGCAATACCCAGAGACATTTTTATTTTTATTTTTATTTGACATTTTATAAATTTAATTGCAAGAAAGTGTAAATTCTACTAATACAAATCCAAAAACAACTTTAAAAACAAATTTCTGATGAACACATGTTAATGAGTTAGCATGGTTAATAAACGATTCTTAACAAATCCAAAGTCAGCGACAGTGGTCTGAAGTTTGTGCTTGCTGGGAGATGGACTTTCATCTCAGAAAGCACAGAGGGGTTCTGCCAGTGAACTTGCATCTGCTGAGCAGACCTTCAGGGATCCAGTAGAGACACTTTTAGTTGTAACAACCCAGGGGTGAGGATGGGGGGGACTGTACACACATCTAGTAGATAGATGCCAAAAATGCTACTATATGTCCCCTGGTGCACAGATGAGGCCCACAATAAAGAATCATCAGGCCCAAAATGTGAACAGTGTCAAGGTTGGGAAATCCAACCTTATAAGACCAGTAGGATGATTGTTGTAGAGATATGTTTCTGTCCTTTCTTCCACTCTCAGCATTTTACTTTCCAGAAAATGCCTCCTCCCTGCCATCCCACCTCCCCCCACCAAAAAAAAATTAGGAAAGGGACTGGGCATGTCTTCCGAGCAGGGTGCAGGTACTGTCAAAGAGTAAGCAGAGAACCGGAAGGGTCTTAAAAACTAAGGCAGCCATGGCCACTTAGGGAACTTCAAGGCCTGTCATGGTCCAGTATCCATGACAGGCACCTTAGCATTGTAAAAGGGGATCCTGACCACTGTGGAAGAGGAACTGCCACCTTAAAAATACGGTCTAAAGACTGTTGAGAGGATTTTGAGTATCAAAGGAAAAGGAAGAAGAAGACAGATAGAAGATCTAGAAGAAAAGAGAACCCAGCAAAAAGAGTCAGGACTAGAGACAGCAGATCAAAGGCTGGAAGAGGAGATAAGAAGGCAGGAGTCCCAGAGGCTGAACTGGAGAGGGTGGTGAGCAGAGAAATGACTGATAGGAACGTGCCTGAAGCCCAAGAAAGGAAAACTTCCTACAGAGGCCAAAAGTTTCCTCCAAGGGAGAAGCTAAGCATCGGAGGACAGCAGGGTGGATCAGGAAGGCCAGTAGGCCTGTGGCTGGGACTGCAGCGAGGGTTTCTAGGGCAAGGACTAGCCAGGCACACCAGAAAGGAAGCCTTTCTCCAGAAAAGATGCCTGGGCTCAGGAGCAGGGCACTTGGGTTAGTTTCTTGCACTAACTGTGTGCCAGGCTGTCTCAGGTGGTCTCTACACATTTTCCCATCTGCAGGGACATGCTGACTTAGTCAATACAAATGTGGAGGCTCAGAGTTTAGATAACTAAAACAAGAATTCTGAAGCACAGAGAGGCCAAGGAAGCAAAGCAAGGTTACATGGCTAATCATGCGAGCTGAGCCAGGATTATTCATTGCTTTCCTCTAAACCTTGGTAAGCTGACTGTCAGTATACTACCATACTTTTAACCTGCCTCACTCTGTGTATTACACTGAAATTTTCTTTACCTTGAGCTTGAAGTTGGGCATTTAAGCTGGCCACCAACCAGGCGAAAAGGAAGGCCTGCAAGGTCCACGTGTAAATGATGCCGTGTTAGAAAACGGTCTGAAATACAAATACTACATGCCATAAAGTGAGCGTCAAAGAACTTGACATGCAGTTAGGGAAGCAAAGCTCAATCCTGAGAAATAGTCAGCGACATGAGAATGGCACTGCACATCACAAGTACAAGAGCAGCCACATGCAGCCCAGGAGAGCAACTGTTTGGTCAACGAGAAGCCGTGATCTGCTGGGGGGTGGGGTGGGGGAAGGGCAGCAGGAGAGGAAGACGAAGCCCTTTTACTCCAGGGCTGGGAAGACAGAGGACATGAAGCAAATGAGGCAGCCAGTTTTGTGTCTTAAGGGCAGCAAAAGAATTATTGCAGCTCACCAATGAACAGTGGCTTTGAAGCCAGATTTTTGAAGACTGCAGTGGGAAGGGTAGACTCGAACCTACAAAACTAGGGGAGTCCTAAACTTAGCAGTAAATAAGAATGCCCTGGTGTGTTTGTTAAAATGCAGATTCCTGGCACCCACCCTGAGACATAAACTATGATGAGTCAGGCGGGGCCCCAGGAATCTGCATTTTAACAGTCCTGGAGTCCCAGTCGTACTTGGAGAAACATTCTGTAACAGGAAGTCTTTGACTAGTTTTGATGAAGTCAAAATGGAATCTTCTAGAAATTTCCAGCATGAGCAGAACTTAATAGAAGGTATTTCTACAGAGGACAGTTGCATGGCCTCTGGAGGGACCTGCACAATCTAGACCAGTGGTTCTCAACCTACAGGAACTGTATTAAAGGCTCGGGCATCAGGAAGGTTGGGACCCACTGATCTAGACGGTAAGTTTTGTGAGTTCACTCACCTACTGTGCATGCCCTAGGCAGTCTCTTGGTTCTCAGGTAATACTGACTGCTACTTAAATGTCATTCAAAAACGTGCATTTTGAAGTGCATGCCTAAAATCCTAAAGCCCGTCTGAGATTACCTTGAGTCTAAATTAAATGCTCAAATATGGGCTACCAATTCTGTACCATTATACAAACCATCCAGCTTCTGCAAAACGTGAACGTGTGTGAGTTCCAACGAGGAGACCGAAATGTTTTCATTGCTAGGAAGGATGCCGATTGAATGGGCGTTTTATGTTTTATTTATTTGTCACGTCCCACTCCTCCTCCACCATCTCCTGGCTCAGAACCTAATTTAGATTCGCCTGAGACTCTGGGGTGTCCCAGTTGGGACTTTTACATCCCGTAACTGTTTCAAACTTTCTCTGCCTCTGGAACGTAAAGTAATTTCCTTTCCCATTAGCAACAGGGCTGGTGTTAACCCAAACCCCCAGGAATAAACACAGCTCAGCTTAAATATTTGCACATCTATTCTGATTTGCTCTAACATGGCCTCTCCCAAAGCCTTGTCATTCAAAATGTGGTCTTGGGCAGAATGTAGGGTCCCAGACCAGACCTGCTGAATCATACTCTGTATCCCCCTTCCCCCACCCACCCCAGAGCTCCAGGGTGATTTTTACGCATATTAAAATTCAAGGAGTACTGTCCTCAATCTCCCTCCCCAACCTGTCCCCCGGGACTCAGGCCTTTCTACCTGGGAAGCTTGCGGAGATGGGGGCAGTGGCACCAGTGTCTGGGGGCTGGGGAAGGATTCCGCCCCCTCCCCCTTCCTCCCCGCCCCCACGTTCTCCCAGCAGCCGCACCTGCGTTCTCCCTTCTCTGGGAAGCCTCTTGAAAGCGACCCCTGTCCTTGCCTCTGGGGTGGGGATGCCCCGCCTCTTGTCTCTCAGAGAGCCCGGGATGCTGACAGCCTCAGATGGAGGCATCCTGTTTGTCGAAAAATAAACCGGCAGTTAAAGCAGGGTTGCGAGAGTGAGAAAACCACAGGCCTGCGCGCCGCTGATAACGCGCGGGCCTGCAGCTTTTGCAGAAGTTCCGTCGCTGCAGCGCCGCGCGCCAGGGCCGCGCCACCGCCTCCTTTCCTGTGTTGGCCGCTTGTGTCCCCTCCGTTTCTGGCTGTTGCTGTCTGTGTCGCTTGTTTTTTCTGAAGGATCCCCTCGCTGTTCTGCGATGAGGGACCGACCTAGGGACACTTTCCCACGCGGATGCACGCAGATCCTGGAACCAAAGGGAGGCTGAAGTGTATGAGCTTCCACGAAAGGGACACTGTTTAGAAGCTTAAGTTGCTTTCTCTTCTGAAGTATGCAATGCTTTGACCTGGTTTTAGGGGGAAAAGAGAGAGACAGAGAGAACCCCATCCTCATGAAACCTGTAATATGAAAATCTGGAGTAATGGGGACCCCAAAGTCCAATATCCAGATTGTTGGCCTTCCTGGAATGAGTTGACCTGGCCTGATTCTATGTGGTGAATAATTAATTATCAATCTTCCCCTTTGGGGGGTATTAAAAGCTCTTTCCCCATTTGCCTGCTATCAGATAAGCTGAGCAGATGAGAAGTCAGTGGGTAACCACAGGTACAACCACAATGTTCGCTAAAAACCAAAAGACTTGACCCTCCAAGGCAAAGGGTGTAATTGAGAATTAACCTGAAAATAGTTCTGCACACACTGAAAATCTTAAGTGTTCTCACAGCAAAGATCGGCTTCTTTGAACACTAAAAAGAACCAGCACTACAAAAAAGGACATGTTGAGATGCAGAAAACGGCTCCTTTGGGGGGACAAAGAGTCCTGCGGGAAGAGACCACCATGTAGCTGTGCACGGAGGGGTCTCCGTCATCGCTGTGGCCTCTGCAGTCCTTCTAGCTACACATACTAACGTCCTGTCACTGGAGTTCCCAACTTGTCATTGTTTTTCTTCTTTGTCCAGAACCACAGGGTAGGAGCAGGCCATGTGCATTGTTAGTCTTTCTGAGTTCACAATGAACAAATACCCTAGATGAATAAGAATCATCTATCTTATTTTTAAGGGTTTGCAGAAAACCATGTGATTTTCCCATTTCCTCCCCTAGAAACATCTTCACATTTGCCAACTTCCCTGTTGAGCGATTCCTGGTGGGTAGTCACTCTACACACCTCCCGTCGGAGAGCCTGTCCACTTCGCCTGTGAACTTGTCCTCCGTTCGTGCCTGGCCTCACTCAGAAGGGTCTGCAAATTATTCATGTTCTCTTGCTAAACACTCCTTTGCTTGACTCAAATATATAGAGATCCATCTGTTTTAGCTAGTCAGAGCTAGACCTTAATAATGAGTAACTCGATTTCATGATGACATAAAGGAATAAAAATTAAGATCAAAGAATGATGGATGTGGGGGAAAGGACTGACCAGGGCTGGCATGTACCAGCTGGGAACAGGAAGGTGCACAGCCAGTTGGGGGATGTTGGCTGTCTCTTATAGGATTCAAGAAACTGTGGGGGAAGACGTGAGGCTTGGGGTGTACAGGACTGGGCCACGAGAGCTTTGAATATACCCAAGGAGGAACTTTCTTCAGTGAGCAATTGTTCAAACTGATGCATGGCTATTCTTGCTATTTAATTTGCAGTCTGCATAGAACTGTTCTAAATAGACTTCTTTCTTCTTTAAAAGCTATCATAAACAAATAAAAAATTGCCTAAGCTGTGACTAGAAAATAATAAGTCTGATTTTTTGTTCATTAGTTTGTTGAGACAGGATCTTGCTCTGTTAGAGTGCAGCGGCATCAGCATAGTTCATTGGGCTCTGATTAGCAATGGCAGGCAGATAAATATATTGTGTTGCATTGGGGTATTGGTTAGAGCTGTAGCAGGGAGATTCCAACTTATCAAAGCTTCAGAAAGATAGAAATGTGTTTCTGTCTCTTGTAGAAGTCTCAGTGGGTATTTTCCCAATCACAAACTCCTGTATTCAAGCAGTCCTCCCACCCCAACCTCCTGAGTAGGTGGGACTACAAGCACATGACCCCATGCCTGGCTAATTTTTAATTGTTATGTTGCCCAGGCCAGGCTCCTGGCATCAAGTAATGTTCTTGTCTCAGCCTCTTAAAGTACTGGGATTACAGGGGTGTGAGCCACCATGCCCAGTCTAATAAACCTGATTTTAACCATGTATTTCAGGATTTACATATTTATAATTGTAGTGTCCTTCAAAATAATCCCTCCCCGGGATGAGGGGGGAACACCATTCCAATTGCATCATTATTATTTTAAACATCTTTGGCTCTGCTGTTTCTAAATGGCTTTTAGACTCAGTTTATTGGGTAAGCAAGTAAAACATTGTCCTACTTTTACACTGCACCTCATTTTTGAATGAGACAAGTATTACTCAATTTTATTAGTAACAAAGTCTTCCAACTAGATACTAAGAATTTCAGTATCACTAGAAAAGAAGGTCAAGTTGCAAGGTGACCAGGTTGGAAGAGGTAATATTATCAGCCTATGACATCTTAGATGCAGTTTTAAAAAGCGGGCTTCAAATTACAGTTATACCTTAAAAAGGAAAACAAAAGCTTGATGCTATAGTAATGTAATATCGTACAGTTAGGGCAGGAACATTAACTATATTAACATACTTTTTGAAAAGTTAAAAAGATAAGATGCAGAAAGTCAATTAAAATTTTGTGAAGTCTTTTGAAGCATGCTCAGAGATCAACTCTTACAATAGATAAGCTCTGATTATTCATAACAGGCAAATGAATACATTGTTTTGTATTGGGGTATTGGTCAAGATGCAGTAGCAGGCAGATTCTAAATTATCAAGGCTTACACAGGATAGAAATATGTTTCTCTCTCTTGTAGAGGTCTCAGTAGGTTGGCACAGCATCTTCCCAATAACAAGGAACCAGGCCTCTTCTACCCTGATGGGCTGCCTTCTGCAATGCCTGGCTCTTGCCTCATGGCTCAAAATGGCTGCTCTAGCTCCCAACATCACATCCACATTTCAGCCAGCAGAATGGGAAAAGGTAGAAGGGAAAGATCTTTTCTTTCCCTTCTAGAGCAGAACCTGAAATTTGCCCAAACACTCCTGTTCACCCATCATTGACCAGAACCTAAACAAATATATGGAGACACCTACCTGTAAAGGAGCCTTGGAAATGTAGTCTTTTGCTGTATGTAACAGGCTAAGTATATATCTGTTTACTGGTTTATATGTATTAATATATTGATGTATATTTTTATTTGGTATAAATATAGTTTGCATACTATATTTATATAGTTTATTATATTTGGTATAAATATAGTTTACATACCATATGTACTATACAAGTGTATATATAGTATACATAAGTATACATATGTATATTGTAAGTATATATAGTATATAAACTATATAAATATAAAACATGATATAAATAGATAATAATTTAATATAAGAAGGCATATATAATGAAATATATTTGATTTAATACTTATTAAATTAATTTAATTTCTTTTATAAAAGAAGCTGTTTGTGATACCCTGAAATTCCAGGTACCCCCAAATTCCCACCTTGTTCTTACTTCCCCCATCCTCACTTGTGTTCTCCTCCCCAGTAGCCACCCCTGTTGGCCTCATTCCTGTGCCTCCCTACCCCCCTGTTCTCACACTCAGGCTCCAGTCTTCTGTATCCAGATGCGTTGACAGCTGAGAGCAGCAGGAAAGAAAGCAAACTACTGGCCTCAACAGGGCAGGACTGCTGGGCTAGGGCCCAAAGTGCAGGGAAGCCCTGCTCTGCTCTGCTGGCCCCTCAGGTCACCCTGAACCATTTGAGTGCCCATGACCTTTCGGGGGGGGGCATAGTCATCAGCAGCCTCCCCCTTCCCCTGAAGCTGTGGCTTCAGCTTTATCCTCCCATCCAAATTCCTTTATTCCTTTACTTTTTAAATTAATTCACAAAAGAATGTAGTATAATAAAATATGCAAAATATATTTCACATTTCTCACGAGTGGTGCTAAAAATTCAACTCCAGTGAAATGTTTCTACCTGTGGTTTGATTCTGCACAGAGGAATTTAAGGGTGGGAGGATAAAGCTGAATTTTAGGAGGGAGAGAGAGTTACAGAGGAGAAGGGCAACCCTCTGTGGGTGAGAACCCGCCTCCTTTCCCTACAGCAATGACACGTGAGTTTCCAGCAGTTCCCACTTGCATCATCACACAAGAGTTGATTGTTAATGTTCAGGAGATTTTGCAAGCTGCTAGTTAAACACAGACATCGCTCAAAATTAAATTAGAGAAAAGAAACGTAGCAATAAACATAGGGAATAAAATACTCGAAACTCATCACTGCCTTATTATTTACTATAGTTTACAATATCTATATGCTCTGGGGATTACTTATGTCTCTTATCTCCAAATGGTTGAAATGCCGTAGCACAAAGTGCTGTTGTAATTGGAACTAAATGATCGCTGGTAATTGCTGAAATCTGCAAAGCTGCAGTCCAGGCTTTGGGTCCCAGGGAGCTGGTGTTAAGCTTGCACAGCCCCACCGTCCAGGGCAGGGAAAGTGCAGCAGGCGCTGCCCATCCCTGGCCCTGACAGCAGTGCGCTTTAGGCTCTCCTGGGGGGCCTGGATGGGGGAACATTGGGCTCCCTCCAAAGTAAGTCCAGGAAGGACCCTCCCCAGCACCCCATACAACCTCTTGGCATGCCTGTGACTGCACACATCTAGTACAGACTGTAACTCTCTTTAATCTGCTCAAAGATAAGCCACATTCTTTTCCTCAATGTTGCTGGTAAACCACTGAATCACCAATCAGCTCCTTCCAGAAAAGCGACTACCCTATACACCCCCTCTCAGCTACCCGTTAACCTACATTCAGTATGGACTGGGCAGTGACCCCAGCAAACTACTAGATGCTTAAGTTGACTATCCCATAGCATAAAAACATGTGTTTCTTATTGGTGTGTATCTTGGAGGCCATCTTCACTGCTCCTGGAGTCCTCGCCAGCCTCTTAAACAGGAACTCCTACTTTTCTGGAATCATCAAGAAAATGGCTCTGAGCTTCTTTCTTCCTCTCTCTTCCTCTGCCCCAGGTGAGGAGAGGCACATTCTTATGGGTGAAATTGAGAGGGGGCACTCTGGGGCCAGCCTGTGAGGAAGGGGTGCATTCTCTGCCCCATCTCCCCATGAGACCTCAGGCAGAGCCTGCCTTCCAGACACCTGTCCACCCGAGCTGAGCCCCGATGGCAGGGCTGGGCAGAGAAGAGGCAGGTGCAGCCCCCAAAGTGGGCTAAGTGGTCCCTACCAACACCTCCCAGGGTCCACAGTCAGAGACCGAAAGAAACTCCACTAGGGTTCTTTCTACCTCAAAGCTAAGCCATGTTCTCCAGCTCATCTCTACAAGAAAAGGTTATACTTGACTTTTCCATTTGATTGACCTGGTTTGCTTCTCAGTTGCTTCAGAGTTTGCTGAGGGGAAGAGAGTCAAGATTAACTCATTGTACTTCTGTATTATGTGTGTGTTTGTGTGTGTGTGTGTACACGAACATACATAACACCATAGTGTCCATTTAATTTGCTGTGTTTGGAGTTTCTGTCATTATTGGTTATTCCACAAATAGCAAACAAATTTTCCCTGACAGAGAAAAAAAAGTTAGTGTCTAGAAAGTTAAAACCATCCCATTTATTTATTTGATTAGTTCACAAACACTTATACAGTGCTTACTGTGTCCCAGATGTTATTCTAAAAATATTTTACAGATAATAACTTAGATAATCTGCAAAATAATCTTTATGTGGGAGACACAACTATTTGGCCCATTTCACAGATAAGGAAACTGAGGCACAAGTTGGTGCCCAGGGCCTGACCCAGACTGTCACCATGGTTCACTTTCACTTTGTCAGTCACAGAACGAGCAGACCTCAAATCCCAGGTAGAGTACCTGCCTCGTGGCCATCGCCAGGGTAGGGTCTTCTCTGGAAGAAAGGTGAAAGCCACATGTGCTCCTAACTACCCGAGTTGCTTCCCAGGTGCCTTGGCCCCCACACATGCGGGCAAGCTGCGGATAACATGAATCCCCGAATTCCTCAGAGGGATCTCATTTCCCTTCCTAAAGGCCATTGACAGAGTCTAAGGTCAGGTCAGAACCTTCCATAGGTTTTCATAGAAGCAAATTGTTCATTCAAAAGTTGTCAGCATAGCCGGGCATTGTGGCAGGCTCCCTTAGTCCCAGCTACTCGGGAGGCTGGGGCAAGAGAATCGCCTGAGCCCAGGAGTTGGAGGTTGCCGTGAGCTGTGATGCCACATAACTCTACCAAGGGCGATAGAGTGAGACTCTGTCTCTTAAAAATAAATGAATAAATAAAAGTTGTAAGCAAATTCTATCTTGGTTAAACAAGTTGCTATTTTAAGGGCATTATTTAAGCAATCCACAGGCTTCATTTATTTAGTCACTTGGGGTTTTTAAATCAGGATTTTTCACTTGCACCTCAGTGTAGACCACAGAGATTCAGTCCTGGATTAAAGCTAAGACTGGGACAGATCCTAGGGCAGGAAGAAGAAGTCAATTCGGTGGCCAAGTGACGTGACATCTGTGGCCACCTCTTCCCCACCTTCAAGAGGACAGCCAGACGAACAAAGCCAATGAAGTGGCCATGGGGGGCCTGCGTTTTCTTTGGCGAATGTGGAAATTCTTTCACATAACCACAGCGTTTCAGGCATCAGTGCCTTCAACTGTCTCCTCCCAGTTCTCACCTCTGCAGGCGTGACTTTCTTTCTTTCTTTCTTTCTTTCTTTCTTTCTTTTTATTGTTGGGGATTCATTGAGAGTACAAAGAACCAGGTTGCATTGATTGCATTTGATAGACAAAGACCCTCTTATGATAAAAGTAAGCCATGGGCCTTGGAAATTAGGACTAATTAAATCTGTTTAGGGGCTGCTTTCTGAGTGAGGGCAAATCAAACCCAAACACCAAACCATCGTGTTCACTCTACCCAGGGACCGTTAGAGACCCAGTTTCCTCTCTCCTTCATTAAAAGTGTGGTTCTGTGATGAGGAACTTTCAAGGCATCATCATTTCTGTATCTCCAGGTCCTCTGGAGAATAAGGTTGGGAAGAAAATGGTGTAAACTTTCTAAAGAGAAGGGGCAAATTTATGTTATTTCTGTTTTAAAAAACAAAAACAAATCTAATTGTAACTTGTAAGGCTTTAGGGAATAATAATGTTTCACTTCTTTCTTTGCCATTTATTCAGTATAAGTCATTTGGGGGGGAAGGAGCCATGTCTGGTTTTGTTATTTCCCATGTTTGAAATGTCTGAACTTGGGGAAGCCTGGGGTCCACAATGACCTCTGGTATGACTGAGACGCGCTGCAAACAGCCCATAATCTGTGTCATGGTTACTGAATGTCATAAAAATGATGTCTTCTGCAACCAAGCGGCCCTCTGCTGGAATATTCTGGGTGCAGGAGAAAGTTGATGCTGCATGTTCTCCTCAGCACGTGGGTTTCCCAGCGGCTGGCTGTGTGCACAGGGCAGTGCTAATTGTCCCTTTGTTCTGGCTATGGTCTTGGCTTCCGCGGGTTTGGCTTGTGATTAACCACCCAGCAGTCTGACCGGGGACTGTCAATCCCTTCCCTGGAAGGTTGTTTGAACAGGATTTTACTCATCCTTCTAGGGAATGGGGTGTATCGTATGATGGCCTGTGAGGCACAGAGACACAGTGTCACAAGGAATTTTACTGCACCATGATTCTAGAATGCTTTTCCCAAGTATAGATAATCTCGAAATTTTTCCAAAGGACTTCAGGCTTTGGAAAACACACATTGAATCATTTTAATTTCCTAAGCATTGGCATTTTATGTTAAGCTGTTGCTAGCTGCTCTGTGCACTGGCTCCTTGCAGACACAAAAGAGAGCTATTTAGCTTTTGTCCCCCGGAAGTTACCATATCTTTGAAGATATATGCATAAGATATATACATATGGGATAGTTGATATCCAGAAGATATCTTGAGATCCAACTATCCCAGAAGATACATACATATGGGATAGTTGTGTAGAAACTAAATGCCCAGGATGCCCAGGATTAGATAGGACATGCAGTAGTGTCGTAGCTGTTTAGAGGACTGGCAGGTTAGATGGTGTCTGGAGCCATCACAGGCCTAGACCGAGTTAGGACTTCACCATGAAGATGGAGAGCAGGGCAAAGTACCCAGAAAGGAGAGCAGCAAACCCAAGGCAGGAGGTGCTGAGTGCCTGGTTGAAGACGATTGGTTAATCACTTTGACTAAAGGGGATGGTGGTTTGGGGAGGTAATGATGTGTTGGTTGGACCATCTAAATTAATGCAGGCCAGTCTCAGCCGGATGACAGGACGTGAAGGCAACACAGATATATAGAGGCTTCTGTGCTAAAGTTGTTGTAGGGAGATTATCCCCTACTTCCCTTCCATCCCCAAAGAAAGCCGAGCTGCCTTTATTTAAACAATTACTGCTGGCTGAGGGGCCTTGGAAAGCCAGCCCTGGGCTAAGTCTTAGGGCTCCAAAAGATAATAGTAAGCCCCATCCCTAAGTAGTTCCTGGTCTCCTGCAGGTTTGTCACAGGCAGCTGGGCAGGTTGGACAGTGTACAAAGGCACCAGACAAGGGAATGGAATCCAGCCTGGGCTCTACTTGGCAAATCAAGGGTCCTGGCATGAGCTGAGACCCACTCGCCGAGGTGTGCAACCATGGAGGCACAGGTGTCCAGAATATCTTATTTAATTTCCCCAATTTAAGTGGTAATTCAGACAATATCAGATCATCTTAGTAAGTCCTGGCAGATAAGATCATTTGAGGAATGTTTTCTCGTGAAATATTTGTAAGACGTATGTGTTAGTTTGTTAGGGCTGCTGTAAGAAGGTACCACAGACAGAAATCTATTATCGCACAGCTCTGGAGGCCTGAAGTCCAAGATCAAGGTGTTGGCGGGGGCCTCCTTCAGGCCACACTGGAAGCATTTGTCCCAGGCCTCTGTCCTAGGCTCCGATGAAGATGGCTGTCTTTTCCCTCAGTCTTCACATCAGCTGCCCTCTGTTTCTGCCTGTCCAAATCCCCTCTTCTTATGAGGACATCAGTCATACTGGATTAAGGACCACCTACATGACCTTATTGTAACTTGATTACATTTAGAGATCTCCAAAGAAGGTTACATTCTGAGGCACTGAGGTTAGAACTTCACCATATGGAGTTAGGGGTGCAACTCAGCTGGTAACAATATACTATATACCCATATGATTCCTTGCTTTAACATAACTGTTAAGAATGCCCCTTCACATAGGACCCTATGGGCTCACCACCACCCCTTGGGACTTCTTCAGAAGGGAAGCAGCTTTGTGGGTGAACACAGAGATGGAATCAGGGTCTGTGCCTGTCACCTGTGTGAGCTCCTAGGGACAGGAGCTAAGTCTTCATCTTTGTGTGATGGTAAAGCTAGTTTTCAGGGTGTGATTTCAGAGTCCAAGTGCCCTTGCTGTGCCCCAAACTACCAGCCCTTCCAAGTCCAAACTGCAACAAAAAAATAGCCAGGCATTGTGGCAGGTCCCTGTAGTCCCAGTCACTTGGGAGGCTGAGGCAAGAGAATCACCTAAGCCCAGGAGTTAGAGGTTGCTGTGAGCTGTGACACCACAGCACTCTACTGAGGGTGATAAAGTGATACTCTGTCTGAAAAAAAAAAAAAAGAATCAATCTTCATTCTTCAGCTAAATACCTTAATTCTCTGTCTAAAAGGGCCATTGGTCATTTGTACCCTGCACGAATGCCCACATAGCCTTATGATAAAAGTAAATTGGAGAATACGGAACTATGAGAAAGGTGAGGAATACAGACCCCCTGATGCTTCAGTCCCTCTAAACATAGAGCCAAAGTAATTCCTAGGAGGACAGACTTCAAGACCCCCGGTACACTGCTCATTTTACAGATCAGCACCTATTGCCCCAAAGAGGAAAAGTAGCTTGTCCAGGGTCACACAGGACAGCATGAAAACTAGACTCGGGGGATTCATTTCTTCATTTCCACTTTACATTCTCGCAGCTTTTCACAACAGGTCCTAGTATCTTCTTACGTGTTTTCCAATTGTTCAGGCATGAATGAAAATGAGCCTAATCCATCCCCAACTTGTGACGCTCTGACCATCTGCAAATTGACAGTGTGACCTCTGTTTGCTCAGAGCCGCCTGAGCAACTAAGCTGTGTAATCTTCATTCCTGACACACTAGACAGCTTTGAGAATTACTCAGATATGAAATCCATGCCTAATGATGTGTTGGAGCCCCCAGGACTCCACATAGTGAAGTCTCTGGTCTCAACACTGGAGAGAAAGGCTTTCTCCCTCTCAGGCGCTTCTGGGTAAGGAGAAGGCACTGTGGACAGATGGGGACGGCCCCATGGCCTTCACCTTCCTCCATTTAAATCCATCACCCCCCTCCACCTGCTCTCTCACCCCCACTCTGCCCCATCCCTGGGCCACAGTGACCCTGCGTCACCTCCTCAGAGGCACACACTGTAAGACCCAGAGATTCTGACACAACGGGGCCCTCCCCTACCTTAGAGCCCGTCAGCTGGGAGAAAACAGGGGAGCCCTGGGTGGGGGGTGCCTGGGATGCGTGGTAGGAGGTCCCCAGGCTGCTCTGTGGACACTTTGGGAGGTAGTACAAGGCGAAGGAGGAGGGAACGAAACTGTACCACTTTTACAATTTGCCTGAGTTCAAGAAAGGGAGAAGCTGCTGCTCCTTCCTCCTCCAACCTACAGTTCCCTTATCTCAGGATCCAGATCGTCAATCACGTCTGCGGTCAGCATATGGCAGGCAAAACAAACTCTGATGGGCCATTCCATATCCTCGTTCCCACAGGTAGCCTGGTTTTAGTAGGAAACTGTAGAGAAGCTGTTTACAAGAAGCTGAGAACTTCCTGCAACATTTGTTCCAGATGGGTCATTTCACCCTATGGTCATGGCCCATGCATGAGTGGAGTGGGAGCCTTAAGAGACAATGCCATGTTCGGTTGGGGACAGAAGGCACCATGAATAGAGTTAACCATACCCAACCATACCTCAATTCCGAGGCAAAATTGAAATACATTCTTTTCATTCTGCCTAGCATCCTAGTTTTGTCCCTTTCCCATTGATGGGCCCTACAGAGGTGTCCAAAGCTGTGATTAGGTGATGAGGCTGCTTGGACGGTTCTGAAGTCTGAGCCCCATTGCACCCAGGATACCACTGTAATCAAATAAAACTCACATCAATGGTAACCAAATACACATTCAATAATTTCTGTAATTGCTATTGGGCTGTGGAGTGTGGTGTAGTTTGTGTATTGGAGTCCTGAAGACCAAGACTTAACTCTCCACTCTATCCCTAACTAGCTCTGGACCTTCAGTGACCTGTCTCTCTCTGAGTCTCAGTTCTGTCATCTGTAAATAAGGGACAACACTAACCCATAGGATTCTGGTGAAGTTAGTGAGAGAAGATGCAAGTAAACTACTCTTCTGCTCTGGAGCTTGGAACACAGTAGGTGCTCAATAGATGTTCCTTTGCTTCCTCCTTCCTGGGTGATCACTAGGGACACCTGGTAGGAAATTAACTTTTACACAGTGGGACCACGGGATAAGCCTGTTATGTCACCTGTGTTTGACGTTCACACCGTGGCCGCCACTGGCATCTTTGTGTCTCATTGTAGACCCACAGACCCCACAGTAAACACTCTCTCATCTCATAAATATAATTAAGAGCTTCTCATACCAAAAACGGGGGAAAAGCTAAATACCTAAAGTATCCCTTAACAAGATCAGCAGTGATTATTATCATTGTTATTACACGGTGCTTGTTCTAAGCACTTTCCATATGCTAAACAGTGAAATCCTTATAGCAGCACACTGGGTTAGGTAGAATTATGAGCCCATTTCACAGGTGAGGAAACTGAAATGCACAGGGACGTAGAGCCTTGAGCAGGGCCCCCCAGGCTGGAGGGAGAGAGCAGAGCTGGCAGACATGCCCGGGCAGCACGGCTGCAAAGCCTCTGTGCTCGCCCGCTCCCCGCTGCTGTCTTTCCTCCATGAGCCGTTTTCTCTCTCTCCTCTCTTCTCTGAACTTGTCCAGAGTCAAGTGCACGCTCTTCCTCATTTCCTTAGTTCCTGCCAGGACAGCTGTGTGGGTTGTGCAATGTATGCTCCGCCACCCAGACCTTGTGGGGAGCTTCACAGAAGTAGAGGAGGGGGAGCCCAGGCTGTGATCCTCACCATACAGCCGAGGAGAGAGGTACACAGACAGTCACAAGAGCACAGCCACAGTGCTCCGTGGGGTCCATGCAGGGAGCTGAGGCTCCAGTATGCCAAGAGCAAGTGAGTTTCCCCACCTCGACAGGGAGGGCTCGGCCCCCTGAGCTCTAAGGATGCCTCGTAGGGCCCATGCAGGAGGCTCCACCTGGCAAATGGTTGCTGTTGTCAAATTCGTATCTCATAAACACAATTGGGCCGTGGTTTCCACTGGCTCTCCAGCCTTCACATTTTAGGGTTCTAGGTTTTCAGCGCCACTGATTAGGACAAAGGTCTTCATCATATATATGACACTCAACTTGACCTTCCCAGGAACTCTCTGGAGGTAAACTAAGCAAGGATGATGAATTCCTTTCTATAGATAAGGAAACCAAGGCTTCAGAGATGATAAGCATCAATCCTGGCCTGCAAGGGACGCCTCCAATCAGCTATATACAACTCGCTCCTTCCTCACCTGAGCAGTCCTACCACCTGAGCGGGATTTATGGCAGGTGTAACTCAGTAACTATTGGACTGATATGTTCGTGACACTGAACGTGGAAACTGGACTCTTAGATGCCAGATGAAACTGCCCATTTCCTTAAAAAAATTCAGTTAAAGTTCAGCCAACTCTAGCTAATCAGTATATTGATTTTTAAAATATTGTTAACTTTCTTTCCTTGTTGCAAAAATCTTGAAACAACCAAGATGTTTAAAGATGAAGTTCACATTATCCGTAATAATAGTAATTATCTCACATCTTCTGTGAACATTCTGATGTCTTTTTTCTACTATGTTAAAATGCACTTTTGTTTGTCATCATACCAAAACATTATGAGTGTTTTGATGCCATTAAAATTTCCTCTAAACTATTACTTTAATTTTTGTTTGGGTCTTGTATTATTGATAATTTTGGTTGTTTCTAATGTTTCACTATAATAATTAACATTGCAATGAACATTTCTGAATACAATCTTTGGGTCTATTTCTGATTATGGCTTTAGGATAAGTGTCTAGAAGTAAAAATGTTCTTTCAAACACTATGGGCATTCTTAAGCATTTTGATACTGATGTATGACCCTTTCTGGAACGGGTAGTAGAATTTACATTCCAACCCGCAGTGCATGAAAAGAAGCTATTTTTCTTTGCTCTTATCATCACCGGATATAAGCTCCACTTCATCTTTTTTTCTTTTTTCATTGTAGCTCCTCTCCAATTTGGGGGTGAAGGTCTTTAATTAACTCATCTCAGGGACTGTGTGCAGGGTGGCTCATGCCTATAATCCTAGCACTCTTGGAGGGTGAGGCAGAAGGATCGCTTGAGCTCAGAATTTGGAGACCAGCCTGAGCAAGAGTGAAACCCTATCTCAACTAAAAATAGAAAAATTAGCCGGGCATTGTGGCAGGCCCTTGTAGTCCCAGCTACTCAGGAGGCTAAAGCAGGACGAGTGCTTGAACCCAGGAGTTTGAGGTTGTTTGTTATGAGCTAGGCAGAGGCCATGGCACTCTAGCCCAGGTAACAGAGTAAGACCATCTCAAAAAGAAAACAAAACAAAGCAAACAAACAAACAAAAAAACCTAATTTCAGAGGTCCTCTGAGGTCACCTATACCTCTCATTTCAGCTGTCCAGCTTCTCAGAGTCACTCAGTTATGGTGGTAGCTGTCCCTTACTGTTTAAAGATCTGTGAAGAGCATAGAATGACTAAAGCCAGTTGGCACTCACTTAGAAACAAGACTTCTATGTGTATTTAAAGGCGGCTATGTGTTAGTCTCATTTAGATTAGATTGATAACACACAAGTGCCAGCTCTCAGATGTGCCTTCCCAGCCTGTCTCTGCTGTGGAACACAAGGGTAGACTTCAATGATATCTATAGACACCAGTGTAATTTAATTTACTTGCAAGTACCAATGGCATAGAAAAGGCTGGACATTTTAAAGGAAGGCAGATGATGTAGCTGCGTATACTGACTGGGATAATGTATTTGCGAACAACACACATGCATTGTGCAGGCAGGGCTCAGCCAACTGTGGTCCTTGGACCAAGTGCAGCCCACCAGCTGACTTTGGAGATAGCGCTTTACTGGGACAGAGTCAAGCCCATCTATCTCAGTATTGTCTGTAGCTGTTTTCTTGCTACAACAAAGTTGAGTAGTTTGTGGAGAACCCTTACCCACAACCCAAAAGTATTTCTTACCTGACTTTTCCAGTTTACTGACCTCTGACTTATATTCCTCTTTGCCATATCCAAAGGGTTTTCACTCCGAGTATCTCTTTTTCTCTTTACCATTCCCCGAGAGAGCAGGCATTATTATTCATCCCAAAGGATAGAAGTATAAATGAATCTCTTCAAGGTTAAATTAGTGTCCATGGTCATGCTCAATTTAAAAGAGGAGGACCTGCAGTTTGAATTTAGATCTTTTAGATACAAAGTCTAGGATCTTACAGTTTCTAGATGCAATAGGCCACTATATTTTCCCATTCCTTTTGTCCTATTTTTCCCAACTAGGATGTGTCTTTTCCTTCCAAAATTCTCCTCATGGGTTCTTTCCCCTTGCCAGCTTACATGTGGCCATGGTAATAACATACAGTAGTAGATTTTATTCTACACCTGTGTCCACATAGATATAAAACACGTAGGTTACCGATTCTCATTAATTTGAGTACTAGGTGTATTAAGAGACAGTCTTCACACCACTAACAGTAGATCCCGTTCAAGTCGATCTTTCTTCAGTGATTCAGAGACCTAAAGCATCTTCGTAAATACTTGGGAGTCATTATATAAAATCTGTTAGTTTCTCATGACTCAGAATTATAGGTGTGAGAGACTGTAATACAGACCTTGTAATATCCCTTAAAAGTGACTTTAGCAAAAAAATAATTCCCTACCATAAATATATTAATATTCCGCTTGGTTTTCTTTCATAGTTGCAAAAGGGGGAAAACACATCGGCATTTGGGCTTTTCTATTGCTGGGCCTGATAAATGGGAATGTGGTGGAAATCTCATCATTAACAACTGAAATACAGAGCAAGGCATGGAGACACATACGCAAAGAATAGATAGATCCACATTCGAACCACTTTCTTTAGCTTCTCTGTTAAATTTGAACCTCACCTTAAATACGGGGGATTAAGCCAACGATCACATTTACTTAATGAACTATTTTTTAAAAATACCCTAATTCAAAGTTTGATTCTGACCAGCTACCTCCTTAATCCCAGAGCCCCTGCCAGAAGACATCCAATAGCCCATTCTTTAGGTCAGAGACAAACACACAAAAGAGAAAGCCGTGGCTGGAATGACTCACGTTACAAGCCAGCTGCTTTCCAGAATCCGTTAAGCTTCAGGGTCCAGATCTCTTTTTGTGGCTTTCTACAGACTTTATTTGAACAGAGAAATTACAACAACGCTGCCCACATAAAAGCCAAGCACAGAAGCTGGCTGGGCAGACAGGGTTCCCAGAATCTTACTATACTTTAACGCAAAATGGTGATTCGAATTCCTTTCTGTTTCCCAGTGACGAAGGGAGTACATGATGGATCCACCTATAGTCACCTGAGCACCTGTCCCCCGGCAGTGGCTATCGGGGGTGCTGAGCCCTCATAGACACATTTTATTCACATAGATTTATCACTCACCTTTCTCTGCCTTCTTTGACCAATCCCAAGTTGTTTTAGGTTCTGCTTTCCTCTTTCCACCCACTGAGGGACCCACCTTATCCCAATACATTAACACATGAGTTGACAGCAAAGGGTAATGCCTAGTTCGGGGATGGAAACTTGATTTTATCCCAAGTGCCAACTCTCTTCCAAATTAGTAATAGCTGTCTCAGTGCCTCGGAGCTGGGGTTTGAGTTGCTGGGGTCAAAGGGTCATGTGTGATGTGGGCTTGGGGTCAGGAATAGGCCTCTGCTCTTCCTAGATGACTTAATGGCCTGAGATTGTCTCCCGGGTAGGACTCTGTGAGTGAGTGTGTGTGTGTGTGTGTGTGTGTGTGTGTGTGTGTGTGCAGTATACTCAGGAGGATGTGACCGGCCATCTCTTATGTTCACCTGTTGATTCATTTAACAAAATTTATTAACCATCAATAAATTTCCTACCACATAATGTACAGAAAGTAGGCATAGAAGGAAATGTGAAACACAGTCAGTGGAGACATTATCAATAGGATGTGCCTTAGTGACCCGGGGGTGAGAAGTACAGAGTGCCTGAGTGATCAGTGCTTTGGGTTTCTGTCTGTCTAAACAGTGAGGGAGAAGAGCTGGTGAAAAGGCACCTAGTTTACGGATTAAATTCCCAGCAGGGTTGTTACTGCCCCAAATCTAAGGTGTTAGAGATTTTTTAAAAATATATTAATTTTTTTGAAGTTTACAGAGTAATAGAGTAAATGTTGGGGGATGGGGGGAAAAACACCTTGAAACCAGAACATGCAAAATAGTTTTTACTTAGAAGCCAGAGATGAAACAGAATCCAGCTTCATATCTCCACATAAGCTGTCCCAGGCTTTCATGTTTCCCTGAGGAATTCTAACCCAGTCTTCATTGCCAGCATCACCCTTTGTGCAGTTCTGAGTGAACACTAGGGATGGACTTTCCTCTAGAGCATTCATACCAAGCTGTGGGTGTCTAACCCAGCTTCAGCATCCACGGATAGGACTTTAAGCTTGGAAGTGACATATGTTCTTGGGCTTATTTTTTGTACATGAGGAAACTAAAGCACAGAAATGTTGAGCTACTTGGCCCAAGCTTTGTGATAAGTGTCAACATTTTATTCTCACCTCCAAAAAAAAAAAGGGAACCTAGAAAGAGTCATCTTTTAATTATTGGGCTTTCATGGTTTTTGCTCAATAACATTTATTCCATATGGACAGAAGCATGCCACGCCCCTGTTGTAGATGAAGGCTGGAGACAGGGATGAACAGGGATGACTCGTCCAGGCCACACTGGACCAAAGGAAGAAGGGCCATTGCTCTCCAGCTGACCTGGCCCCATGGAACATTGGAAACATGGCAGTCTCCGTGTTTTAGTGATGCTGGCTCAGGTATCTGATACACTCATTGGGAAATGTGCATATCCCAGGAGTATAAATGAAGTATATTGAGCACTACAATTGCATTGACCAGAGCGTACTTGTTCTCTGAACAATCACACCAAACTTCGTGGTCTTGTGGCACCTCAAGTTCATCTTGGTGAACAACATGCAGTGAGTTTGTGCAGAAATGTCGGCCCCCTCCTGGAGGACCGGCTGCCAGGAAGCAGAGAAGACATGAACAGGATTGATTTCAGTCTTCAGAATCATATGGCATTTTCACAGTACCAGGCTGGGCCCTAAAATTTATGACTTGGTAGAGAAATTTATCTCTACAGCTATTTGTGAGATTTTAGGACTAAGAGGCAGTACAGAAAGGTTCAAGCCCATCCGAGTTGGCCCGAGGTTAAAAGATGCAGCGGGACATCCCTCCCAATAGATCAGATTTCCCTTTGATACGGTTCTAAATTCTTTAGGGCCAACAGGGTGACCAGGGCGACCACCGATAATTGCCTGTAATTCAACACACACGACCAGCTCTCTCAAAAGCCAAGGGCAGCCTCTTCATTACAGTCCTGGGCCTCTGTTTTGTTTTCTTTTCTATACTTCTTTCCCTTTGGATCAGTAGCTCTTTTCATGCAAGGTCCTATTTGACATCCTAATATAAGTGTAATTTGATCTTTCTCCAGAAGCCTTTCTTATTTGCAGCCTCTAATGATCATTCTATAATCAGTGTGGTTAGAAATGCTGGCTCCACCTCTGCCGTACCTGTGATGAAGGAAGAGAGGGTGACAGTGGCAGAATAAACCAGGCTTGAGCATATCCTGGGGTCCCCACGAGTGAAGTTTGATCCTGACATTAAATAGTCTTGCAGTGCTCATTCAACACATTTTGATGTAACATAATTAGGAGAGTCTGCATATGCCGATGTGAACAATAAAATTGTCCCCTTTTTCTTTTTAAATGCTGTTGGGTCTACCCCTCCTCATCAGTCCTCAAGGGATGCTCCCAGCTCAAACTCACCCCACCTGGGTGGCGATCCTTCTGAGGACATTCTAAGTTGCAAACCACAGCATCTGTCCAGACCACAGCTGTGTATCTTCAGCTCAACTCCCTCTAAGGTATTGAGCTCCTTCCAAAAGATGTTTGGAAGTTGGTGCTAGTTGTTATAAAGGAGAGGTGGTCAAAAGATGCATAAATAATTACCAAATACTGACGAAGTCCTCCCCTAGGTGAGAAAGGAAACACTCACGTATATTACGTCATCATGGAGCCAACTCAAATGTGTTCTCATGGTGCCATGATGAACATGGTACTGGATGTGGGGAGAGGGATCTGTCCTGTCTGAGAGAGGGCCTTTGGAGAATGTGAATTTTAACTGTTAATTCAGGTTAGGTAGAACTCCCCAACGTAGATGAGGAGTGAACATGACCTTGGTGCCCAGGAGCATCACCCACCAAAGACTCAGAGGTCAGACAGGATAGTGTGTGTTTGTGGTAAATAGCATGACCAAGAGGTAGTGGGGACAGGGTGGTGACAATAACAGGGAACAAAGCTGGATCCAGGAGCAGGGACTGAGCTCTAAAGGGCCTTGAATGCTGAAATGAAGAGCTTGGACATAGGGAGAGTCAAAGACATTTTTTAAAGCTGGGACATGAAATAGTTCTGGGTTATAAAAGACCTCACTTTTGCTAGTGGGAAGAGAGGTGTGAGGATAAATTATTATAATGAAAAAATAAATATGACAGAATAAAAGGGCAGTGACAAGCATAATGGAGAAGAGGGGTGAGAGAGAGAAACCACCCAGGGGAGCGGCAGGTGACTTGCTCCTGGAGGCCAAGAGTCAGGGCCAATGGGAGATAATGAGGTCTGGAAACTGGTGCCCAAAAGGACCATCACCCAGGAGGACTAGAGCTGAAAGGAGACCAAGCTGGAGTGAGGGGGGCAGAAGGTGGCGAGTGTGTTTGGACATGTGAAACCTGGGTCCTTTTGAACATCCAAAGCAAGATGTGAGGCCCGCAGAGAATTCAGACTGAGGGCGGGGATTCAGGAGGGAGATTCAACCAGCCACAAGCAGCACAGCCTAGTTTGTTCAGATGGGTGTTGGAGGGAGCATCTTTCCCCAGAGCCTAAGAGAAAGCCTGGTGGCAAACCCCAGCCTCTGTCCAGAGCACAGCTTTGTGTTCACTCTGCACAGAGCTGAAGCCCCAGGATAGCCGGGCGCCTGAGAGAACAGAACACAGCCCACATACTCCACGTTCCAGGAGCCACAGCCAAATACGTGAAGAGACACGTGAGATTAGTTTTATTAGTATTTTTATTTAACCCAATATAGTCAAATATTGTCATTTCAACATATATTCTGAATGCTGTAGTTGACATTCTATTTTGTCCCCTAAGCCTTTGGGATCTGGTGTGTCTTGACTATCACAGGCTGTCTCAGTTCAGACCAGTCTCCCTGGGAACCACGTGCCTAGTGGCCATATTCTGCTGGTGGCTGCAGTCCTAGGCAGTGTAGCTCTAAAAGCCACCTAAGGGACCTTGTGCTCAAGGTGCAAGGGAATGTGGCAGAAATAGTGAACTGGCACTGTCCGAGGCAAAGGAGAAAGTCAGTGGCCACGCAGGTCCCACTCTGTGAAGCCCTGTTATTTCTCACCACTGTCCTTCCAGCACCTTCAGGCCAGGAGAGAAAGGCCAGGTCCAGGCGTGGACTCAGGCCCTGTCCTCAGCCACTCTGCAGCACCACTAGGCTGAGCCCCAGGACCAAAACAAAAGATTTGCTGATACTACTTCTGCACGCTCCTGTTTCACCACCCTTAAAAAGGAAATAGTGATCATAGTGATAACATCAGCTCGTATGTCCTGAGCACGCCATTGCCTCTAGTGCTCTGTCCAGCCCTGCACAATTATCAATAATGATAGTGGTGTTATTGCTACCCTGCGTGGTTCAGAGAGGCTACCTCACTTACCCAAGGTCACTCGGCAGAACAGGAACTTGAATCCATGTCTGACTGGGAATCAGACTCATTCCCAAGCTGTGAGCCACAGGGATCATTTTCGCCCATGTCTGCCGGAGGAGCGGTACTTTGTAGGGCTTGAGAGGGAGACAGAGAGTGATGAGTGTCCTCATGGTGATTCCTGAGAACACTGAGCTTAGTTGGCCGCTTGAAGTTTTTATGAAGGGAAAGCAGATTTTCAGTTAAAAACCCTGAGGATGTTTAATTTTTAAATCTTCAATGTGTAAGATTGTCTCTCTCAAAGGCAATGCACACAACTAGGAAACACAGATACATACAGTGCCTGACTGCACTACGGCTTTGCTCCTCAGCACTGAAAATCTAATAAAAAATAACAAAATAAAAAATAAAGTGAATTATGGGCAGCACCTGTGGCTCAAAGGAGTAGGGTACTGGCTCCATATACCAGAGGTAGAGGGTTCAAACCTGGCCCCAGCCAAAAAAATAAAATAGAATAAATTACTATATACATTTAAAAACCTGGTGGCAGTAACAGAGGGCACTTTTTGTCTGCTTTGCCTTAAAGAATGACTTAAAATTGGAATAAGCTTGCCAAGGATGATGTGAGAAACTTACTCATTGTGAGAGACCCCAGGGAGACTCTTCCCAGCTGTGAAGATGTCATCCAGCAAAATACAATCCCAGACATCCCAGCGTGGGGGCGGGGGTTCTGGCTGCCACACGTTCCTATGGAAAGAAAGTAATTTTAAACATGTCAAGGCCACGCAGCGACCTCCAAGTGCAGTAGGAAAACCATGCAATAGTGCCACCCCGTGCTCCCCAGCATGGGTATAAAGGTCAAAGGCCACTTAAAGGGAATAAGTCATGGCTTCCAGCTGCAGCCAAATGCCACGTTCTTTCTCCACATGGGCACCTATGGCATGAGGGAAGGTGTCCAGTTGACAAGTGTTGATGGAGTATTTCGAGGAGTCCCCAACCAGTCAAGACTAAAAGAAGCTAAAGGCAGCTAGAGTAATGCACGTCCTTTATAGGATGATTAAGTGCCAGGGCCAAGGACAGAACCGTGGAGACCGTCTTTTAAGAAGTATGGTGTGTGTGGGAAACCAATAGTTCCTAGGTTTAAAAATAGAGAGTGTGTAACGTGGAGTGTCTTAGTATAGATCAATTACATTATTGGTGGAGTTCAGGGGGGTGGCATTGGTCTGACCTGACTCTAGTTTGACTCAAGTCTGGAATTTAAATGTGGCGCTTTAGAGGATAGAAGAGGCTGGTTCCTGGGACATCAAATGAGTCCCATAGAATTCTAATGGTGTTTATAGGATGGCAGATAAATTATGTAGGGGGGTCTTTAAAGAACAAAATACATACTCTCTCTCTTTCTTTCTCTCTGGTTTCCCCATCACACTGTCAAATGGGGTGAGCATGTTGGTATGAACATAAAATCTAACCCTGATCAAGAACTTGGTTTCTGGAGACCTCTTACAATCCGCCTATGACTCCTCTTTTGACAATTCAGCGGTGACCCCATGTTTAGACTATTGTGCAACGTGCAGGGAAAAGCAGGAGTGAGTTAGTCTTAAAACACTGAGGCACAAAAATTGAAGCTGAAAATAAGAATTTCCCAATTCCATCCTAGGAAGGGCCAAACCAAAGTCCCTCGGTGATGAGGAAGAGACAGAGTTTAAAATGTGAGCACAATGTCCAACTTGCACTTTAGGGGGACCTGGTTCGTGGTCCAGGGCCAAGTGTGAGCTGGCATCACAAGTGCTCTTTCCAGGAGGCAGACAGCAAATGAGGTTCTGAACTTCAAGCTGCCCCCTTTGCAAGCCGGAAAGCTGATGTTTCCATTTCCCCAGAACCATGATCCCATCACATGGCGAAATCTACAGGAGCAGAAGGAAAGGGATGAATTGGAAGTGGAATGAATCAGGTGAGGCCCATTTGAAACAATCCCTTCAATACAGAAAAATTAAGTGATTAATTCAACAGTGAACAGGGAATACAAACAAGGTCAAAGTTTCCCGGGTCTAGTGTAAGCTTTATCTGTGACTTTCCTCTCCACGCCTCATTAGCTATGCCCTGAAACTGCCATGCTATTCCATGGAGCATGGCGGGGGGAGCGGGAAGGGGTGGATTCATTCAGGGTTTTTGAGGTGTGCCATGTCATTGAGGTCCACACCCAAGTCATGGTAGAAGCCACTATTTCAAGGCATAGCTGAGGTCTTGTTAATTCCTACAAAGGTAACAGATATCTCAGTCCTATCTACTGGGCCTCTTGATTGCTAGGAAATTTGCTATAAGAAAATTCTGGCACAAATTTAAAACACTTAGCCATCCCATGGAATGTCACAGTCACAGTGTGACTGATACCAAATCAATCTCTTGCCCAAGTGTACGTATATAAAGGAGCAGCCCATGGCTGGCAGAGCCAGGATCAGTAACCACAATTCTGTATTTCCAAGTTCTCCATTCTTTGTACCATGTCCTGAAGGGAGTTACTATGTGAGGGCCAACAATTAGCTTTGTAAACTCATCCTAGGAAAGTGCTTTGAGGGGTGGACTATGGCTTCCCAAGGGGAGGACTTCCAAGGTGACCATGATACTCAGCAGTGAGGTATACAGCACTTTTCCTAGGATGAGTTCATGAACTTAATTGTTTGACCTCGTAACAGTCTCATACCTTTATTTTTTTCAACCTTTATATAGTAGTGAAAAAAGGTTTTTCACTGTAAAGAACTTTTATACGGGTGGGATCATAGAATGTGTGTGGATTATTTTAAAACCTACGTTGGATCAATAGATCAATAGATAGTTGGAAAGTGCATACCTGTGCTCTACCCAAAGAATATATCTGAAGGAAAAACTCTAGATAATGTGTGTTTTATTTTCAAGTAAGATGCCGGCCCCCCAGATGGGATCACAGTGCTGACTTCAGGCACACAGGTTCTTTCAGTCTCAGGGAGACTGGGGCGTGCTCACCCCAGGGGAGCAGCGGGCTTCCTTCCTCAGGGATGCAGCTGCCCCTGAGAATGGCCAGGCAGGAAGGAGCCTGGACGAGGTGCCGTCCCTCTGTGTGGACCCCATCCAGATGAAGCCGTGGCTTTGTGGTGTTCTTCTAGAACGTTCAGGCTTCAGGAGGTCAGTGATGTAATTCAGGAGAATGTTCCCAAGATGTATTTCAAATAAGACATGAATGAGTCATCTCTTTCAGCAGGCAGCTTTTCTCCTTCTTGTTCACTCATCATCCTCAAAGCAAAAATCATAAGCTAAGTATGTGAAATTGTACATTTGTTCGGCATGTAATCGTGTCTGCATGTACGAAGTTTCCCACTTGTGGGAGTCTCCCGTTACCGTCTGTCCTCGTTAGTCACTCGCAGGCAAACCCATCATTTTCCTACCAGCCGTCTGCTCGCTCCCTTGCTGTGGAGACTCGCTCCAGCCGAGCCAGAGTCAAGTTCTTGGCATCCCACACCCAGCAGTAACTGCACCTCCACTCACACAGGGTCCATTGCCATCACGGATTAAGATGAATTAAGATACGCTGATGACTTTTTCAGCCTGGGAAATGAATTCAGATGTATTGAGACTCAGAGAACAGTACTCGGGAAAGAGAACTGATGATTTGAAAACAGCCCAAAATAAACTTGCTATGCAAATAGGAGGAAATCTATAGACTCACCACTTCTTCGGGGCTATAATGAAGTTACGTTGTTCTAACCCCCTCGTGTTTCCCCACAATGCTAATTCCGTTAAGAATTTAAGGCAAAAATCTCATTAGTGGTCACTTGTTGGTCTTGTTTTATTATAAAAATAATAGAGGCGAATGTATTTGACTTTTCACACATGTTCTATCCTCCTGCTTTCGTTCAACAAATACGTACCTCGAGTGCCTGCTTTGTGCCTGACACATTCTGGGTGCTGGCAACATAACAATAAACAAACAGATGAAAATACCTGACCTCGTGAAAACTATAGTTAAGAGGGAAAGCCAAAAATAAATCGGCAAAATGTTATACAGTGTGGGAAAATGATACTGAGAGCAATGGAGAAAAATGTGACAAATAAAGATCAACTAAGGGTTCAAAAGGGGTGGGGGAGTGCCACGCCAACAAGGTGACAGTTGACAGGCGGCATGTGCCATCCTAACCCTGAAGGAGGTGGGACAGGGAGCCATGCAGATCCGTGGGCCGAGAACATGGCAGGCAGGAGGGACAGCAAGGACAAAAGCCACCTAGCATTTTAGGCTGGGCTTTATTTCTGAAAAATCAATCAACAAATAAATAAATGTCATTGGGATTGGTGGGGACTGCATTGCATCTTTAGATTTCTTTGGGTGCTGTGGTCCTGTTAACAATATTAAGTCTCACAATCCATGAAGATGAGATATCCATTTATTTAGGTTGCTTTAAATTTCTTTGAGTAATGTTTTCTAGTTTGTAGTGTATAAAACTTTTGCCTTCTTGGTTAAATTTATTTCTGAATACTTTCCTCCTTTTGATGCTATTGTAAATAGAACTTTAAGCTTTTCTTAAAGTTTAATTAAACTATTGTTTCATTTCCTTTGGATTTTTCATTGCAAGTATATAGAAATAAAACCAATCTGTGTGTATTAATTTTAAAGCCTGTAACGTTGCTGAATTCGTTTATTACATCTAACAGGTTTGGGAGAGGGATTTTTTTAGAGTTCTCTCCACATAACATCATGGCATCTGCAAACAGAGATAATTGACTCCTTGTTTTTTAATGCAGATACTTTTTTTAAGAAGACTTAAATGCTCTAGCTAGATCCTCTAATAAAAGTGTCAAAAGTAGACACCCTTGTCTTATCTCCGATCTTAGGGGAAGAGTTTTCAGCAGTTCATCACCGAGGACGATGTTAGCTGCAGGTGTTTTATATACAGCCTTTATCATGTCAAAGAGGTTTCCTTTTATTCCTAATTTATTGAATGTTTATGTAATGAAAAAGTTTGGGATGTAGATGATGATAATTGCACAATACTGTGAATGTAATTGATGCCAAAGAAATTATATACTTTAAAACGGTTAAAATGTCAAATTTTATTTCCTATTTTATAATTTAGTAAACTAAAAAATGAATAATGAAATAGACCAAAAGCCATTGAATCGTACATTTTAAATAGGTGAATATTATGGTGTAGGAATTGTATCTCAATAGAGCTGTTTTTAAAAAAATACTTTAAAGAATTCCAAATAGGCAACTATTGCATGTGGAGGTGGTTTGGGGAGACGGTAAAAAGAGTGACTGTGTTGGAGGTAAAACCAATGTCATCGGATGACAGCCTGGGTGGCAGGCATGAGAGCGTGAGAGTAGCATGAGTGTCAGGTATGATTCAGCATAAGAAATCTAGAAACTGCCGTGGCCATAGCGAACTGTGAAGGAAGAGATCTGGAGGGAAAGACCAAGAGTCTGGATTAGGCACGACCCAGGTTGCCTTTTGCTTTCTGCTGCTGTGTCCCCCGCTCTGCCTCCTACTGGAAGAAGAGGGCCAGGGATAACCTGGTAGGTACTCAGTTCCCTGCCTACCTGGGCCTAGCTGTTTACAAGAGTCACTGCCACTTCTGTCTCTCCTAGAACAGGACTCAATGAGGCCTCACCAATAGGCAAGGACATGAGAGACAGTTGAGAGTGAGAACAACGAATTTCCAAATATTGAGAGGCATTATTGCTATTTAAACATGGGCAAAGATAAGGCACTCAACTATGGGAACATGCACCAAATGGCTATCTTTACACCTTACAGAACCTTGCATATAGTAGGCGTATGCTAAGTGTTTGCTGGTTGGTTGTTACACTTTAGTTCCTGATGAAAACTGTGTGATCATCTTCTCTGTAGATTTGAAAAAAGTCAGTAGACTCAAGTTTCCTGTTAGAATTCTTACAGCTCTATCTTGAGGCAATGAACCCTTAGTCATCTCTCAGCCCTGGATCTCAAGACATTTCAGTGCCTTGTATTGACTGTGCTAACTGTGGACGTCATTTGCCTATAGTGATTTGAGTACAATTAGCAATCGTTGGTGTAAGAGTCAAATGTCATAAGTGTGGTTCCAACATCTAGTGGGAGAGCTCATCTCATTCTGCCCGGGGAAGATGCCAGTTGAAGTCATTTAGAAAAATCACTTAGCTCGAGTCCAGTGGCCTCCGCTTTCTGTTGGATGGTATCAGTGATGAGTTCCTGAGAAAGTTCAGTCTGATGGGATGGTCACATTTTCAAAAGGAAGAAGACCAGGGTCTGCAGGGCCTTATGCTTAATGAGAGAGCAGAGAGGAACCCAGCTTTTCCACTCCTGTTCAGTCTTCACGTGCTTCCCGTGGGGTGATGGCCTAACCACGTGTGGTCACGAAACCAAGCATTAGAACAGCCATCCCCTTTCATCTACATCCCCACGTGCTGAACACCAGATCATGCGTGTGTTTTTAATACTCTCTTCCAGGGAGTTCAGAACACACGTGTTCCTTTTAACTCCTACCAGACCCTGAGGTCTGCAAGCCAGAAAGACAGTTCTGGAAGGAGTTTGGAAAAGTCCAGAGGAGGCTGCTGAGTAATAGCCTGAGACTCAGGAAGTGCAGGGTCCCGGGTCAGCCCCTAACTCACTCACCGCAGACACAGGGGCTCTCTGACCTTGCTGTATCTTGGTTTTGTTGCCCATAAAACACACATAGCAACACTTGCAAAACAGACACTAAGTGGAATGTGTTCTGTGATCTTGGGAGAAAAGGCAGCCTGTTAACATATGCTAACAACGTGTTATTCTGGGCCAGGCCTAAAGCCACAGCCTCCCATCACCACCAGAGTTGCTTCTGAAAGCTCTGCCAAGAGTAGCCTGATCACTCCAGCCCCAAGCCCCGTCTCTGAGTCCTGCTGGCATGAGATGAAGGGCCACTCTGCCCAGCTGTGTGTGCCCTGCTGGCCCACAGGCTGATGCCTATGGCCATTCACCAATTCAATCTGTGAATAGACCTACATGCCTCTCACTGTGGGCTGCCTCAGATCATGTCTGCCAAATCTCCCACCTGTGGGATTGGGCAGTCAAGGCCGGCTCCTTCCAAGAATGATTTTTCTGTGGAACATAGATTCTTTTATTGTACTTCATGGATGGATACTTAATAGTGTAAGAGCATCTGTGGTTTGTTTCAGTCTTAATCAAAAAGAAGTTGATAGGATGAGCTGAGGACTGAGCTAGCCAGCTCCTTCCTCGCGCAGCGAAGTTAAGGCTCATGGTGCCTGTAGCCAAAGAAAGATTCTCTGAGGAGGAGGAAAGATGATGGAGGGGAGGGCAAGTGCTGCCAGAATCTCTGAAAGTCACACAGTGGTCTCTGGACATGGTGTGGTTCTTCTAAGGAAACCCCAGGAATGTTCTTAAGGAAATGGAATTGATCTCTGCAGCCCCACCTGGCCCCGTTTTCCTAAGTCCCTTTCTTCTCTTCATCCCTTCTCCAAGCCCCTCTTCCTTCCCTAAACATTTTCTAGAGAGAAAACCAGGGCAACAAAGAAATTAATATTAAAGAGCCCAAGGCTTCCCTTGATGGACTCAAAGTTGAAAAGAGAAACAGGGAGGGAGTTTGGAGGGATTACTTCTGAGGTTTACCTTATAGGGGTACAGGTGAATCTTTCTAAGAGTAGAATGTGAATGTTTTAAAGCAATAACTGAGAAAATG